>NW_022111369.1:41842520-41859018 GCF_000313985.2 Echinops telfairi
AAAGGATACACAGAGTCACGGCACCAAAAAGAACTAGTCAACATTTCACCATTTTAGGAGGTAGCAGATGAGCTAGGACCAATGGTACTGAAGGAAGAAGTTCAAGCGGCACTGAAAGCATTAGCCAAAAATAAGGCTCCAGGAATTGATGGACTACCATTTGAAATGTTTCAACAGGCTGATGAAGACAGCTACTTGGTAAACTCAATGGAAGACATCCGTATGCGTGTTCATTCCACAGAAAGGTAACCCAACAGAAAATGGTGAGCACATAATCAAAGAAGCTAGATTATAGGAAGAAAAATGTGGCATCAGGGTTGAAGGAAGGCTTTATTAACAACCTGCGATATGTAGATGACACAACCTTGCTTGCTGAAAGTGAGGAGGACTTGAAGCTCTTGCTGATGAAGAGTAAAGATTGCACCCATCAATATGGATGACAATTCAGTGTAAAGAAAGCCAAAATCTTCACAACTGGACCAATAGGTAACATCGTAAAAAATGGAGAAAAGATTGAAGCTGTCAAGGATTTTGCCTTGCTGGGATCCAACATTAATGCTCCTGGAAGCAGCAGTCAAGAGATCTAAAGACGCACTGCATTATAAGGCCCTTTTAACGTGTTGAAAAGCAAAGAGGTTATTAAGAGGACTAAAGAGCACCTGACCAAGCTACAGTGTTTTCAATTGCCTCAAATGCATGGGAACGTTGGGCACTCAAAAAGGAAGACCATAGAAGAATGTGTGCACTTGAAATACGGTGTTGGAAAAGAATCTATCTCGGAAGAAGTACAGTCAGAATGCTCCTTGGAAGCAAAGACGGAGAGACTTTGTCTCATATACTTCAGACACATTGTCAGGAA
This sequence comes from Echinops telfairi, assembly GCF_000313985.2. Classification (NCBI taxonomy): domain Eukaryota; kingdom Metazoa; phylum Chordata; class Mammalia; order Afrosoricida; family Tenrecidae; genus Echinops; species Echinops telfairi. Next base: position 41,843,380 of record NW_022111369.1, read on the forward strand.
AGACCAGTCTCTGGAAAAACACATCATGCTTGCTAAAGCAGAGGGGCAGTGAAAAGCGGAAAGGCCCTCAACAGGATGGACTCGCATAGTGGCTGCAACAATGGGCTCAAATGTATGAGCAGTTGTGAGGATGCACAGCACCAGGCAGTGTTGTGTTCTGTTGTGCATGGGGTTGCTGTAGGTCAGAACCAACTCTATGGCACTTGCCACCATCACCACCCCCCACAGTCTGTGTAACTCCCCCTGAACGGCTGGGTAGGACTCTTCAAAGTGAGCTACTTGTGGATCAGGGAATTGGACAGGCTTGTGCACAATGTGAATTAGGCACATGGAGCCCTGCGGTGGAGGTGGAGGTGATTGGAACCCTCACCAGGAGGTTGTGCCATCCCACTAGGTTTAAAAACGAAACATGCAGAGATTAAAAAGGGAATTACACTCCCCATAAGAAAGACAAGTCAAGAGAAGAATCACCTGAGATCCCTACACTGAACCTAACACCTCACGGACAAATCTGTGATACCAGGGCTCCTTAGAAGCAGTGGCAAAGAAATGGCGACAGCAGAGGCGAGAGAAACACTATCAGACAGAGTGTGGGCCTCCTGGCTCATGGAGTGAAGAGGCTTTGAGCAGAAGGTGTGCTGGTAGAGTGGTTTCCCTTGGGCACTTTGGGAGGCTGCCTTTGGGCACTGAATGGATTGAGCTAGCTTAGCCCAACCACAAAGCTAGAGCTGAGCACCTTCAGGCAGAGCCTTCCTGTCCTAGATGGGTGTCTCTAGTGAGCCCTTACCAGCAGAGTTACTGGGGTGTGGTGACACTTGTCTGAGCAGGACAGAGGTCAACAGGCCACATGGCCGTGAGGCCCTGGTGGAGAAGGGTGTGACTGTAAGTACAGTTGAGAAGAGACTTTCCTGATCAAAGAATTGTATCCTGAGCATTTCCAATAGTGAACTGTAACTAATTACTTCCCTAAGGACCCCCAAAACTCTATGTCTGCCTATCTGCAATGAGTTAATGAACTCAGCAGAGAAGTAGAGAATGCCTTGTGAAGGGTAGTTGGCTTCAGAACTGGTGAAAAGGTTGAAGGGTCGAGACAAGTCTGACCTCTGCCTCAAAAGAATTAACCTTGGGTTGATGCTGAAGGTGATCAGACATCACCCCAAACACACCAGTTTTAAAAGACCACCAGAGATTTTTTTTTCCTTCCTCAGCTGTGGCTCCAAAGTTCCAGTCTTGCTCTCAGTGACAGCAAGTACTAGAAATATAATGATAACATATTCTGAAGGAGGAGATGTTGAAAGCTGCATAAGGCAGAATAGCACATGAACAAGTTCTTATCCAATGTAAAGTTTTCTGTATGGTAGAGAGTCAGGGGACGAAAGACCTAAGGTACTCTCTGATTCTCCCAGAAAGGGGCGAATTTCTTACTAATGCAGTCATTGCTCTCGGCTGCATGAGAACTGCCCGACTACCCATACACCTATGCATTGGGAACACGGAGACCCTGGAGAAGGTATTTACTAATTCATTTATCAATGCTTATTGAGCACCTACTTTGGGAAAAATTCAGTGCTAAGTTCAAGGTTAGGTTCAAGAGGTAGGAAGACCACTTCAATCAGAAAATATCATAATTACTTATGTATCTTAAGTCAAAATACAAAGACTGTACATGTTTGCAAATATAACAAAGTGGTCCGTGCAAAGATTTCCTCAAGTCTGATTCCCCATGTCTCTTTTCCTGTCTCTTCTCTGAGATATCTGTTTACGCTCCGATCCTGACCTTCCTTTGGCTCCTTGCTGCTCCTTCACTCGAAAGATTCAGCCTCTTGTTTTTGGCCTTGAATGTACGCCTATCCTAATCATTATGAACTGGCAGGATTTCCATCACCATTCTCTCTTAGATCACTTTCCATTTCACAGGATATCTGGTGCTATGGCATTTAAGGTCTGTACCACCCTCCACAGCACAGGCTGAATTGAGCAACACATGGTGACACACAGGAAGCTATTTCCAACATGGGCCCCCCTTGGGTGTCTGTGAGCAACACATTGTGCAGAAGTGAAAGAGTGGCTTCCTCAGGTAATAAAGAGCCAGTGGCTCGAGTCAGATGATCCTGTCCCACAGAGAAATGGGCATTGTTTCCCCTGAGTTTTAAGTCCACACACTGAATAGCAGCCTCAAATGGACATATCAAATCCTGCTCACCTCTGCTCTCTCGTGAAAAGGTAGAGACATTAACTTTGGGGACATTTTATATCAGGTAGAAGATGAGGATTTATGCCGAAAAGCTTCTTTCCATCACATTCAAGTTCACCTGCAGCCTCAGGGTAACATTTAGGTATGAGTGCAGATGAACGGGGCCATTCTCTGTTCACAGGTTCTGTTGTAAACCTTAGAGGTGGCATTTTTAATCAGTACTTAATATCTCTAAATTAATCCTGCAGGATTTGCAATGCAAGCGGGTAATAAAAGCACTCTAGGATGGCTTCCTAGTGTGGCGGCTCTGAAAATGGGGAGGAGTGGGCACTTTGTCCCTTGTGGGACATTCAACAATGTCTGCAGACGTTTGGGATGGTCACAACTTGAGGAGGAGGGTGCTTTGACATCTGTCAGTAGAGACCGGGCACTAAGAGTAGGAGCTAAACATCCGGCAGCAACGGATTGTCTGGCCTCAAGTGTCAACAGTGCTGACGTGAAGAAAGGCAACTGGAAAAGGCCTGAATTAAGAGTTTAAACACTTGAGTTCTAGGCCAAGTGATGTCGCTTACTTAACAAAAAAATCACTATTAACAAAAAATCACTTACTATTAATATGATATCCTGCAACTATCTCGGGCTCTTTGTAGTAGGATTTTTTAATCTTTAACAAAAAAGCCATATAAAGCCATACAATATACACCTACTCTTTGGAGATTGTATTCGCAATGCAAAGGCAAGGTGCTAAGTTTATTATTCAGCACCAAAAGTTCTTCAGCACCAACATTCCCGGAACAGCCTCTCCATTTCTCAAAGTGAGCCACACAGAATCCCAGCCAGCTGTAAACCGCAGGCACGAACACTTTATCCTGGGTTGTGGACTATAGCCCCAAAGTATTTAATTGCTGGTTGGGGGGCGGGGGAGGGGTGTGAAGAGGTTGTAGGCACTGAGCATTTTTTTGCCCGTGAAAAGGGGCTGGCAAACCAAATAATTTTAGGAACCTATGCTTTATGCAAACACAAATACAACCTACAAAATCCTAGGTAAGGTCTATGGAATAATTGAAAGTCTTAATTTTATTCAAGAGACCTAAATGTCCCCAGCAATGAGCTTGTGGTTCTCCACAGTCCAGGCAGAGAAAAACTCCCCACATCCATGCACGCTTACCATCCAGCCTTCCCTTGTCACAGACGTGCAGACACGTATTCCCACTTGGGTCAGAAAACACTTACCACGTGGATTCTCCCTTCATGATGGCAAGATCCGTGAGTCCTGGAGACACACTCGGGGCAGCACTGGTTGGCGGCGATCTGAAGTACTTCTCCCTGGGCATTTAAAAAGAGCTCAGTGTAAAACCGCAGGATCAGCAGAGCCCAAGCAGTCCGTTAGATCCAAGTCAGTTTAGTTTCAATAAGTCCATGGTGACAACACCAGAGGGGCTAAGTGAATCAGCTAACAAAGATTCTCTCAGTCCAGATGAACTCCTCTCCTCTCAAAGATAAAAGAAACCCCCTAGTGAAAGTAATTTCCTTGAAAATTGCCTACACCTTCTCACAGGGACAAATTGTGTTCACTAGAAATGCTCCACCTGAGTTTCACACAAGACAAGCTGCCGAGGAAAGAGAACTCTATTTCCCAGAGGACGTTCTTTCTGGCCGTCGGAGTGGCCACAGAGCGGAAGGCCTTTTGGTTACCCTAGCGAGGCCAGAGGCCGCCAGAAGGGCCCGAGCTAACGTTCCCATGGTAAACCTAGCCGAGAAGCAGAGCCACAAGACACAGGGGATCAGGCTGGAAGGACAGAGGTGTGAGATGAGGCAGCAGTATTGTGGAAGGATCCCACAAACAGTGGTGAGTTGTGTGAAATCCCTTGGCTTCAAGAAAGATCTACATTGTTTTTCGGATCTTTTGTCATTTCAACCTTAGTTCCTCTAAATGTGATGAAAGAACGGTCACCTCTTCCCACTCCAGGAGTATGAAGAATCTGTTTCTCTTAAGGCTAATAAAAATATGGGCAACAAGCTTAAGCTTGTCTTTGAAGCCTGGTAATTCTATTGGATCCCCTGGCTCATCTGGCTCCTCTACTACATCCCTTAAGATTTCTATGCATTCAAAGCTCTAGCAGAGCACAATGAGTGAGCTTACGGCTCATCATATATAAAATTATGTATAAAAATTTATGTATTTGTATTAAAATTATATATTATATGTGTAACACATTATAGATTGTATATATTATGTTATATAGACATTTAATATATTACTCTTACTTATTAATATATTGTTGTTCTGTTGTTAGGTGCCATCTTCTCAGTTCCCACGCATAGCACCCCTGTGCATCACAGAGTGAAACACTGCACAGTCCTGCACGATCCTTACAATTGTTCCTATGCCTGAGGCCACTGTTAGGCCCAAGGTTATCAATCCGTCTCATTGAGGGTCTTCCTCTTTGGAACCACCCCTCCACTTTACCAAGCATGATGTTCTTCTCCAGGGACTGGTCTCTCCTCTCAATATGTCCACAGTAAGTAAGGAGAAGTCTTGCCATCCTTGTCTCTAAGGAGCACTGTGGCCTTACTTCTTCCAATACAGGTCAGTTTATTTCAGCAGTCCATGGTACTTTCAACATACTTCTCCAGCACCACAATTCAAATGTATTGAATCCTTTTCAGTCTTTCTTATTCAGTGTCCAATTTCACATGCATATGATACAAGGGAGAATACCATGGCTTCAGTCAGGCACACCTTAGTCCTCAAAGTACCATCCTTGCTTTTCTCGAAAGAGGTCTTGTATAGTAGATTTACCTAATGCAACACATCTTTTGATTTCTTGACTGCTGTTTCTATGAGCATTGATTGGGGGCCGAGCAAGATGAAATCCTTGACAACATCTTATTTTGTCTCCATTTAAAATGTTAACTCTTGGTCCAATTGCCAGAATTTTGGCCTTCTTTACATTGATTGTAATTCCATACTGAAGGCTTCAATCCTTGACCTTCATCAGCAAGTGCTTGAAGTCCTCCTCGCTCTCAGCAAGCAAGGTGGTCTCACCTGCATATAGCAGGTTGTTACTAAGCCTTCCTCCTGATGTCATGTTCTTCTTCATATAATCCTGCTTCTCTGATTGTTTGCTCAGCGTATAGATTGAACAAGTATGGTGAGAGGATACAGCCCTGACACACACCTTACCTGATTTTAAACCACGCAGTATTTCTTTGTTCTGTTCACACAACTGTCTCTTGATCCGTGTATAAGTTCTTCATTAGCACAATGACGTGTTCTGGAATTCCAATTCTTCTCAAGGTTATCTATAGCTTATTGTGGTCCACACAGTCAAATGCCTTCTTTCTGGTATTCTCTACTTCGACTCAAGATCCATCTGACATCAGTAATGACATCCCTTGTTCCACAGCCTCTTCTGAATCTGGCCTGAACTCCTGGCAGCTCCCTGTCAATGTCCTACTGAAACTTTTATTGGATGATGTTCAGCAAAATTTTACTTGTATGACCCTAATGATGTGGTTGAGCAAAGCTTTCTTGACCTTGAGAAGAAACAGCTGAGAAATTCATCAATAATTGGAATATGAAATATATAATGTACAAAGCTAGGAAAACCAGACGTTGTAAAAAATGAAATAAAACCTTTAATGATCAATATCCTAGGTATTAATGAGCTGTAATGGATCGATGCTCATTACTTATGTCGAGAATGACAAATTGAAACAGACTTGTTTAAAAAAAGGATTTCAAGAGCTATCCTGAAGTTCAATATTGTTAGTGATAGGATAATATCCATACAATTATAAGGATGATTAGTCTTAATGACTATTATTCAAGTTTATTCATCCACCACTAATGCCAAAGGTGAAGAAATTTAAGATTTTTACCAACTTCTTCAGTCTCGGATTGATCAAATTTAGTTAAGATGCATTGATAATTATTGGTGATTGGAAAATAAACATTGAAAACAAAGGAGGAAGATCTGAAAAATATTCTGAAAAATAAAGAAGAATATAGGGGGCGAAGAGAAGCTGAGAAATATCCTTGGTAATAGAAATGACACTGGTGAATGTATGACAGAATTTTGCAAGACTAAAAGCTTTTTCACTGTAAGTATATTTTTTTCAAAACGTAACAGGGACTATACACATAGATGTCACCAGATGGGATACACAGAAAACAAAGAGACAGTATCTGTGGAAAGAAACCATGGAGAAGCCTAATATCATCAATCAGGACAAGGGCAGGGCTGACTGCAGACCAGAGTATCTATCAATTGCTCATATGCAAGCTATAGATGAAACTGAAAAGCAGTAAAATAAATCCACAAGTCAAAGAACAACCTATGTATATCCCACCTGAATACAGAAACAATCTCAACAATGAATTTAAAATACTGAACACTAATAACTAGAGACCAAAGACTAGAGAAAGTATCGATGGCATAAAGAGACAGAAAAGACCAAAACAGATGTCAGAAGAGATACTGTTAGCCACTGAGCAGCTAAAGCAAATGGAACAAAGGATGACGTAAAAGAGCTGCACAGGATTTCAACGGGCAGCTCAGATGAAAAAGTATTATAACAAACGTGCAAACTGCTAGAGTTAGAAAACCAAGAGGGTGGAACAATCTTGGCTTTCCTCAAGCTGAAAGAAATGAAAAAAATATTCTAGCCTCAAGTCACAGTATTAAAGAATTCAATGAGAGATACTGAATATGCAAGGATTTCCGGAGGAGGTAGAAGACTGTATATAGATTTTCTGTACCAAAAAGTATCGGTTGATGTCCAATCACTTGAGGGAGCAACCTATGTTCAAGAACTGATGATATTTCAGGACAAAGTCCAACCTGCACTAGTGACATTGGTAAGAAGGAAAAAACAAACAAACAAATAAGACTCCAGGAATTGGCAGAAAAGCAACTGAAATAAACAGATACAGTGTTAGAGATACCTATCACTTTTATGTGTCAACACATTGGAAGACAGCTATTACCCTGGACAACCACCTGGGAAATATAATTATTTGTGCTCATTCTAAAGAAAACCAAAAACCAAACTCACTGCCACTGAGTCAATGCTGACTCATAGTGACCCGCTGTGGGTTTCTGAGACCTTAAGCGTTCATGGGAGTAAAAACGCCAGTGTGCAATAACTTATTTAAGAAGTATGAAATATTGTGACAATAACCAAAATGTGACACAAAGATATGAAGTAAGGACCTGTTGTTGGAAGAATGGTGCCAATAGACTTGCTTGCCAGTGTGTGTGTGTGTGTGTGTGTGTGTGTGTGTGTGTGTGTGTAAATTTGGGGGATCTAAGTCCACTAGCAAAGTATATTAGAGAATTATAATTTTGTACTATGACATCCATAGTATAGACGAGGAATTGGAATTAATATTTTATATTTGTTAATCCTTTCAACAGATCAATGTATCAGTAAGTGATTATTGCATTTTCCTTTGCTTAAAAATGTACCAAACTCAAATGACACGAAATTTTATAAAAATCTCACATATTTAGAAGCATTAAATCCTTTAGAAGAAACTGGAACAATATTTCCAGATCTTTTTCCGAAAACAGTTCTTAAAACTCTAAAAGAAAAATGTTGTTGCTGGGCACCATCATAGCGACACTACACGTACGACAGAAAGACCCCCTGCCCAGCCCTGCGCCACCCTCACCACTGTTCTTAGGTGGAGCTCCTTGTTGCAGCCATGGTGTCCACTCAGCTTGCCAAGTACCTTCCTCATTGTCAATGTCCCTCTATTTTATCTTCTGGATGTCCTCCCTCCAGGGACAGGTCTCCCCTGATAGGTGCAGAGTACATGAAACAAAAGCTCCCCTCCCTTGCCTCTGAGAGCATTCTGACCTTACTTCTTCTAAAACGGATTGGTTTGTTCTTTCAGTAGTCCATGCTATTTCAATATGCTTCACAAGCACTATGAATTCAAATGCATCCATTCTTTTTCAGTCTTACTCAATGTCCAACGTTCACATATATAAAAGGCTATTGAAAATACCAAGGCTTAAGTCAGGTGCACCTTAGTCTTCAAAGTAACAACTTGGCTTTTCAACACTTTAAAGACATCTTATGCAGCAGATTTACTCAAGGCAATGTGTCCTTTGATCTCTTGACTGCTGTTTTCATGAACATTGATTGTGGATCCAAGCAAGGCAAAATCCTTGACAGTCTTTTCTTCCTTTATCAAGATCACACCTACTGGTTCAATTTTTAAGGATTCTGGTTTTATTTACATTGAATTTTAATTCATGTTGAAGGTGGAAATCCTGGATTTGCATCAGCAAGTGCTTCAACTTTGCCTCACTTTCAACAGGCAAAGTTGTGTCACCTGCATATCTCATGTTGTTACTAACCCTTCTCCTACTTCTGATGCCACCTTTTCTTCACATAATATAGCTTTTCTGATTATTTGCTCACCATACATACTGAATAAATATGGTGAAAGAATACAACCCTGACACACATCTTTCTTGATTGTTAACCATGCAGTATTCCCTTGTTCTCTTCCTACAACTGCCTTTTTTGACCCATGTACAGGTTCCACATGAGCACAATGAAGAGCTTTGGCATGTCCATTCTTTTCAAGGCTATGCACACTTTGTTATGGCCCACATAACAAAGCCCTTTGCATAGTCAAAAAGCACAAGTAAACATGTTGGTATTCTCTACTTTGAACCAAGATCCATCAACATCGGCCTTGGTATCCCTTGTTCCAAGTTCAATTTGACTCTGGCCTTAACTTCTAGCAGCTCCCTGTCAATGTGAAGATGATCTTCAGTAAAATTCCTGGAGCTTTTTTTGGTTGATGCTTTCAGGGCAGCTTAACTTCTTCCTTTGACACTACCGGTTCTTGCCCATCTGCTACCTCCTGAAAATGGTGGACTGCCCACTAGTTCTTTTTGCTAAAGTAACTCTGTGTATTCTTTCCATCTTCCTGCATTATTCAACATTTTTGTCCATAGATAGTTTCATTATTTCAACTCAAGGCTTGAAAAGTTGAGTTCCTTCAGCTTAAGATGTGCTGAGCATGTTCTTCCTTATTAGTTTTCGAACTGAGTCTTGGCATATTTCATTATATTTAATACTTTCTTCTCAAGCTATCCTTTGAAAGTTCTGTTCAGCTCTTTGACTTCATTGTTTCTGCTTTAATTACTCGACAGTTAAGAGCAAGTTTCAGTCTCTTCTGGGATCTACTTTGATCTTTACTTTCTTTCTGCGCTCCTGTCTTTCTTCATGAATGATGCTCTTGATGTGCTCTCACAGATACTGAGTCTTCTGTCATGAATGTTCGATCCAGCGAGTCCACTCTTCAGATGTTCTGGAAATTCATGTGGGATAGACGCAAGATCATACTGTGGCTTTCCTCGACTTGTTTTAATTTTCTTCAGTTCCAACCTGAACTTAGGAAGGAGGACTTGATACCTGGTCTCATTTTAGCTGCTAATGTTGAGCTTCTCCATCTTCTCTTCCCACAGGTGTAGTCAAATTGATTTCTGTGTGTTGCATCTGGAGAAGTCCATGTGTATAGTTCCAATTCATGTTGTGGAAAACAGTATTTGCAGTGAACAAGTTGTGGATCTTGCAAAATCCTATCATGTGATGTCCAGCTTAATCTCTATCACCAAGACCTTATTTTCCAATTACTGTTCCTTCCTCTGTTTCAACTTTTGCATTCCAATCACCAATATTTATCAATGCATCTTGATTTCATGGATGAAAGTTTCATATTGAAGATATTGGTACAAGTCTTTAATGTCTGCATCACTAGCTTTAGTGGTTTGTAAATACTTTAAATAACGGTTGTATTGATTGGGTTTCCTTGTATCCAAACACACATTATCCTATCACAGACAGCCCTGTACTTCAAGATAGATCTTGAAATGTCCTTTTCAAGAAGGAATGCAAAATCCTCTTGATTACGTTGCTCTTGGCATAGCAAACCATATGATTTTATGATTCAAAATGACCAATATCAGTTCATTTCAGCTCACTAACACCTAGGATGTCCATTTTTTATGTTTTCCATTTCATTTTGGACAAATTCTAATTTTCCTAGAGTCATTCTTCATACCTTACAAATTCTGATTATTGGATCTTTACAGCTGTTCCTTCTCATTTGGAGTAATGCCCCATTAGCAAACGAAGTCCCAAAGGCTTTACGCCCACAGGCTTTATTCCATTCACATCGTCCTGGCTAACTCTTCTTTGAAAGGGCATCTCCTCTTCCTCAATCAGTTTGAGTGCCTCTGACAGGAAGGACTCTTCTTCTGGAACTCTCCCTGAAAACGGTCTGCTTCTATTCATTATACTTTCAGTAGCTGACAATTTCTGATGCTATGCATGAGATTTCAAGCAGCTAATTCCTCTGAAGTGGACAGTCTATTCCTTCTATGGAACTCTTCTCAGTCTGGAAGCTCTTCCAAAAACTGTTCACTTAGTGTAATCCTGCTGGCATTGGAATTACCAGTGGCATGGCTTCTAGCATCATAGAAACACACAACCACCACAGTACAACAAAGTAACTGACAAGTGATAGAGCCACAGACTACATTAGCCTAATTGCCAGTAAGAATTAGTCAAAGAACTTATCTGAGTTTCCAACAAGGAGACAGGGAAAGGGTGTGGGATAGAAAAAGCATGTAGAATAGGAGGTAATCTGAAATGAATTTTCAGATTTGACCTTTAAGCTAATTTCATAAAAATAATGTTTCTCATTTGTGAGTAGCTGTAGGGTACTCCTCCCTCAACTTGGGTCTCTTTATTGAATTTCAAGTGGAACACAGCAGAGCTTGATTGGGGCTAAAAGTACAGAGTTTTGCATTCAGGGGCTTAGAGAAATAGAGAAGCAGGGAGCTCTTAGCAAGCAATCACGTAACCCTGCATGGCTTGATACAACATGGGCTGCAAGAAACACACAGGCCGCTGCCCAGCCATGTTTTGTACTGCAGGGCATCATCTGTATGGGACAGGCATCCTCAATACAGCTAACACCACACACCTCACCCAAGGAAACGAAGTCATCACATTAGGGGTTCATTAATTAAATGTTTGACCAAGGATAGCAGGCTCCTTTTTAAATGGATAGTTTTGTATGGCCTGCGAAGGATATTATAAATATCCAAATGGCCTGTGGCAGAAAAAAAGGTTCCCCTTGACTGATCTAAAGGAACAATAGCACAATAGTAAAGATGATATTTGGTGAACACTTATCGCGTGCTACTTTGGTAAGCATTTATAGTCACCACAGAGATGAATTCATTCTCATAACTTTATAAGGTACATAAATAATCATCTGCAGAGGTTTGCAGCCAAAGCCCTGCCACAGACGTTAGTGTTCGGCCCTGTCCTCTATGCCTATGTGCTCTCCAGAAACCCTGAAGAGAAGACTGCTTCTCACGGGACTTGGTTAAACATTCAGTACTTCATATGTCTCTCTTTTTCCCCACTCGACTTTTGTCTCTCTCCATCTCATTCTCTCCCCTACCCATCCATCTATTAGAGAGAGATGGATCAATAGATACACAAATATCTATGCAACTGACATGACTCCCAGTGAACTAGATATTCCCAGTCAATTTTTTATCAAAATGTAAGCTCTGAAAGTGTTTTCAAATGTTAAGCAATAGAAAATATTAAAATCCAAGTTATCATTAACACTATATTTGAGTCAATTGTAAATGCTAATAAACTCACCAACTTTTGCCATGAACTGATGTAAACATACCACAGCATACATGGCAAGGAGAAACAGGGAAAAAAGAAGAAGCAACATGACAGAGTAGGAATTATACTGGGCCATGAACGAGGGCTTAAGGTTCATGTGGCTATGCCGCTGGTATGGATTGGATTAAATTGTGTTCCCCAAACATATGTGTGGTAAAGCCTAACCTCCACACCTGTGGTTACAATCCCTTTGGGGATTCAGGTTTCCTTTATTATAACAAGGAGGTATTAGTGTACGATAGGACTTTTCTCTCTTGTGACATTGAAAGAGCAGGCTAAGCAAGCAGAGATGGAGGAAGATAGATGGCATACCACATGAAGTTCACCAAAGACCAAAATAATAGGAGCTGAAAAGAGATAGGACCTTCCCTCAGCAAAAGCCTTGCCCTTGAGATGGTGCCCTGAGTTAAGATTCCTAGCCCCTAAATGACGGGAAAATGCATTTCTGTTGACCAAAGAACCCACTTGTGGTATTTTGGTTATTGCAGCTGAAAACTAAGTCATCCATTGTGCTAAGTCTCTGAGTAAGGGATGGCAGCCACTAAGGTCTGTTTCTTTGTCTATGGAACAGGAATTTTGACTAAATGAACTCTAAAATTCTTTGCTTAAACTAATCTAAGTGTTCTGCGTTACCCTTAGTTAAGTACATCGGCGGCTTAGTGGTGAAGGACTTGACTGCTAACCTAAAGGGCAGAGATTCAAGCCCACCAGCCAAGGAAGGAAAAAGATGCCGCAGTCTGCTTCAGCACAGAGTTACAGCCCCAGAACCAATGGGGTAGTTGCACCCTGTCATATAGGGTTACTCAGCGGGCTGCTAACTGTACAATCATCCGTTAAGGAACCACCAGCTGCTCCATGGAAGAGAAAGATGAGGCTTTCCACTCCCATGAGGAGTTACAGCGTCAGAAACCTCCAGGGCCAGCTCTACTCTGTCCCACAAGACCACTATGAGCAGGACTCGACTTGAAGGCATGAGCTTGGTTTTTGATAGGGTTGCTTGGGTTGTGATGTCCAGTTAACCTTGAACTGCCAACCCCCCAGAAATCTTCTAGAGAAGGGTCAGGCTGTCTGCTCCCCTACAGATGTATTGGCTCAGGAACTCGGCATAGGAATCAGCTCATGGCAGTCGGTTCGGTTTGGGTTAGGGTTGTTAAGTCTCTGAATCAACTAGATTGCAGTGGGATTTTTTTGGTGGTTGTTTCCTTTTGTTTTTGGATTTTTTTATCCCCTCACATGAGCTTAGAATTTTAAAATGATGTTAATGGCTTGATCACTTGCTCTAACTTTCTCCTTTTACAGTTGCGAACTCACGTCCTTTAAAACTCATGTGCTCTGGTTATATCATTCTTTCTGATGGTCATCATCTACCAATTTACCACTCATTTCCTCATGCTCAAAAAAGACTTGACACCTGAGGGTCAATTTCTTTTCTACATTACCTGTAGACATCATTTTAAATGGTATCCGTGCCCATGAACATGACCTCCCCACCAGTCTATCCTAATCCACTCCTGACCAACTCAATTCTTCGTGACCCTCTGTACAAAGAACAAATCCATGCCCAGTCCTGAGCCATCCTCAGAATTGCCCTTAAGTCTGGGCCCATCATGGCAAGCACTGTGCGCTTCATCGTGCCAAGGGCCTTCTTCTGTTTCACTGCCCCTCGACTTCACCAAACACGATATCCTTCTCCGGGGACTGGTCTCCCGATAAAATGCCCACAGTCCTTGAGACAGAAGTCTTGCCATTCTTACTTCTAAGGAGCATGCTGACTGTACTTTTTCCAAGACAGATTCGTTTATTCTTTTGCTGGCCCATGATGCCTCACCAGCACTGCAATTCAAATGCATCAATTCTTTGGACTTCCGTATTCAAGATCTAACTTGCATATGTATGAGGCACTTAAATATATCATGGCTTGAAGTGTAGCATCGATGAAACACACAACTTTCCTCTAGTTTTTAAATGCTTCCTCTCCACCCCTCACCTCCACTATCATGATCCCAATTCTGCCTTACAAATCTGGCTAGACCAGAGGATGTACACTGGAAACACAGGGAATCCAGGACAGATGATCCCTTCAGGACCAGTAGTGAGAGTGGCGATAACGGGGGTGGAAAGGAGGCACTGATTACAAGGATCTACATATAACCTCCTCCCTGGGGGATGGACAACAGAAAAGTGAGTGAAGGGAAACGTTGGGCAGTGTAAGATATGATAAATCATAATAACTTATAAATTATCAAGGGTTCATGAAGAAGGAGGAAACAGGGAGGGAGGGGAAAAATGAACTGATACCAAGGGCTCAAGTAGAAAGCAAATGTTTTGAGAATGATGAGGGCAACAAATGTACAAATGTGCTTGACACAATGGGTGTCTATATGGATTGTGATAAGAGTTGTAAAAGCCCCCAATAAAATGATTTAAAAAAAAAAAAAAGAAAAGATCATGGCTTAGGCCTGGTTCACCTTCTACCGCAAAGTAACCTTCTCGCTTTTCAGCACTTTAAAGAGGTCTTGTGCAACAGATTTACCCAACACAGAGTGTTGTTTGACTTCCTGGCTGCTGTTTCCATGAGCACTGATGGATCCAAACAACATGCAATCCTGGACAACTTCAATTTTTTTACTGTTTATCATGATGGTATTCATTGGTCCAGTTGTGAGAATTTTGGCTTTCTTTTAAATTGAGTTGAAGGCTACAATCCTTGATCTTCATCAGCAAGTGCTTCAAGTCCTCCTGACTTTCAGCAAGCAAGATTGTATCATCTGTATATCACACGGTGTTCATAATCCTTCTTCCAATCGACTCCACACTCTTCTTCATATAATCCAGCTTCTATGATGATTTGCTCAGCATACAGACTGAATAAATATGGCGAGACTATATAACTCAGATGCACACTTTTCCTGGTTTTAAACCAGGCAGTATTCCCTTGTCCTGTATTGATCTATGATTCCCTTGATCCATGCACAGGTTCTGCCTGAGCGAAATGAAGTGTTCTAGAACTCCCATTCTTCTAAAGGCTATCTGTAGTTTGTTATGGTCCACAAAGGACATTAGGGGGAGTTATTCTGAGTGAAAAGAGGAACCATTGGAGGGATCTAAGGAGAGGAGTAACATGATATGTCTGAAAATTTAATAAGGTCATCCTGGCTACTCTATCAATTGAAAGAATAAGAGCAGTAACCAAGAAACCAGCAGAGAGGCTAACTGAGAATTCAGACAAAAGATGGTCAGCAGAGAAGTCACAGAAGAGCTGAATTGTTTATATATTGAACATGGCACGTAGGTGCAAGGGTAGAGTTGAGCCTCAGCCACCCGGTGAACAGTGATGCCGTGTACTGATCAAATTAGCAAGGGATGAAATCTGAAGTCTAGTATAGAAGGAGGGTCAGCACATTTTTCTATAAAGGAGCAGATAGGAAATATCTAAGCTACTACGGGTAATGCACAGTTAGACAGCACAGTTATTGCTGCAGCACAAAAGCAATCACATAGAATACATAAACAATGATGCATGCCTGTGTTTCAATAATCACTGAAGGATACTGATACTTAATTTCATATAATTTTCCACCAATAATTACTTATATAAATGTAAACACACACACACACACACACACACACACACACACACACACGGTATGGTTAAGTTCTGTGTCAACTTGGCTCGGCCGGGATTCTCAGTGGTTTGGGCA
>NW_022111369.1:41860345-41882842 GCF_000313985.2 Echinops telfairi
CTTCTCCAAGGAGTTTCAAATGTTCAAATTTAAAGCTTAAGCTTCCCACCTCCCCACCCCCTCTTTTTAAGAATAGATTCACTTTTAAAAAGAAAAGAGTCAACACCTGGGGAGAAAATTATCCTAATAAAATAGAAGTGTAGTCAGGAAAAAAAAGAAGAAAATTTTTATCAGAGTGGAATGGAGGAATGATCATTCATAGGCTTGGTCAAATACAGGGACATTTCTGAATCAAAGTTCCCTAAGTCCTGGGGCTTCTGTTGGGCAGGTAATCTAGTCAGAGGCACACAAAAGGAGGCTTTTAGAAAAATCATCCTCAAGGAGTCCATGTTGGCCTTTCATGCACTCAACACACAAAGTCTGTGGCTAGCAGCAGTAGCTTTGGCACCTGTTAGACCTGGGATCGAATCTCTGGCCCGTCGTGATTAACATTATAACCAGAGAGCCCAGCCAGTTCCCCTTCAGGAACACCCCTTTGTGCAGAGTAGAACTGAAGCTCTGTAGGGGGTTCAAGGCCATGACCTTGTGGAAACAGAGCGCCAGGCCTATCCGTCCACAGCATCTTTGGGCGAGTTCAAACTGCCAACCCTTTAGCTGGTAGCTGCCTATTTAATCCAAGGACACCTGTGTACATTGCTTAAAGTCTCCAACCTTCACTTTCCTTACCTGCAAAGGCAGAGGAGATACAGTTGATGATATTAAGTGGGGGACATTTCGGAAATCTTTAACCCAGTGCCTTGAGTAAATGCTCAATAAGTAGAAATTAAGATATTCTTAGATATGCTACTTTTAGATTCTCTTTAGCATTTCAAAAAGTTTCCAGTTAAGGGACTGGGCTCCAAAATCAAAAACAGCTGAGTACAAAAATGCAAAAACTGTCACCGGCTTTCCCAATCTCTTTAAAATACAATTAGGAGACCATACCTTCTCAAAGGCACACTGAGGGTTTCTGCAAACAGCAGGTTTACAGATAACGATATCACCATGGCAACGGCAGTTCTGGCATGAATCGGGCTTCCAAATTGTGGCATCCTGCGAAGAAGCATAAGCTCGGAGTTAAAAACTGATCAGTCAAGGTATGAGCACACAGAAGCAGCCCCATCCACCGCCCCACTGGCGGCACAATTAAAAGGCAAAGGAAAGTCACAGGCATGTATGGTACTTGCTGGGCACTGATTAAGCCCCACGGGGCAATAAAAGCAGGATAATTCATTTCAGGACAGTCAACCCACGGAGTCGAAGACAAGGGCATGCTGCAGAGAGTTGTCGATACCCTGAGTAAAAACCATCGATTGGCCTGAAATCTCGGGAGGACAAGCCTTTCCCTGACTTGAAGTTTCTTTGCTGTTAACTAGCAGAGACCATCCAAGCATGTTTCAAGGAAAATGACTCTTAGACTAAGACCAGTGAGCATCGTACAGCAGGAGTTACCTCTATAAACACCCACAACTTCCCTTTCCCGTTCTTTGATACCATCCCCTCTTGACATTCATCAGAAACAAACAAGATCTGAATAAGTAGTTCTTTATTTTTTCAGGTTGATCAACCAACACACATGTAGTGTGGCTACTACATGCTCAATTGTGTGCTAGGCAAACCTCCGCCACTTGATTCCACCTCATGGCAATACCTTATGTTGCAGAGTAGAACCGCACGCCCTATGATATTCAAGGCTGTGACCCTCTGGATGCAGATCACCAGGCCTTTCTTCTGAGGCACCCCTAGGTGGGTTTGGATCACAAGTCTTTCAGTGGAACACGTAAGTGATTTGTAAGTATGGCACCATCCCTAAGAACCTCAGAAATTATGTTGGATAATTAGCATGAGGACGTGTGTATATACACATATATATTGTTGTGAGGTGCCATTGAGTCGGTTCTGACTCAGAGTGACTCTCTGTACAACAAGACGCCACCCAGTCTGGCACCCTCACAACCGTTCTGAAGTTTGAGCCCACTGTTGCAGCCACTGTGTCAATCCGTCCAGTGGAGGGTTCCTGGTTTTTGCTGCCCCTCCACCTCACCAAGCATGATGTCCTTTTCCAGGACTGGTCTCTCCTGGCAGTATGTCCAACGAATGTGAGACAAAGTTTCTCCATCCTTAATCTCTAAAGAATATTCTGGCTGTACTTCTTCCAAGGGATATGATTTTGATGGTACTATGTTATTTTTCCACAAAATGAAGAAGGAATCTAGGCTTAGTGCAAAGAAGTCTCAGACACTTCTTTCATTGCCCGTGATGCTGGGTGCCTAGTCCAACTGTGCCCATCTGTGGCGTCGCTTTGAACCCAATTAGTACAGAGATCCCATCAAGGGCTTTGTTTCCCTCCTTTAAAAGGCTGCTCTACCGACAAATTGAAGACATAAAGACACCAAACATGGCAGTAGAATGTAGCTTTCCCTGGTTTTCTGAACCCAAATTCCTTCTGTATGCGGGTTTCATGTAAGTCATATGGTTTGGATAACCTTTGAACACTAAAGCTCATGGCAATCTGCTTCCTTGGATGACAGGCTTGAAAAAGCTTGTTGTTGGGAGGAGGGGAGGTTCAACTCTGTCCTATAGAGTCACCTACCACGTGTTGGAATTGACTCCATAGCAACGGGTTTGGTTTTTGGTTCACATTATTCTCTGTTTAAACCTACCCAGGGGCTCATCACGTTACCTGCAATGGGGAAAACACAGACTCCATAAACTGGCAGCAGCCTCTCTCTGGTCTTGGCAGAGCTTCCCACCCTCCTGAGACGTTCATTCCTCCACTACAACTTGGTGTGGGCAGTCACAAAACAAAACATAACCAGACACATAGCCACTGGGTCGATTCCGTTTTATGGCAGAGCCGGGTTTCACAGGGTAGAATTGCGCCATAGGATTTTTTTGACTATAACCCGGAGCCTCGGGTGGTGCGGTGTACACTCAACGACTGCTAGCTGAAAGGGCGAAAGTTTTAATTCTCCCAGAGGTACCTTGGAGGGCAGGCTTGGCAATCTGCTCCTGAAGGGCCACAGCCTGGCAAACCCGTGGGAACACAGTTCCACTCTGCACTCGGAAGCAGCTATGAGCTGGCATCGACTTGACGGCAACCATAACTACACTCTTGATGGAAGCAGATCGCCAGGTCTTTCCTCCAAGGTGCCACCTGGAGAGTGGGACTCGCCCAAATTTCCTACCACTTGTACCACCTTTTGGAAACTCTCAGCCTCTCATTCTCTGGACCTGTTCCTGGGATTGCCCCTGTCCTGACTCCCCCAGAGTGTAAACCAGCACTTTTCTTTCAAGCTTCAAGCTAAAACAAGAACCATTTCCCAGGTGATGTAGTGGTTACGCACTGGGCTGATAACCACAAGGTCAACAGTTCGAAACCACCCGCTGATCCTAGACAGGGCAGCTGTTGGACACCCACAGGGGCAGAGCTGTCCGGTCTTATTGGGATGCTCTGAGTTGAAAATGACTCAATGGCAGAGAGTTTGAGGTTTTTAACCCTATACCCCTGGCTCCCCCTCAGGGTGAAGCTCTTCACCACTTCTCTGTGGTTCCCGTTCCTTGCTCACAAGATGACCCTTGACTACACTCATTTACACTTCTGTCTGCCTTGCAGAAGTAGACTTCAAGTCTCTTACAGAGGGACTGTCCATGGCTGGATGTAATGTAGACCCTTAATAAGCGCAGCGCTAGCTGTTCAGAAATTGCTTCCTACGTCCACTGCCATCAAGTTGATTCTGACTCATAGTGACCTTGTAAGGGCAGAATAGTACTGCTCCATAGAGTTTCCAAGACTGAAAATCTTTACAGGATCAGACAGCCTCATCATTCTCCTAAGGAGTAGTTGATAGGTTTGAACCACTGACCTTGTAGTTAGCACTCCAATTTAACCTACTGTGCCACCAAGGCTCCTAGGAGTTGCTTATTGTTGCTAGGTGCCATGAAGTTGGTTCTGACTCATTGAAATTCTATGTACAAAATGAAACACTGCTCGGTCCCACACAATCCTAACAATTGTTCTTATGTTTGGGCCCATTGTTACAGCCGCTGTGTCAATCCATTTTGTCAAAGGCCTTCCCTTTTTGGCTGCCCCTCGACTTTCCAAGCATGGTGTCTCTCTCCAGGCACTGGTCTCTCCTGACATGTCCTAAGTTCATGAGACCAAGTCTCGTGATACTTACCTCTAAGGAGCATTCTGGCTGTACTTCTAACGAGACAGCTTTGTTTTTTTTTTGGCAGTCCATGGTACTACAACATTCTTCTCCAGCCCCATAATTCAAACGTTTCAGTTCTTCTCTGGTCTTCCTTGGTCAACATCCATCTTTCACATGCTTAGGAGGCCACTGAAAACACCATGGCTTGGGTCAGGCTCATCTGAGTGCTCAAAGTAACATCTTTACTTTGCAACACTTTAAGGCGGTCTTGTGCATCAGATTTACCCATAGCAACGTGTCCGTTGATCTCTTGATGCCTGCTTCCATGCGAACTGATTGGGGATCCAAGCAAGACAAAAATCCACGACAACCCCTATCTTTTCTCCATTTATCGCAATGTTACTACTGGTCCAGTTTGTGAGAGTTGCTGTTTCATTTGCATTGAGTTGCTTAATGAAGTTTTTAGGTTTGGGGTGGGTTTTTTTCCCCCCTCCTTCTTTGTAGACTCTCACCTTTTTTCTCAGCCAACTGACGTTGTACTAAAATACTTTGCAGGAGAAATAAGAGAGGTTTCTAGATTTCTTGTACCGTCCTCCTGGGAGGGCACTAAGCTAGCCAAAGACCAGCACTTCTGACTTAAGCTGGGAGGAGCTGGGCCGCTGATGGATGTTAGGAATAGATTCTGTCACACGGAAAAGGACAAAAATCAATACTTAGAGCCGATTTATGTGTCCACACACGTGCAAAGTTGAGGGCATCTGTTTAAATTGAGAAATGCTAATTCCTAACGTTTGAGCGATTGTGCTTCAAACCAAGAGACCGCTCCTACGTCATTTAGGAGATATGAAACGGATCTTAGGTGTGCCTGGGAAACCTGATGGGACAAATGGTTCACGTGCTTTGCTGCTAGTGAAACGTAAAGGTTTGAACCCACATAGAAGTGACCCCAAAGGCCAATCTAGCAATCTACTGGAAGACAAACAAGCCATTGGAATTATGGAGCACACAGTTCTACCCTGACACTCTGGGGGCTCCATGGATTGGAGTGGACTCAAGGAAAACAGGCTTGGTTTGATTTCACGGCACAACTACATTCCCAGTGTCAGATTCACACAAAAAATTGCATCAACATGAATGAGAGTCACAATCTGGCTTGGAATTCCTGTGAAATTCTTTCTCTTGACAGTTATAGCACATTTCTCTGAAACTGGCGATTGCATGCTAGCTACCGTCTACTCTTAATCCAAACAGAGAATAATGACAAGAAAGGTGAGGAAAAAACCAAATTGCATTCCAAAGCACTACATAATAAATACATTTTTCCTGCCAATTTCAAGAAAATAGGATAGAGATTTGATAAAAGTGACAATTTTATGAAGCCAGCTGACTGCTGGTTATTGATCACGCAGCTAATGATGATCACTTTTTAAGTAAGATGTGCACATCGCAGGAGACGTACGTGGCTTTGCAGGTTCTCCTGGCCTCTGTCATCATCTCAGAAATTTGGACTCAGAAGAGGGAAGCAGCTCTGAGCCAATGCGATGCAAAGCACGTCTAGGCAGCACAACACCACAGCACAACGTGCTGACACCGTTATTATTACTTCTGCTTAACAGATGAGGAAACAGGATGAGAGAATAGAGTCATTTTGCCAAGTTGATAAAGCTTTTATAGAACCTAAGAATGCACACTCTAAAGCCAAACTACTTCATGTGAATCCCAGCATCATTTACTAACTGTTGAGTCTGTTAACAAACTAAACCATCTATGTCCCACGTTCTTCACCGGGAAAGTAGAGGATGATACATTTTTTTTAATTAAACAGCTTTATTGAATATATTTTACATATCATATGACTAACTAGTACAATCATCTCCACAATTAATTTTGGAACATTTACTTCTTTCTTTTTGTTGTTGTTGTCATGTGTATCTTTTTTAAACATTTATTTATCTTTTAAATCTATTATTAATTGGGAATAAATACATGTATCATATCATTCCATAGTTCAATTACATCAAACAGTAATGGACGATTGCTACCACAATTCGTTTCCAAACATTCTTTTCCTTCCTGGACTCCTTGACATTGTCTCCCTTCTGTCCTTATAGGTTCATCAGTCCTGAGTTTCATATACAGAAAAATGTATAACACAACTTATAGCACAAGAGGGTGACCCTCCCCACCCCCAATGACAAGACGCCTCTGAGATAAACTCTAATATGAACAAACAAAACAAAAATACAGATAATGTTGAAATCTCGTCATTAGCTCTCCACTTCCCAACAAACTTCTCCACCATTACCTCCCCACCTCCCATCCCCCACCTTCATCCCCCCGCAAGAAACCATCGATGCAGTCACTGTCTCTATAGCCCTACCCATCCTGGATTTCACATGCAGGGAAAATGAAGACACTGCGCTGTGTGCTAGCAAGACGATTCACATCTCTGGTCTGTGGCCAGAGGGGATTCACTGGAGGCTTAGTCTATGTGTGGCCCCTCCATTTGAAGAGTGCAACATACTTAGTAAAGGTCCAATACAGGCAGTCTGTTTATTATGGTAAAATATGGACAAACAACAAAATATTTGCCATTTCTATCATTTTTACACATACAGTTTGAAGACGCTCCACCATGCTAGACAGCCACCACGACAATCCATTTCCAATGCTCACTCTTAATATAAACACCTTTCCTTAATAACTCTTCCTTCTCCCTCTCACCTAACCCTGGCTTTCGAACTGTGTCACAGGTATTCAGCCAATGCCTTCTAAGCAGTCCCTTTTGTCGGGGTGAAAACTATTCCGTAATTACCTTGATGTCTCTCTCACCTTCTCATGCTAGTCTGCACAGGTAAAATGTCACAGGCAGGCAGCATTACTAAAGAAGGTCCCTAACACTCAACAGAACCCTGGTGGCACAATGGTTACACTCTCGGACAAAAGTCCGTGGTTTAAACCCCCTACCCACTCCATGGAAGAAAGCTGTGCCAAGTCCCCGAGGAATGCCAACGAGGGACTGGGGGCCAGGGCGTGGAAAACACCCATAAAGGTCAACAGACGGACCTGGAACCGCGGTTTTTGCTGTTGGTTTTTCTTTTACTCTATTTATTTCTTTGTTTTGTTGTATTAGTTATTGTTGATTTAGTTTTTGTTTTTTTATGTTCTGCTCTGCTTTGATTTTGCACATATTATTGTCTATGAATGTCTATTGGACAAGATAGATGGGATGAACAATTCAGAGGAGAGAGCAACGGGACCCACAGTTCCAGGGGGATACGGAGAGGGAAATACAGGTAATGTTGAACACTCATTGTCTTCAGCTCTTCACTTCCCACAGCCTTCTCCGCCAGACCCACCCCGTCTCCCTGCACCTCCTCCCAAAGAAACCTTACAAGACTTACTATCAACCCTTTCTTTCGGTCTGCTGACTCGATATATCCCTTCCATCTTGTTTCAGTCTGGAGAAAGACAATATGGTCAGCCACACAGGTCAGTGAAAACGGGGAGACCTCCAAAGAGAGAGACCAGCACCTGGCTGTGACCGCAGTTCAACTACGAACAACTCTGAGACGGGACAGAGCGACGCACTTCACTATGGGACCTATCAGTCTATGATTAGTCAAGAGAGGCTGTCCTGTTTCAGGCTGACTAGCTTATCCCCTTCACCTCGCAGAGTGCCTGCATTCTGGAAAACTAATCAATGACACAACTCTCAGCAAGCACTGTCCATGAGGAAGCTAAATATCCAAGGGAGTTTGGGTACCCTGGTTATGCTCTGAAGCTTAGAAAATCTTTCAGTGGTCTCACTGTGAAATACCCCAAATGTTAAATGTCCTTGCTTCATTGATGTCAAATGAACTATATTTGAAGAAATGTTCTTCATCTAAGTACTGCACCTACCAAAAAAAAAACAATGTTTCTTAACTTAATGTCCTCAGGAAAGCAATAATTTATGGCTAATTTTAAATAAAATGTGCCCTTTACCAAGGCCTGGATGGATGGCCATTTATTTTTCAGGTCTAAAACTTTACGAATCAATTTCTATGGTCCCATAAAATTGCTTTATGAAGGTAGCGATCCTAGAGTTTCTCAATAGCTAAAACTTTGGATAAAGCCATAATGTCCAAAGAAATAACATTGTAAAGCAAGCATTACAGATTCCCTGTGTGACTACTGCACTTGTGCCGAAACTCTGTGCCAAGGAGATGTTCTTCAAACAGCTTCTCACCGAGATAAAGAGTAAATGATTGGGTTGTGACAAACCTAAAAAGGCAACAAAGATATGATGTTTCGACGGCTTTTAACTTTTAATAATAGAAAAATAAAATGATCGTACGGCCTTCATCCACAAATGCCCCAAGTTCAAAACAAGAAGCTCTTAAAAAACCCAACTCATTTCACTTGGTTTAATGCTTATTTAGCATTTGATTAATGCTAAAAATAATATACGCTTCCTCATCAGTACTGAAATTTCTGGGCAAAATTATTTACAGTATTTCATAAAAGCAGTACATCACCTGTCAACATAAATTTTCTCCCATCTGAGTCGTATAATAACCCTACTTTAATTATTGATTAATTCACCTGATTCTATATTCCCTTGGCTTCTTAGACCAAAAATTACAAAGAAGGAATGGAACTCCCTAAGAGCTGCTTTCTCCCGTTACAAAACAGCACAAAGGATAGACTGTCCTTTTGTTATACAGATGTAGTTATGCGCCTAAACACAGAATGTGTAAGTGGACAGATCAATAAGTACATAGGGGGTCGTTCCAGTGTGGAGATTGGTTTCAAGTGATGATTACTAGGAGTTGTCTTCCTTTACCTTTATCTGTTTTTTTCAACAATAAAAATGTGTTACTTATGTGGTCTTTTTGAATGAATTTTAAAATATAAGGCAGAAGAGCAAAAGAGATGGGGCTTCCTTCCTCCCGAACTATAGATGGCCAGTGCCTGCACTTTGCAGTGGAAGTGACACAGGAACAGGCAGAAGGCAGTATAATGAAGTCCCACACATACCTAATAGGTAGCCATGGATGGGTTATCTGAATGCCTTGAGCTATCTCAGTGAAACTTTTAAAATATTAACTGCGTTCCCTAATTGTCCTTCAAAGCAATGAAAGGGCCTCCGTAGTAATCTGGGCCTCGTGTCTTCATTTCTGGAGGCTCATTCTCCTGACAAGTCTGGTGTTCTGGAAAGATAATCCATAAAAGAGGGTTCTTTGACCCAGCTCCAGTTCGGGCACAGAAATAATGGCCCTTGTTTGTCAGGGAACCATAAAGAAATGAATCAATAGCTTTCATAAGGTTATTTTAGAGTTCAATTCTTTTCCCAAGTGCCCTTCCTCAGACAGCTTAGATAAACAAGACCTTTTTCACTGGGTTTCATTTTAAAAAGTCCATGTAGAGCTCCTCATTCTGCCCCAAATAAAAAGGAGCAGAGGACCCTTAATATTGAGAAAAGATAGGCGTCCTTGTATTTACATTAAGTTACCTCCTTTTCAGAGAAATACAAGGTAATGACAAAAGAGAAAATACTGGCTCTCACCTCCTATTTGAGACCTATTTCAATGAAGACTTGATCCATAGAACACCCCACAGGGAGGGGTCTTTTGTTTTTCACATCAAGGATCCACAGTGTCCCCATTTCAGCATCCCAGAGTGATCTGCTTGTGTTAGAGCTTCTCCAGCTGTCTTAAAATGACAAACCTGAAGACATCAGCTACAAGAATATCAGTTTGGATATAGAAACAACAGCATGAATCACAGATGAAAAGATAGCTGCTATATATAACTGAAAAATGTCTTTGTTCAGCGGGCTGACAAGAGACCTTGAACAGCATGGCAAGTTAACAAAACTTCTGTTCTGTT
Source organism: Echinops telfairi (assembly GCF_000313985.2). Classification (NCBI taxonomy): domain Eukaryota; kingdom Metazoa; phylum Chordata; class Mammalia; order Afrosoricida; family Tenrecidae; genus Echinops; species Echinops telfairi. The sequence goes on from NW_022111369.1 coordinate 41,870,353, forward strand.
CGAAGAGTTCTGGATCAGGAGCAAAGGTAAGGAGGCCTGATGGCAGTGTCGGGTAAGTGGTGCAAGGTGAGAGATTCAAACTCACCAGCTGCTCCAAGGGAGAAAGTTGAGGCTGTCAACTTTCTGTAAAGATTTATAGTTTTGGAATAGATCCAATGGCAGTAAGATGAGTAAGGATGAAGGCCAAGAAAAGGGAAGAAAGGGAATGTGCATTTAGCTACTTCCAAGTATTGTTAGTGCTCTAAGTCCTTCATATGCATGAGATCTCCCTACTCCTCACAGCTTCCTGGGAAGAGGGCATCCCAGTACTCTTTAATAAAAGAGGAGAGGGAATCTGAAAAGGCTGAATGAACTGAGACACAAAGCTAGTGCCTGTAGACTTCAGATTCAAATGCACCAATTTTGTTTTTCCCTACCACGCTGCATTACATAATACAGTAAAGCCTTAAGTTAGAGACCCGTATTACCATTTCATATCATTCTGACTTCCGATGTCTCACTTTAATAGACCAACAGAGGGAGGCAGATGCAAACATGATTACCTACATATGAAGGGATTAAGGGGCACTGTGAACTTAAATGACTTACCTGTGCCCCCAAAGGTTCTGCTGCCACCCCTCTGGATCTAACTCCCTTATGTCCTCCAGGTCTTTGTTTTAATAACACTTTCTCAGAAGGACTTCTCAGCCCAGTCAATATTCCCCTTCAGCACAATCTCATTGTTCCTCTTACTTTCACAAAACCATTAAAGTTTTGTTTGTGCACAAAGAAAAACGACGAAGAGGCAATCTTCTGTGCTCCAGGCTCTTCTCCACATGCATGTCTCGCTTCTATTCTTTGCTAGAACTTTCTGAGAGACTTGGAGGGAGGGCTGCAAATGGCTGATGTGCTCTTCTACTAACCAAATAATTGGATGGTGGAGTCCACCCCAAGCCCCTCCAAGCCAAACTTACTGCCATCAAGCTGACTCAACTCGTACCAACCCTAGATGGGGTTTCTGAGGCTGTGAGGCTTTATGGGAGTGGAAAACTTTATCTTTGTCTCATAGAGCAGCCGATGTGTCTGACTTGTCAACCCCTAGTTACTCCTCCAACATTTACCCAATCGCGTCCTCCCAGAGGTGCCTCAGAAGAAAGGCCTGGTATTCTACCTCCTCAGTATCACAGCTACTGAAAATCCTGTGAGCACTGTACACGGGGCCACCATGCATCAGAACTGATCTGACAGCAACTGTTTTCATTTTTAAAGCCAGAAAATGAACAACAAAAATACTTTTGAGATAGAGAATACAAAGGAGCTTCAAAAAGTTCACAGGAAAATTCCACTATCTTTACATTACATTGTTTCCATGAACTTTTTGATGCCCCCTGGTACCATCATGCCCATTTTACAGACATAGTAATCAAGGGTCAGAAAGGCTAAGTAATATTCCCAAAGTACTATTGTAAGTGATGGAATCTATATTTGAATCTGTGATCACTAGATACTGAAGCTTATGGTTTTCCCATGCTACCCAACTCTATACCTCTAGCCTTTGTCTAAGAACACAAGGCCCTCGCCCACTCAAGCAGCAGTATCACGTGGTAGAGTGGGTAGATATGGCAGCCACTTAAAAATACCCATTGGACCACTTCCTTTTGCTTTTCTGAGTCTGTTTCCTCAAATGTAAATGAAGGATGACATCACATGGCTGTAATGGTGAAAGAAGCTACTGGATGTTAAGTACATAGGCACTCAATAACTGTTCATTTTGAGTGTGGTCCTTTCCACAGTCTTCACCTGTTGACCATGATTTTTTTCTGTGACAGAATGGAATGTCGTGGCATTTAGAGCTGTAGAAAATTCCTCAGAATTACCAGTATCCAAGATAAGGAGCAGCAAAGTAAATTCCAGAGCTTAAATGTTTACAAATTATTATGCTATAGAGGGATATGGGGGAACTATATCCCTAGAATATATATATATATAATATATATATACACACACACACACATATATATATATACATTTTTAAAAGTCTATTCTAGATACAGAATAAAATTAAATATCCAGAGAATGTGCTACACATTCCAAATTTCAAAGGAACAAAAGCACAAGCTTAGCTCTGTAATGCTTCTATTTTTTTAAGCCCAGCTTTCCATTAGCTTATAGCACATTCTTGTTATAGTAAAAAAGCTTAACCCAAGAATACACAAATGACAAAATAACCCTCATAAATTTCTAGAGATGCTAGCCACAGAAAAAAAGGCTCCATAATGAATAAAAAGTCAGCCTCATATTTTTACTTTAAGTAATCTCGAGACTAAGAAGATTCTAGCTTAGTTTGTGTGTAAATTACCATTTTTCTCTATCAATTCAGCTCCCAAAGGCATCATTTCACATTTCTAAGGCACATGGCTGGGTGTATGTGCAGGGGATTCAACATTCCAAGTGTTTACATATGTGGTGGTCAGATTTTGTGTCAACTTGGCTCTGGTGAGAGTGCTTGGGTTGAGTCCATTCTATCAATCATGGGGTGTGGCCTTTTAATAAGGACAGTAAGGAATGTTTTCTTCTCTCTTGCCCTTACCTTTCTTTTTTTTTGCTAGGACTCTGTGTCTGTCTCTAGTGGTGACCCATTGGGCCGTCTGACCCTGAGAGTTATTGGTGCCCTGCCATGTTTCCACTGACCTGGACTCAAGATTCTACCCACTGGCCTCTGATCTTGTTGGGTCCAGCTTCACCTTTCTGAATCATTGGCCTTTGGCTACGTGAGTCTGAAGAGGGCATCGAACCCATGGACTTAAGCTGGACTGGGATGAGATGCCTTCTTGATATAAATTTACCTCATGTATAAAGTTATTTCTTATATATATGAATATCATTGGTTTTGCTTCTCGAGATGACCCAGTCTAACACAGCATGGGGAATTAATTTACAATTATACCATTATCTCTCATATTAAACATATTTAGTCTTCCTCCCCTTCTTGATCATTATCATTCATTTTATAATTTGTTGTCTACTTGTCTATTTCCCTTTGCAAGAGTAGGGATAATGTCTTTCATATATAGGTAGCTTTGTTTTTTTCATCATGATGGAAATACAGCAGGTACTTAATTAACACTTTAAAATAAATAAATGGGCGGATGAATGGTCTGAAATTTAAAGAATCGCTAGTTGTTTTTGTAGCTGCTGGGGAGTTGAAATGCAGACACCAGCACTTCATTCACTGTGCTGTCCTTTGAAGACCTAGGTGCTGCAGCAGCCACTTCACTCTGCAGGGTTGGAGATCCTGCTTCTAGACTTAGGACCCTTTCTTTTCTGACTGAGTGCTGGTCTGGTCTACCTGACGCAATTGCATGCCCACAAGCTGCAGTTGTGTCACATCATTTGACCGCCTACTATGGGTCTTCAACCCTTAACTTTTCCAGCCAGTTGTTCACAGTTACCCTAATTAAACTGGTTCTCCAGTAATGGTGGGGAGTTCCAGGACACCTGTATTTCTGACTTGCTAGCGAACTACCTACCTAACTAGCTAAGGGATGCAAACGAAGAGACGCATAAGACGAGGTCCAGGAGAGCCCAGTACAGAACTTCTGGGTTCTCAAGGACACTTTTCCAGGTCACCAGACGACAGCGTACAGAGTTGCTGTTTGTCTTAATTCATTATATAGGCATGAGTGATTCCATACTTGATCAGGCAACTTACCTCAATATCCAGCCCATCCCCAGAGGTCTAGAAGCTATCACAAGCAGTTACTTCTGGGGTGGCCAGCCCCTACTCAGCATGAGACTCCTTATTAGCATAAACAGTGAGGTCTGGTTCAAACTCTTGACACTCTAGGCACACAAGCAATTCCAAGGGTTTAAAGATTACCTCGTAGGACTCAGGAATAATGAGCAAGTTTTTGGGGTAAAGTAACTACTCAACCTAAAGCTCTATCAAGTTTAAGTGCGCCACAGTGCTCGTGTTAGCTGGTGAGAGGCAAATAGAATAAAGAATACACGTTGTACTCTCTAAGATGACCACCAGAGTAATAGAAAATGTGTACGACTGCCAAGCTAACAAGTAGGAAAGTAAAATACTGGATAAATCCAAGCCAGGTGGGTGGGGAGAGGGGAGGGGGGTTAAACAAGAACAGAAATGACAAGTAGTATGACAGTAGGTATCAGTCTAGGAGCACTAGTGGTGTAGGGACTAACTAGTGGTGTAGGGACTAAAGTGCTTGGTTGCTAACCAACAGGTTAGTAGTTTGAATCCATCAGTCACTCCTTAAAAGAAAGATACAGCTGTCTGATTCCATAATGATTACAGCCGTGGAGACCACATGTGGTAGCAGCTCTACTGTGTCCTGCAGGGCAGAGTGGGTCAGACTACATCTGATGGCCACAGGTTTTGCTTGTTTTAAACATAAATTGGAAAACATCAGTAATTGCACTAAAAGTAAACATTAAAAGATAAAGATTGTCAAAGAGGATAAAAGCAGTAGGTATAATAAAGTCAAAAACTATCATGGTAGAACATGTGCTAAATTTCTATAAGAAACAAACACCAACAGACCATGTATATTTGTAAATTGCTGAAGAGACCTCTTTAGTGTCCTAAAAAGCGAAGATGTTAATCTGATGACCAAGGTCCAAAGCCGTGCTATTCCCAGTGGATGATGAATGCAATAACTGGGGCAAGGAACAGGGGAGACTGACGAAGAACACATGGGAACTCTGGTATTGATGAAGAATGTTGAATAAACCACGAAATGCCAAACGAGCAAACAAATCTGTCTTGGAAGAAGTACAACCAGAATGTTCCTTAGAAACCAGGCTGGTGGGACATCATCTTACGTACTGTAGACATATTATCAACAAGGACCAGTCCCTAGAGAAGAATTCATGGTTGGTAGAGGCTCACTTAAAAGCATGGACCCCTCAGGAAAATGGATCGACAACATGGCTGCAGCAAAGCTCCAAATCAAACTCACAACCACAACACAAAGCCAACCGACACAGAGTTTCCAAGGCTGTAAAGCTTTATGGGATCAAACAGTCTCCACTTTCTCCTGTGGAGTGGCTGGTGAATTTGAACCATCAACCTTTGGGTTAGCAGTTCAACACTTCAATGACAGCACCGCCAAGGCTCTTTGTGTCTGCAACCATAGGCCCCAATACACCTACTATTGTACGGATGGCACAGAACCTTTCACTCTGTTACACAGCTGTGAGCCAGGACTGACTCCCGAACAACACGTCTCATACGCCTTCACTCAAAATAGAATGTTAGAGACCAAATTCTTCAACAGTTCAATCATTTACTGAGAATTTACTTATGTGAAGCAGCATGGGAGATCTAGAAATATACACACAACCCAGGCCCTCACATCTTCCCTTCAACTTGAGGTCGTGGAAGAAACTCTGGGCTGAGGGTCAGAAACTGGATTCTAGCCCAGGCTTTTCCTTTTCCAGCCCGAGCCTCAGATTTCTCCTCCGGAAAATTCAGAGATCACGTTATATCTTCCACGAACTGGAGTGAATTTTGGAGTCACAGACTTCTGGGCATAAATCAAACTCTCTATTCATTAGCTGTAGATCCTTAAGCTAAAGACAAGGGGAGTTCCAAGAGTTCATGGAAAAATTCCAGTGTCTTTTAATTCCAGTTTTTTAAAGTCTCTTCATAATTATCTTGTCTGAGCCTCAGTTTCCTTTTATCCAAAATAAAAAGATACAAAAACCAGAATAACAAGTTTATAAAGTAGAAAGAGGTTCGCATTCCTCGGTGTTCAGACCTTCCCACGTATTGCAGCCACCTCGCTCCATGTCCTGTTTCTCACCCTACGCTGAATATGTAGAGCAGTTCATCTTCTGCTGAACGTCTTACATGAATTTCATGTCCATGCTCATCAATACACAACCACTCGTAACCTGCAAACTAGTTAGCCTACTTCTCAAAATACAATACCCATACAAAGTTTTAAACATACACACACACACACACACACATCTTCCCAGATAACCTTGAGATGTCCATTTTCAAATGCCATTACCCAAGTCTTATGTCCATAGCTACTATTTTGTAATCAACCATTACATGCTAGGTCCTGTGCTTGATAAATCATTCAATTAATGAATTTTAATTATCACTGCCACCCCCCAAAAAAGAAAAGTAAACATGAAATAAATCTGCTTTACATAAAAAGAAATTTGAAAAAGATGGAGCAAAAGAAACAAACCAACTTAGAATATTATTTGGTCAATTATCACTAACTGGGGAAGCCAGACTTTGAAACCAGGACAGTTTGGTTGGAAGAGCCAGGCTGTTTCGACCGAAAATGACGCTTAGTTCCTGAGAGAGCTGCTCTCAACAGGTTTGGGCATAATTCACTGATAACCCTAATTGACCCTGGCGGCTGCTGCTGCTGCTGCCACCTCTACCCCATCTCTCTGCTGCAGGCAGGATTTCTAGGAGAGAGAGTATCAAGAGAAAGGGCAGAAGGCACTCTGCCATGATCTTACTCTTAATATCTCCCTCAAGGTATTACCTTTTTAAGGAATTAAGAACAGTCCCCCTTTTGGAAATATTTGAGGAATATTTGCATAAAAATGATAACATAATAATTATAAACATAATGGTTCTAGGTAACACTACTAAAACCCATCTCCTTAATCTTCAAATGATAGATCCTGGGTGGTATAGTGGTTACAAGTTGGACTGTTATCCACAAAGTCAGCAGTTCGAAACCACCAGGTGGTCCGAGGGAGAAAGCTGAGGTTTTCTACTGTCATAAAGAGTTACCACAGGCACAGTTCTACCCTGTCTCAAAGGGTCACTATGACTCAGAATCAACTTGAGGGCAGTGAGAACCTTCCAATGAGTTCTTTGGTGGCAAAGATGGCTAAACCCTCAACTGTGGATGAAAGGCTGGCGGTTCAAAGCCAACCAGAGGTGTCTTGGGGAAAAAAGGACTGGTGATCTGCTTCCAAGAAGTCCCAGCCATGAAGACCCTGTGTACGCCATGCACTGCTACGGAGTGGCAGTCACCTCTAAAGCCTGCTGTTCACCTCGGCAAGACAAGAGTGCGATGCTTCTTTGCTGCTGCCATTGCCACTTCCTGGGTTCAAAGGGGAACCCTGGTGGTGTCGTGGTGACGCCCTGGGCTGCACGATGCACATGGTCAGCAATTTAAAACCACAAGCAGCTCCAAGGGAGAAAGGCTGGGCTTTCTGCTCCCGTAAACAGGGATGTTCTAAGAACCCACAGGGAGTCCTTGAGTCAGCACTGACTCAATGGCAGCGAGTTTGGTTTGTTTTTTTGCTTTGTTTTTTAATTCAAAGTAGAAATATTCTTCCCATTTCTAAATCAGAGACAATAAATTGGTTCTATCACACTTGCAAACTCTGGAATAACTGGGTGAAACGCTGTTTGCGAAGAAGATTCTGAAGTTCTGTACAGGCAGCTTAACTGGGCAAGATCACCATTGTCTGCCACAGGGTCAAGGTTCTGGTTGGGGGTTAAAAGTACCAAAGTAGTATGTTCCCACATGCTAGAGCCAATATCAGTGAGATAAGGTATTGTTCTTCATGGTCACATGATGCATGAAGTAAAATAGGGGTGAGGGCAATTCTAAAAGAAAAGAGGTGAGGAAGGGAAGAAAGCAAGGAAGCCAGCTAACAGGCTAGCCCAGAAATGTCAGCATGATCAACTTTAACAATATACAAATCAATTACATTTACTTTTCTTTTTTCCATGAAGCTACTCAACTCTTTCCAAAAATGTAAACCTTGCCTCATTCATAACTTGTTTATAAAAGGGGCTTCTGTTCTGCATCAACTACTGTTCCCAAGAACATCCTGGCATGGGCCACAGTTGGCATCTGAGCTTAGCATCTTCATCCACCCCCAAGCCCAAGACCAAGGGGCCCCACCCCCACTAGAAACCAGGAGGAAATGAAGTGCTGGTACTGAAGGCAATGACATATTGACTAAGTACTTAGACCCAGCAATCCACTCCTGCAGTCAGTGAAATAATACAGTGGTTATACTCTCTAACAACTCAAGAATGCTTCATTGAATTTGCTTCAAGCCTCGCAGTTTGCCAGGAAGCCACTGAAGAGAAGCAGGTATTGGGTGTCTCCGAGGAACACCTTCCCAGGGTTCATTGTTAAACACAGAGGCAGAACCCCAGGCAATTACACTTCTGGTACAATTACTAGCCTCATCCACTCCCTGCCAAGTGAGGAGACTTGGCAGCTGAATAATACAGCTTTCATTTTCCATGTCCACTCCAATTAGCTGACAGTACTAGTCAATTGGCTGAATAAAATAAAATGCAGAGGAAGTTGAAAGGCCTCTATGTGGTTTGCAGAGCACAATGATGAGATGGAAGGGACTAACAGATTTAGGGGAGCCCCTGCAACAAAAGGCTTGGCCACAGACAGCCCACAAGCGGGACGCATGCTCTAAAGGGGGCCCTGGAGAGATTTAAGCAGAGCGGCTGTCTAACGGCAAAGGAATTTTTGTTTGTTTTACTAATGGCAAGGGAATTTAATTGCTGCCCCTCTACTTGCTTGATGCAAAAGCTAGCTGGGATTTATTAACATCGCATCGTGTATACATGCAAGAGCAAACATTCTCTTGAGAACTTCTGTCGTCTCCAGTCCTGCCCTGCAGTCAACATTTACAGAGAAGTTACTATGTGCAAAGTCCCACTAGTGCTTAGGAGCTGTTAAAGAAACAATGAGTTTCAGGGGATCTCGCCAGAGAGATGAAAGATGCACGCATGCGTGCGCACGCACACACACGAGACAAGCATGAGACCCTACAGAAGACAGTGGACCGGTAACTCTGAATGACAACTACTGGAATCTGCTGACCACTGCCAGCCAGTCAGGAGGATCGATGAATCCCACTGGGAGATCCTAATAGATTCCACTGCAGTCCTCACAGGCTCCAGCTTCATTAGAGCGCAATAATACTTCCAGAGCTAAGCAGAACCTGCACATATCCCAGGCCCAGTTACAGTTCAGGTGGGACCAAGACAAAACCCACAGCTCTCCCCTGCTTGCCCAAGTTCTTCCAGAGTGTGTAAAGGGCTAATTACTGCAGTTGTATACAACCTGGGAGAGATTTCTCTAGCCAAATTGTGGAGCCTGAGATTTCCAGCACCCCTTGGGGAGTGGTTCCCGGAAAAGGGTCTATATTATCATTTGTTTCCTGGGCTTTCTCCAAAATATACTAGTTCAGCCTTTCTACCACTTTTGGCCCTCAGATGACCTTTCATAGGATCGGAAGGGCCGTGGAGCCTGGTCTGAAAGGCGAAGGTCACATGAAGAAAAGAGGAAGCATTCATTCGCTCATCGGGGTTTGTGACCCACTTCAGGAGCACTCCTGCAGTCTCTCAACTTTCAAAAGAAAAATATGTCCAGGAACCACATTGTCCAAAGCATACTGGGTATTCAACATGGACCCCATTCGGAAAGAGGGAGGACAGTAAGTTACACAATGCAAAGAATGCAATGAGGCTTGGCAAGGACAGGGAGAAAGACAGGGCTTTGGTCAGCAGTTCCAATCCACTAGCAGCTCCTGGGGAGAAAGCCTGGACTTCCCACTCCAGTAAACAGGTACGGAAACCACAATAGGTGGCAGGAGGCAGTAGTGAGTTTGCTTTCTGTTGTGGTTGGGTCTATTCCTGTAGCGCTACTTTCCAAAACTCACAGGGGCAGTTCTACCTGCCCTGTGGGATCAGTATGAGTCGGAATCAACTGCAGGAGGGCAGTGAGTGTTTTTCAGTTTGGTAAGAAAGGACAACAGCATTTGGGGAAGAAGGACCCTTTCCAACATATCAAAAGGTTTCCCTCAGAGGAAACAGGCGCCTATGCCACGCAAACTAACCAGCTTCCTTTTTTGGCCGATGTGCGCACATGAAGACAACGCGCAAATGTTTAAAGCTTCTAACACCTAAGCAAAAGATAAAAAGGAACCCTCAGGTAATTTCTACTTCAACTATCAATTAATCAGCCCCAGCAGTTGTTTACAATCACATTAAATCTGCGTACCTATTTATCATAAGCAAGGACTTGTTACAGACAAGGGAAAACTTTTCTTAAAACACCAAAGAGGGCCACTGAAGAAATTTGGCGTTTTAACATTTTTATTGTAAGTCCTACACTTTGCAGTATGGAGCTTGACATTTCCATCGTAATTGAGTTGATAGGCACAGCCGGACAAGTTGAGATGAACTCCTAACTAACGCGGCCTGGCAAAGAGGCACCAGGAGAAACAACGGATGCACTAAGTCATGCTCCGGGACACAGTGCTCTCCTGTGCGGGCTGGCTCAGCTATCTTACCCTGGGACTGTACCCTGAACACGGTTAGCCCACACCAAACTCTGGAAATGCCCTGTGGGTGTTCTCCATTTGGATCCACTGCAGTAAACACCTTTTCTGCAACAGACAAATCACTACCGCAGTGAAAAACAGGACAATGGTTCTATAGATGGTAAACAAGATGTTTTTTTCTTTCTGTCTAGACTTACCTTAGCCTAAATTTAAGAGGGCCATTCTATTACCTGTGGCAACTACTCAACCTGTCCCCATAGTGAGAAAACAGCCACGGACAACAAGCAAATGAAGCAGCATGGCTGTGTTACTGATGGGCAGTGACATATAATGCTCATGTGTCGTGAAACGAACGTCAGCCAATGGAGGAATCATTTCATTACGTTTATTAGAGTAGCAGCAAAAGCAGGTCCCCCAACACGTTAACTTCCAAATGTGCAGCTTGCTGATGGGGTTAAGACACCGTAGAGTGGGTTCCAACTCTGTACAAGAGAACGAAGCACTGCCCATCCTGCCCCATCCTCACCATCCCGCTGTGTACGAGCCCAGGGAGGGTGCCTCAGTGTCAGTCCATCTCACGAAGCTCCTCCTCTTTCTCACCGATCCTCTACCGAGTATGCAGTCTTGCCACCCGCACTTCCCAAGCACGTCTGGCTGCACATCTTCCAGAGCAGAGGCGTCCGTTCTTCTGGAAGGCCACAAGGCAGTCCATATTCTTCTCCAGCACCAGGATTCAAAATTCTTCATTGCTCTTCCTCACTCTGGTCCACTTTTCCCATGCACGCGACATGACACAAAGTACCGTCGCGCAAGTCAGGCACACCTGAGTCCTCAAGGTGACATTTTTGAGTTTTAACCCTTCAGAGATTTTGTTTCTCTTTGTGGCAGATCTGCCTGATGCAGCACATCACTGGATTTCTTGAATGCTGCTTCCATGGGCACAGGTAAGGGAACCGAATAAAACAAAACCTTGACAACTTCAATAGTTCCGCATTGATCAAGAGGCTGCTTATTAGTCCAGTTGTGAAGATTTCTATTTTCTTAACATTAAGGTGTAATCCATACAGCACACAATAGACTTGGACCCTCATCAGTAAGTGCTCCAAGTCCTCGTGACTTTCTGCAAGCGAGGCTATTGTCATCTGCACAGCGTAGGTTGTTGATGAGTCTTCTTGTAATCTTGAGAATGTTTCTACCAGTCTTTTTTTTTAAGTAGACATCCAGGTCCTTCTTCCTACTTGCTATGGAAGTTCTGCGGAAAACCTTCACCCTGGGTGATCCCGCTGCCATTTGAATGACCGGTAGCATAGCTCATAGCACAACAGGACAAACTGAAAGAGGAGTAAATTACAGCCCTGAGGTAATTATCCTGATATCTCAAGTAAACTCTGGCGCAAGCTTAACCTTCTCAACAAAGGCCACTTTTGTTTCTGAAGGATGAAAGAGATATATATTTTGCATAAACACATCTTTAAATTTTCCATGTGATTTAGATGTTTAATAAATGTGGGACCTGACAAGTAGCTATTCCAAGAGATATTTTATATGTAGCTCTGCTTAACAGTAATGTTTGTCCTTCAATATAGTTGATACCAACATTACCCATGATTCACTGTTGTTATTTCTAAAAGAAAAAGCGAAGAAGAAATGTATTATTTGTGGTTCTAAACCACCCTTTATAAATGGGTAATACATTTTTGTTTAAAAATGTTTTAATGTCTTGATTTTCTAAAATAATGGGTGTTTGGTGTAAAGTACTAAATATATTCATAAAAATCCAAGCAGAAATCATTTGCTAATAGAAATGGCCTTAAATGAGGTAGAGCTTCATTTTAAAACAAAAAAGATACTTCATTCTGATAATAAATGTATAAATAGGGCCACAATTCACAAATATGTTAATTATTCTTCCCTAATAAGAACATTAAATAGCATTTGGTTTATAGCATTTAGAAAAATCATCTTTAGGAGGAGAAAAAGAAAAATCTGCAAAAGACTGTAATTATCTGAGACATACTTCCTGAATGATACATAAACTGAAATTCCACCACAGAGAAAATGAATCCTGAAGCGAATCCTGTGAGGTTAAAAGAAATGGTGCATTTTTGCTTTGGTAATTTAGATTTTTTTTCTTGTTAAATGTCACTTATTAAAATGATCAATAAAGAATTCACATTAA
>NW_022111369.1:41883255-41884702 GCF_000313985.2 Echinops telfairi
GACAGAGAGAGAAAGAGAGAGATTATCTTTTAGGTTCACAAGTGAGAGAAGAGCTTACAATAACTATTGTCCACTGAACTAGCGCTGAGAATCGGACACAGTATCGGGAGGAATCCTTCATACAGGCGAGAGTGACAAGAGCACCGGTGGGTTCTGCAGCGCTTGAAGTGCTGCCTTCAGAAATGACAAAAGGAATATGGGAAAAGCAGACTGCACCCGGGAGATAAAGAAGGCAACTTCTTACCACCCAACTGCACCCTCCATCTGCATGACCACCTCAGCTTAACCCCTCTGCCACTTTCAGGGTCTCCTCCTTCAGCTGGCCCACAGCTCTCGCAGCCCCTGGGGGAGCACTCCTCTTCCTGGCCGTCCCTACACTGCTATCCACACCCACTGCCACCCAATCGATGCCACCTCAGGGCAAACCCATGGCTCACGCAAGGCTGTAAATCTTCAGGGCAGCACTCAGTCTCATCTTTGTCGTGTGGGTCCATGCAATTAGCAGCCCAGCACCTCACCCACAGTGACACCAACAGTCCTACCGCAGCAAACTGGGTGGGCTTTTACAATTACAAACCAGGTGATAGCAACCACATGTAGTGACAGGGGCCTTTCCTCAGCTCCTTGAAATGACAGGCCTCTCCTTGGGCCCAGGGGGTTTCCTCTCCTCACGTTAGCTTCCACCTTCTGACTCCGCTCCTTCTTATACCTCAGGTTTCACCCCACTACCCGATCCTTCCTGACTACCCAATCCAATAAAGTGCCGGCCACAGAGACCTGTTTCCCTCCATGGCACTAACAACCACGAAACATCTTTTTTGTTGGTGTGGGAAACAGAGGAATGGGTATGTAGGCTGACAACTTCTTTATTCTCATATTTTAAGAAGCCTGGCAGGCCTGGATTCTGGGAGGAGGGAGGTCTTTGCACTTCTGAGTTAAGAGATGAGTCCCAATCACATTCTCATAATTAAAATGAATCCCCACAATATCCTCCCAGAATGGTGCTACCTTAGAGTTTCCTCTTACGAGCACATAGCTGGTTGCTATCTGGCCAGCAGCTTTATCCATAGGAGCAGACATGTTGCTACTGCTCTCCCTGCTCAGGGACAGTCACTCCCCCTTACCTGCCCCCAGCACTGGTGTTAGGTTACTCCCCCAATGAGCTCAGGGACCTTCAGGGTTAGGGTACAGTGCATTTGTTTCATATGTGGTTACCTGTAATTAGAGGGCTTGCATGCCCCGAGAGTATATAAAGTGATGTAAGCATGCATTCTCTCTCTCCTGCTTGGACCTGGTTCCTGAAGCCCTGGTTGAGGTGAGCACCCCAAAACTGTTGTCTATATCTGAATTTCTTCCCTTCAATTACACAACTGTCCCTTAGGACCAATCCGGATGTGAGGCTGTAGCTCACATGCTGGTCTTCCATGTCTGTCTTTTACCTCCAGAA
>NW_022111369.1:41886017-41893833 GCF_000313985.2 Echinops telfairi
CCTCCCAGCTCTTTCCTCTATTTCCCTTGATTCTCCTCCTGTCCCACTATCATGCTCAGTCCCCACCAGGATTTCAGCACTTCCTCTGTTACATTACGCTTGATCATGCCCTACCAGGTCTCCCACACCCACCTCCCCACCAATTTGGATCGCTTGTTGTTCCCTTGTCCCTGGGTTTGTTAATCCCAAGTGCTCAGAAATGTGGAAACTTCTGGAATGAGTAAACAAACTACCTCCTTCCTTCCCTCTCTCTCTCCTATAACATGAAAGACTCCAAGAAATATTCATTCAGCAAATAATCTGTTCTAAATCAGTTCATTTGTGAAATCATTGTATCCCTGAAGTCATTCACTGAGGTAATCATTGACAGAGAATATATATATTGAGCCCCTGCTTTTCCTGACTTACCAAAAGATGAGGAAAAGAGAGTATGGGTAGCGTATTTATTTATACATATATGCAAACATATGTCTCTGGATATGAATTCTAACCTAAAACACAGCTAGGAATACCTACCTAAATACACAGTGAGCTAAATTTAAATAGGAACATGGACCAGATGTTGAGAGAAGCATTCTGAAAAGTAGCTAGGCAGGCCCAATCACTGAATGGGGAGGAATGTCTTTTTGCTTCCCTTTCATTTAATTGTATTCATTCAGTCATCTACTGGTTAAATAAACCTTACTTGCTGCCTATGCTGTCCCAAGTGCTGTGCTAGGAATAGGCAGGCCAGGTCAAGGAACTTACAAGAACGGATGGTGTGGTATTACCGGCCTTGCAATAAGCCCCCAGCAAAGTGAGTGAGTGCTCAGCCATTGGCAGTCACCAAAAGTATGAGACACCACCAAATTCCAGACAAGGAAAAGAAGTGCTCACCTGGAGAGATGCTTTATGTAGCAAGAACAGTTAAACAGCATGGCTGAGGTAGCTTCTGGGTATACCCCCAGCTCAGTTCTCTCTGCATCCCCCTTGACACCAAGAATGGCAGGTATACAAATGGCCTACTGTTGGATGGTTTTAGAGAAACAGCAAAACATAAATAAGCAAACAGAAAACCCTCAGCCACCTTCAGCATGATCATTAATCTCAGGAACACAGACTTTGTTCCTACAGCCTAAACGCTGGGCGGACAACCTTTGACAGTGAAGAGAAGGCTGTCTCTCTGTCCCCTAGTTTCTTCACAGAACATGAACTCTTCAGTTCATTCAAGGCTGTCATGGTCTGACTGGCTAGAAATGTCGCATAAGGTCATACAAATTAAAAACAAACAGTAAGCAAAGGCCAGAAACGGCTCCACACTTGACACACAGCGCATGGCTGATTCTATTGCTTATGAATGAGTACATAAATTGGTCTTGGTATCAGTAACCTATTGGCTTGAGGAAATCTTCTCCAGAAAAATCAGAAACACTTCTCACAGGCTGCCCTCCTCGAGGAATACTGAGGTATCAAGGAGGGTTGCTTTGATCAAGAGAGGTGTGAGATGACATGACACTGTGACGTATTGCTTTCCATTTCTCTGGCAAAAGCAAAGAGGGGAGTGAGAGAAGGAGGTAAGACAAGCCTGGTGAAATGTTAATAATCATGGATAGAGGTTACATGGGAGTCATTATATTTTTCTCTAATTTTGTGTTGACACAATAACAATTGAGATGTTTCAACGAATGGGCGCAACCCTGAAAGCACTCATTCAACTGCCAAGGGAATGGGAAGACAGCTCTCTAGCCCACAGACAGGAAGAGGTCCATATTTGTGCCTGTTCCATAGAAAGGTGAACCAACAGAATACAGACATGATCCAAAATATCATGAATAGTGCATGCAAGAAACTTTTGGCTGAAGCAAAGTCAAAAACAGCTGCGGCAGTATACAGAGAGGGAATTTCCAGACATTCAAGCCAGATTCAGGAGAGGACATTGAACAAGGGATACCACTGCAGATGGTGGACGGATCTTGCCTAAGCAGAGAACACCAGAAGTGTGTATACCTGTGATTTGTTGGCTATGCATAGGCATTCAACTGTGTAGATCAGAAAAAAATTATGGCTCACATCGTAACCAACAGCCACTCCAGACTTCACGGAGCTTGTGTAAAACAGGAACATAGACTAAGACAGAGCCATATGCTTTCACTGCACAAACTCAGTCTGTTGGCGAAGCAAATAACCCGAGAAAACGGACTATATGAAGAAGAACACGGTATCAAGATGAGAGAAGACTCATGAACAACCTGTGATACACAGATAACACAACCTTGTTTGTGGAATGTGAAAAGGCTGCTATGCATTTACTGAGACTGCAACCTTCGGTCTGGATCGCTGAAAGTGAAAAATTCCGATCTTTACAGCAACACTGAGAAACTAAGACAGCAGATCAACAAGAAGGGGATCTAGTTCCCAAAACTGTAGAGCGGGACTCTAGTTCTGGAAATCCCTCAGCTCTCTCCCTTCAGGGCGGAGGCTTTGATCGCGCCACTTGTCAGGAAGGCAGATGGACAGCACCCCTGGGTGAAGAGAACGCTCACATGCTGTGCCCTCCCTGTGGAGAGTTTACGAACAGTGACTAGTCCACAAAGGGAGCCACGCTCCAGGGCCCTTCGCCTAGATGCAGGACAACTCGGAGGGGCCAGCCCACCTCCGGGAATCAGCTGAGGTCTCTGTGGCAATTGTGTCAGAGTGTAAGTTCTCTCTCTGCTCAGTTTTGATTCCCTCGCCCTTACACATGTTTTCCCCAAAGGTACTCCCCACTAAAACACCTGTGCATTATTGGAGAGCCTGTTTCTCAGAACCTAACTTTCGTCAGTAAACCAAACCGAGCCAAACCCAGTACCATGAAGTCCATTCTGCCTCGCAACCCTGGTGAAGGGATGTGAAATAAACAGTGGGTCACTAACCACAGGGTTAGCGGCCCCAAACCAACCAGTTGCTTTTGGGGAGAAAGACAAAGCTTTCTGCTCCAGTAAAGATAAACAGCTTTGGATGCCCTAGGGAGCTGGTCTATTCTGCCCTAAAGAATCTCTACTAGTCAGGCTTCAGCCATTAAGCCACTGTAATTTGCTCAGTCTGAACAAGTAGCATCCAAATTTCAATGAATTTAAAGGCTTGTTATGTGCTGAGCTCAGTGCTGGAAATTTTCAGTTAAGACATGGCATCCTTGACCTTGTGAGTATACAAAATACGCTGTGCTGAAATGCCTGCAAAGAAGGAAGAAGTAAGTCCACTAACAGAAATGTGGTGATCCCTGGTCTCCCAAGGCCACCAGCCTCGCCTCACCCTACTGCCAAGGAGAAACAAGTCAGCCTTTCTCCCAAATCTCTATTTCCTTATGTCTATTCCCGCGCTCCCTTATGACACACCCCTCATTCCTCTCTTTGCATGAGCGGCTCTCATTTTCTCACACTCCATTGGCTTAAGCTGCCCTTTCACTTGGCTTGGGGGGTGCAGGCATGGCTCACAGCTCCAATAAGAGTCCCTCAGGAAAAGAAATGGGGGTGCCCCAGTCTGACTGAGTGCAAGAGGGGGCTTGACAGAGAAGACACCATTTTGGCCGAGACTTGAATGTTGGACAAGAATTTCAAGAGGTAGCCATTTATACAATGGACATAAATTTAGAAAGTGTTTACAAATGCTCGAGCCTTACACTCCCGTACAGGCCCAAGGAATCCATAAACCAATCTTATTTCCATCGAGTCGATTCCAACTCATAGTGACTCTCTGGGGCAGAACAGAACTGCACCTGAGCTTCCAAGACTGTAATTCTCTATAGGAGTGGAAAGCTGCCTTTCTCCCATCGAATGCAGCCCCGTGCGTAACCACTATAGCACCAGGGCTGCTGAGAACGCAAGGAATAAAGCACGGAATGCATGGAAACCACTGGCAGGGTTCTGATGCAGGCCTACCCTCAGGCCGGGAAGACTTAACAGAGAACATGAAGGAAGGAAGCTGTAAGGAACAGGGGCTACCACCAAATATAAGCAGGGCACAGTTTCCCTTGTGCCTTCTCCCTCCCTGGGCCCTGGGTCATCCCGATGACCACACACATGTGAAGGCAGCATTCCATGCTAGATGACCATTTTCAAATGTCAGAGCCAGCCTCCTGCCTCCTTGTTTATTCAATGATGGAATTTAAACCTCCAGAGGTGGTGTATTTGATTCTTTTAAAAAATGTATCAAAGGATTACATTCCTACAGTTAGGTGTCCACAGTGCCCCAATCTTCGCTGTAAGCTTGATGATACTTTCAGGCATATTGACAGCTGTGTAACTACCATACCCCATCACTGCCAGTTCATTCTGCTTCATGGTCACCATGTGCATTAGTGAACTTAAGGATATCGTCACTGGTCCACAGTAACGCCTCTCATCAGCCAACAGACAACTCTCTCTCCAGCCTTAGCCACATGGTCTCTTGGCTTCTGCCTCTGTGGGCCAGGAAGCCAGTCTGCTGCTCTGTCTCAAAGTCCTGGAACTGCTCCTCGGCTCTGTCTCCCTCCTTGGGCCTCTGGTGCCTCTGGTCTTGGCCTCCATTCCTCGGACCCGCTCCACGGCCAAAGGTCCTGAAATTCCTCTCTCTTGCTCCTGCTTCAAAGATGGCTCATCCCGATAGGCAGGGGCGGGCAGCTGGAACTCAAATGGACCGATGCCTTTTTATTTGTATAACAGACCCCAATTTGCATAGTCCCACTTAATCATTTGATGAGATCTACAAAGACATGAGTAGAAGAGCCATATTAAGAAATATCACTCCACTAGACTAACTCTTTACAAAAGCAGGTCACCTCAACTTTCTCCAGCAGAGCAGCTGGTGGGTCTGAACTGACAACCACGTGGTCAACAGTCTAACATTTACCCCACAGCACCACCAGGGCTTGCATGCTCTCTCAATCTCACTGTCACCGAGTCAGTTCAACTCTTATCGACCCTATAGGACAGGGTAGAAGTGCCTCTGTGGGCGGCCGAGACTGTAACTCTTTAAGGAGCAGAATGTCTCACCTCCGTCCCAAGGAACGGCTGGTGGTTTCAAACTGCTGACCTCTGATAAGCAACCTGATGCATAGCTCACTACATCATCTGAGAAATGAGGAATTTGTCGGAGACGAAGTAGGGCAGTCAGCAGAGGCTGAGTCAAAGAGAGGGATGGGCTCCAGTGCCTCTACTGTGTGAGCGCAGGCACACAGTGTGAGAACCAGAGGAAGCAAACGTGGCAAAGTCAACGAGCAGTTCCAGTAAACACGAGCCACCTGTGGCTGGCTCAGGTGGGAGGCAGGCCAACAGTAAAGAATCCAGATGAACTTAAGGCTCCTTGATGACTCCCACAAAATCCAATACTCCTAATTAAGTGCAATTATTTGCAACGGTCAGTTTCAATATGCATCTTGTTGCTGTGACCCTCCAAGTAACAAATTTAAGTATCCACAGGGATCCCAATAGTCTGAGGGTTTGTCCTTAGGTCCACAGAAACACATGACAGACCTCAGGTAAAACGAACCCCGCAGCTGGCTGCAGGTTGGCACCCACATCACGTCTTAGTCAACCCCTTCACCACTCTCCAACTCAGTGGTTCTCAGCCTTCCTAAGGCCAAGACCCTTTAATACAGTTCCTCATGTTGTGGTGACCCCCCCCCAACCATAAATTATTTTTGTTGCTACTTCATAATTGTAATTTTGCTACTGTTATCAATCAGGCGACCCCTGTGAAAGGGTCGTTTGACCCCAAAAGGTGTCAAGACCCACAGGTTGAGAACTGCTGCTCCAACTCCACAGCCCTGCCAGGCAGCTGACTGCCTGCTTCAACCCACAATGAGTATCCGAATCTCCCATTTGCTTCCCTCTTGGCTCCCAGTCTGAGCCCTTGATTTACTTGCTTCTCTCCCCTCGCAGATCTTGGATGTAATCTTCGAACAAACATTTCCTAGGATGTAAGCTCTATAACTGGGCACAGTACTGGGCTCAGTGTGATACCCTAGCCGGCCACGTGGGAGACTGTGATGGTTAGCGTCAGTGAGCTAGACAGCCCAACCTATCAATCAGGTCGCAGACTTATGACCTCTCCTTGGGGGTATGGGCCTTTATATAAAAGATTCTCAGCCCAGCCATGTTCTCTTTGGCCCTTGACTTTCTGCTAGAGCTAGATCCTGTGTCTGGTTCCTTGATCCACTGCTGACTCCCGGCACCATCATCAGACTCCTAATGATGGATTCACTCAGCTGACCCCAGATTAATTTACCTCTGCAGCCAACATCCTGTTGCTCCCCAATCCCATCTTGCTTCCTGTCTACCAGCTTCCACAGGTATAGAAGCCTGACTTGCACTGGACTGGGCTTACCTATTGCTCCAAATGTGCAAGCCATTTCTTGATATGAATCTCTTTCTACATACAAACACACTGGTCTTCTTTAAAGAACCCAATGTGGCAGAGAGAGCCAGGTTGGACTCCAGTGTGTTGCTGTGAGGCTGAACAGTATTCAGAGACATTTCTAAACTACTACAGATGAAAAAGTGAGAGAGAGAGTATGTGTGTGTGTCTGTCTGTCTAGAGAGAGAAAAGAGGAGAGAGACAGACAGACAGAGACCGACCTCCAACAGCTATATATCTGAGTTGCACGTCCAAGTGAGGTCATCTGGCTGCAACCTGATTGAAAGGCTAAACTCCACCCCTACAGTTTTATATATCTTCAAGTGGACAAGGAATGAAGTAATTACCACACAATATGATGAATTATTTAATTTGGTAAGCACATATCACGTACCATCTGTGGTCCTCGTTTATCTCCTTTCTGGCTTAGCCTTCATAGCTACATGCTCTGTGTTTGTTCAACTTACTCAACCCTGTGACTGTATCTGTGAATCAAATCAGGATTATAGTTGAGACAATTAATCTGTACCAGAGACACATAGATCAAGGCTTACCCATGTCTCTTTCTCCAGACAAATAACCCTCTCTCTGTGATGACATCATTCTCCCTTTTCCTTATTAAATTCACTGGATCAAACCTATCTTAACTTCTTGGGAAACTCTCTAAGTGAGACATATTTGACTTTTCAGCAATACAATTTTAAATCCAATTTCTCCCCTTAGAATGAAGCATTTCAGCAGAGGGATAATTCCATCTACTTAATGTTGGAGCTTACTGGCTTCAACTTCAGAAGGTGGCATATTCTACACTTCATTTCCAAAGATGTCTCTTATTTGGGCTACGTATCTTTTCCCTTCATATAACATAGAGAAAAGAATAGTGCATGCACTTCTAGTAGCTGTGGGACTTTAAGTAAATCCCATAGATATCTATGGGACCTTTTTTCTCTGGATCTTTTTTTTTTTTTCACTTTTGAGTAAATTAATTAGATTACATAAATTTCTGAATACCTTCCAGTTTTAACACTTCTTTTGAGTTGGTCTCATACAAAGATGAAAGTTAGTGGAGCTGGAGAAAGAGGCACTGAGCACAAAGGAGGAGAAGCTGAACAGACTACCACCCTCACAGTCATTGCTGTTTGAGCCCATGATGCAGCCACTGTGTAGACCCATCTCATTGAGAAAGTCTTGCTTTCTCACTGATACTCTAACATTACCACCCACAATGTCTGGTCCAGCAGTTGACCCTTCCTGATGGCATGCCCAAATTAAGTGAGACTAATTCTCACCATTTGGGTTCCTAAGGTGCATTCTGGTTGTATTTTCCCCAGGACATATTTGCTCACTCTTCCGGAAGTCCATAGATTATTCAATATTCTCTACCACCACCACCACAATTTAAATGAGTCAATTCTCCTTTGGCCATTCTTTTGGTTTTCATATGCATGTAAAGCAACTATACAAA
>NW_022111369.1:41894751-41910744 GCF_000313985.2 Echinops telfairi
TTTTATTTTTTATAAATAAATCATTTTATTGGAAATTCTTATAACAATCCATACATCAACTGCACCAAGCACATGTGTACATATGTTGCCATCATCATTTTCAAGACATTTTCTTTGTATTTGAGCCCCTGGTATCAGCTCCTTTTTTTTTCTCTCCCTCCCCCATCTTCCCACCCTCGTGAACCCTTGATAAGTTATAAATTATTATTTTCATATCTTACACCATCCGCTGACTCCCTTCACCCGTGTTTCTATTGTTCATTCCCCACTTTTCTCTATTTTGCTTAGTCATTGATGTTGAGGTTTTTGGTTTTGGGGGTTTTTTTGTTTCTTTGCTTGATGTCTGTTTGTGTTTTCTATGATTTTCTATATATTGAATCCACAATGGGTATATCTATAGAGAGAGTAACTGGATTAATAATTACCTAGAGGCATGGCAACGAGGATGGGGGATATGGGAAGCTAACAACAAGCACAAGAAGAAAATGTTCTGAAATTGTGGTGGTGATTGTGCAACTCTTCTTAATATGATTGAACATTTCAATTGTATGATATATAAAATATATACCCCCAAAAAAACTATTCAAAATAAAACAAAGACCCTGGCTTGACTCAGGCACACCTTTGTCATCAATGTGATATCCTTGTTTTTCAATACTTCTAGCAAGTCTTTTGCACCACATCTGGCTGCTTGACTTAATGAGCTGCTTCCATGGGCATTGGTTTTTGATCCAAGAAGAATGCTATCCTTGACTTTAATTTTTCCACCAGTTACCACAAAGTTGTTTATTGCAACCAGGCCTGGACACCTGTCTGTCATTTGCTTTTGCAAATTAAGGGAGGTTATTATCATGCATACCAATTCAGTCAGATCTTGGCCAGAATCTACTATGTGTTATGTTAGGTCCTTTGTTCTTGGACAGGAGAAAAAGCATAGTTTCATCTGTAACAGAAATCTCATGCCCCTTCCACGTGGCTCTGGCATTACTCTGTAAGTTACATTACGACAATTTTCCAGCTCAAAAGGAGAATTACCTGTTATACCTTTATGAGGTATCATCACTGTATTTCAGAGACAAATTGAATGTTGCTGCCGTTAGCTGCTGTCGAGTTAACCCCCAGCTCGCAGTACCCTGTGCACAGCAGAATGAAGCACTGCCCAGGTCTGCACTACATCCCACTGTAATCCCACTGAAGGCTCCGGTTCTTTACCTTCATCAGTAAGGGCTTCAAGAAGGATAAGAGAAGTCACAACTTAGTAAAAATGAGACGGGAGAAGGCAGCCAGTTTCTGGTCTCAACAGAGGAAAATGTGAGACAAGGATTATCGACAAAGGTGTGGACAGGATATAGGGGAATCCCATGAAAACCCCAGGAACCTCTAAACACCATGAGGGGTGAAGGGACATGGGTAGAGAAGTGGTTTCCAGAGTCCCAAAGAGTTGTGGCCTTTGGAGGCAGAGGAACCCAGCCCAGCAGAGGTATCCCACGGAGTAAGCACTGGGGCATAAATCTCCCAACCTATCGCAGCCCTATGATCTCCTCCTGGCTCCAACTGGAAGCCAGAAGGAAGGGGCCCATGGTCCTTCCACCTGCAGGACTTCAGAGCAGGGTGAGCAGTGAGTTTGGAAGGGCAAGTGGAAAACCACCAGTAAAAATACTATGCCTACTGCACATTTGAGCTCCATGACCATGTTCTTGAAAAACACAGAGCCAGCACATGATTGATCATTGTGGATCACTGCTAGTTTTGTGCAGAGGTGATCCGTACTGTGACTGATGGGGACACACAGGGTCAGAATCAGGAAGATTGGCACAGAGGTGAACTTGCACCCCAGAGCTCCACAACAAAAATTAAGAAAGAAGGGGGTTAAGAATTAACAGAAGGCTGAGGGCAACTCCAGAGGTGGTCTAACAACCAAACTCGAGGGAGAGAAGCCATGACACAGTCCAATAAGCAGGCGCCTCTTGTTTTAACTGGCCCTGGTGGGCCCACCAGCCACAAGTGCAGCAGTTGCACCCTGAATGTTAGAGTCCTGATGCCATCAGAAGATCCCTTCCTGCACGCCCAAGGAGTTCCTTCCTCCGTGACTCTGATGTGTAACCATTCTGAGAGGGGAAAAGTTCAAGTGCCTTGAGCAACCTGTGCCTAAGTGTGCTACCCATAGAAATGGTAATCAAGCAAAATCTCGTTCATTTATGAGCACCTCTGTAAGACCTGTGGTCTCTGCAACGGATGTGAAGATACATAAAACTGCAGGGAACACGGCTAACTACTCCAGGAGTAAATGCGCCTCGGGGAGGGATCACTCCCCTAGAAAGGGCAGATGACAAGGTACAATTCATTTTTCTCTCTTCATTGGGACCTAAGCTAATGTTATCAATGGAGATTCGTCTTCCCTCTCAAAGATCTGAACTGGGAAGGTGTGAACCTGAGTTTCTCCCTTGCAGTCGAATATCATGGACAGGCCTTGCTTGAATGTGGGTGAAAGAAAAAACACACATTTGGAAGAAGTTGTATGAGCATCTACTCTCAGGTTGGGAGTTGTGCAGCCTGGATTCTTTTGAAATTGTTCACTGCAACTTTGATAATTACTTTAGCTCACTGAACTACAATGTCTTGACAGTAAAATAACAGTATTTCCTACATAGATTGTTGCCAGGATTACAGAAGCTAGTAAAAGCAAGTGTGTCACATTACTACATCTTCATCTGCCCCTCTGAGAATTTCCAGATTATTTTCAAAATATGTAGGTATATCAGGATTCTGCTTTTTTCCTGACCCAGATGAAGAAAACAAACCAAAAACCCACTTTGCTTTAAAAGTTTCCAAAGATCCGTAGACATACACACTCCATAGGAAGCTTCATTTATCGGGGACAGCAACTTAAAAGGTAAGCGAGTCTTATCGTTAGTCTTAGGTTCTGGAGTCTTACAATCGCTTGGGCGATTCTCCCTGGATTGTCCTCCAAAAGAGCACATGACAAATGGGCAAGGGGGAATTGTAATCGCAGTAATGTCAGGGCATCCCATTGCATTTCCACATTGTGCTTGCCTTGAGCAGGGCCTGAATTCCAAGTCTTAGAAAAGTCCTTTGCTTCTTTTCAGGATGAAGCTAAAAGCATCCGAGTGTCGGATGCATCATAATCTTTTAGTGGTAGTATAAATTTAGTATCATTTTTAATCATAACTTTGTTCCTCTTGGTGCCTGCTCCTTCAGACCTATCCGCCCATCTTTAATAAACTCACAGCGGAAAAGCAGCTCACATGACCCATGCCCATAGCTCCCACTCAGAAGTGTTCACAATGTCACAAGCACCCAGAGCAGCATCCTTATGAACCATTTCACAAAGCGGCCAGAGGAGAGAGCCTGCGGCACCCTTCACGCACCTTCTAACCCATTAAACTGGAAGTCAGGAGATCTAACTGTACTTCCCCTGTGAGATGCTTATGGTAAACTTCCTCTTTGTTGTGGTTGAAGTTGTTAGCTGCCATCAAGGCATGGGGTGCCACCCCAGGCACAACAGACCAAAATGATTCCCCAACCCCTTCATGCCATAGCTGACTATCACTAGATTCTGATGGGATGCCTTACCTTTCCTCCACAGATTGTGCTGCCAATGACAGAGGACACACCCCTAAGGAGTTAGTCCTGCACTCATCTTCCCAATGATCAGTTACAGAGCAGACCCTTGTGATCTATCAGATTTTCATTGGACGGTTTTTCAGAAGTAGATCTCCAGGTCTTTCTTCCTAGTGCACGTTCAGCACCAAAGCAATAGTGGAGTCTCTGCTGACAGGTGGCGATGGCTGCAAATAAGGGGCACTCGCTGTGAATCTACCCCAGTCTCTCCCACGTGGAAGATGAGAACTCCACTGCTCCTTCTACACGTCTTTCAATACAATAATCTCTCAGCTCCTCATAGTCATTCTTCAAAGCTTACATTTGTTCCCTGGTACACAAAAGACAGAATATTAGACGTATATTCTTACCAATATGGGAACTAACCTGTCTAAAAGGTCATATGATATTATATTTATCAGATCATAAAAATGTCCTCTGGTTGTTGGTCACTGATCCTTACAAACACTGAAGGAAACCCGAAATATTGAAGAATATGTGACTCAAAACAAACCCATCTGGTTGGGAGCCTTCCCATAACTTGCTTTCATTGTAGGGCTGGCTTTTATGCTTTTCCCTGAGAAACTCTAAGTCAGAGGTAACTCTTCCTTCTGAATGTTAAAGGCTCTACGATCCACATAGTTCAGGAGTAAGTTGACGTAAAGAAACTCTCTCTGTTGAGTAGCTTGAAAGAAAAAAGGTGGGGAACAAAACACTGGTTAAAGTCAAAACAAAATTTACAAAACTGCCAGATAATGATCCAAAATTCAGTCTGAGCCTTACGATCGTCCTCAAAAAAATAAACAAAATGGTTCTTAAATCTCCCTTTGCTGACCGTGTTTTGATTTTGATTTCCGTGATCCCTCTGGGAGCCGATTATCCTCACCTGCAATGGCAATTTCTCCGTGGATGGAGATTAGCACACTCACTTCAGAAAAAAAGCCACGCATTTGTCTCAGATGTTGTGACCCTTACTCCCAAGATAAATGTTTCCTAATCATCCCAAACCCTTCGGTTCTCCCTTTTTCCATGAAGAAACCTAAACTCCTTCATACCGTAGCTTATCATCCCATTGATTCCGATGTGCCGCAGAGCAAATCATCTTTCCTCCACAGACTGTGCTGCCAACGACAGAGGACACATCCCGAAGGGGCTCTAAGATGCTGAATAAATTACACAGTATGACCTTCCCCCGCCCCCCACCTCAATACCCTCATTTAATGGAGGTAAAATGGAATTGCAATGAACCCAGAGAAGCCTGAAGAAAGAATCAAAGGTTGCCAAGAAAACAAAGGGAAGCCTGGGAGACGGAAGACTCAGTTTGATAGATTTATAAACTGTGCGTGAATCTCTAGTTCTTCATTCGGGTGGTCAACAAATAGTAACCGCATTCTCCTAGTGCTGTCCTGAGTGCTGTGATTTATGAGTCTTTGCTTTTATGAAAAATTACCTTATGACACCTATAATACATATTCGAAATAAGAAATTTGGGGAAAACTGATGCACAAAAGAAGAAAATAAAAAGCAGCCATAAGTACATAATTATATGACAAAAAGACAACTCCTATTAACCTTGGTGGTACAGTGGTTACAGCACTTGGCTGCTCACTCCAAGGTCAGAGTCTGAATACACCAGCTGCCCTTCAGGACAAAGAGTTGGCAGCAGTCCGCTTCTGTAATATCTGCAGCCTTGGGAATGCCACAAGGCCATTCCACTTTGTCGGATCAGGTCACTCTGAGTCAAAACCAACGAGACAGAAATAGGTCTGGGGTTCTGGTTTGGGTGTACAGACATCTGGAGCCCCTGGGTGATACAAACAGTACACAAGTTTGGCTGCTAAATAAAGGGTTTGTGGTTTGAGTCCACCCAAAAGCATTTCGATAGAAAGCCAGGTAGGAAAATCACCCACTGAAAACCCTGTGAGGTTCAGCTCTATGCTGAAACGCGTGGCTCATCAGGAGTAAGTCATTTCCACAGCAACTAGTTCTACAGAACTTTGTTGATTTCTAGCTTGACTTGGACTTTTTTTTTTTTTTGCATCAAGATGGTCAAAGTTATAACACAATTCCTATATGCCTTTCAAGAATCCCTGAGAGTCCTTTGAGAAGTCATTCATACCTCTCTCTCTGATCATGGTCCAACTCTCCAGTGAAAGTCTGCCGATCCCCCTCAGGGTGGAGCCTGCAGCCCTGACTGGAACCATTCAGCACAGCACATACACACCCCACTCCAATGCACTGTCCCCACCCTGCTCCAGCTGGTTCTTGAGGGGTCAGGAGCAAAGCTGGCTCCATCAAAGTCAATCTCAGAACTTCTACTGGGACTCTAGACAAGGAATCGCTCTGCTCTGAAAAAACCTGGCAGGAAGTTAACTGGAAACTCCTGCCAGGTGAAAGCCTGCATGTGATTGGAGGCAAAACACAGAGGCAGAGACAGGGGTCGGGGAAGAAGACCAAGGCTGCAGACTTCATCTGTGCCTCAGTGGGCAGCCATCCTATAAGGCCAGTTCTATCAGTGAAACCGAATGAACCAATATTTCCTTCTTTACTTAAGCTGGTTTGTGCTGGGTTTTCTATCACTTCCAAATCGAACCGTCTAAATTGACACAATACTGCAGCTACTATAAAGAAGCCAGGCCAGTTAGTGGCCTGTGAGTCAACTCCAAGTCTTGATGATCCCAAGTACAGCAGAGAACCACTCTGCTCCCTGGGGTTTCCTGCGGATGATTTTTCTAAAGGAAGTTACCAGGCCTTTTTCCCAAGGTTGGGCTCCAACCGCTAACCTCTGAGTTAGGATTAAAATGCATTAACTGTTGGTACCATCCAGGGACTCCTGTACATCCTATATAAATTACAAAAATGTTAGCTCAGGGGCATTGTTTCGTTCACTGTCCCAGCGCTTAGGACACAACAGGTATTCAATAAATATTTTACTATTTATACCGAGCAACCTTCTAATGCCCAGTTGTAATTTCAGTGTGAAAAGGGATTAGCCACATGTACGTCAGAAAAACATCACCCATTTTATTATTATTTTAATCATTTTATTGGGGGCCCATACAACTCTTATCACAATCCATACATACATCAATTGTTTAAAGCACATTTGTACATTCGTTACTCTCATCATTTTCAAAACATTTGCTCTCCATGTAAGCCCCTGGCATCAGCTTCTCATTTCCCCCCCTCCCTCCCCTCTCCCTCATAAACACTTGATAATTTAAAAATTATTTTGTCATATCATGAACTGTCTGACATCTCCCTTCACCCACTTTTCTGTTGTCCATCCCCCAGGGAGGAGGTTATATGTAGACCCTTGTAATCTGCTCCCCCTTTCTACCCACCCTTCCGGTATTGCCACTCTCATCGTGGTCCTGAAGGGATCATCTGGCCTGGATTCCCTGTGTTTCCAGTTCCTATCTGTACCAGTACACATCCTCTGGTCTAGCCAGATTTGTAAGGTAGAATTTGGATCATGATAGTGGGAGTGGGAGTGGGGTAGGGGGGTGGAGGGGAGAGGAAGCATTTAGGAACTAGAGGAAAGTTGTATGTTTCATTGGTGCTATACTACACTGACTGGCTCATCTTTTCCCAGCAACCCTTCTGTAAAGGGATGTCCAATTGCCTACATATGGGCTTTGGGTCTCCACTCTGCACTCCCCCTCATTTACAATATGAGTTTTTATTCTGGGTCTTTGATGCTTGATATCTGATCCCATTGACACCTCATGATCACACAGGCTGGTGTGCTTCTTCCATGTGGGCTTTGTTGCTTCTTAGTTAGATAGCTGCTTGTTTATCTTCAAGCCTTTAAGATCCCAGACTATATCTTTTGATAGCCGGGCACCATCGGCTTTCACCACATTTGCTTATGCACCTGCATTGTCTTCAATGATCGTGTCAGGAAGGTGAGCATCATGGAATTCCAGGTTATTAGAATAAAGTATTCTTGCATTGAGGGAGTACCTGAGTAAAGGGCCAATGTCCATCTGCTACCTTAATACTAAACCTATTGACATATGTACATAGATCTATTTCCCTATCATATAAAAAATATATTTACATATGTACATGCCTCTAGTTAGACATCTATAAATGCCCTTTGCTTCCTAGTTCTGTCCTCTATTTCCTTTTACTTTCCTCTTGTCCCACTCTCATGCTCAGCCTTCATTTGGGTTTCAGTAATTCATCTCTGTTACATTGCCCTTGATCAAGCCCTACCAGGTCTCCTACACCCTCCTTGCCATCGATTTCAGGTCACTTGTTGTTCCCTTTTCCCTGGGTTTGTTAACACCCATTCCTTTCCCCTGCCTTCCCCTCTCCCATGCCCCCCTTGAGAGCATGTCCTGTGGCTGTCTCATCCAAAGCTAGTCAAGCTTTCTCAGATGTGACAGAAAGAGGCTGGACTCAAGCTACACAGTTCCCTAAAATTCCATGTACTTAAAAAAAAAGGAAAGAAAGAAGGCCTATGACACCAACCAATGAGTAACTATATACTTTTTTTTTATCATTTTATTGGGGGCTCATACAACTCTTATAACAATCCATACATATATCAATTGTGTAAAGCACATTTGTACATTCATTGCTATATACTTTTAAGATCAATACTCAATCAGATAACTACAGTATTTTAATACTGATTCAATAAACATTCCACCAAAGAAAGTGTGTTTTGAGTGCCTACTTGGTGAAAAGCATTCAACCTACCGACACCAAAAAAAGAGTAAGAGGTGGTCTCTAGATCCGAGGAAGAGAACCAAAGACACACAGGTAAATTAAAAGCAAAATAAAATGTGTGCTAGTTGCGAATGCAGGAAGAATAAATCTGATATTAGAAGGCGGGGGTGGGATGATTACTGAGCTCATGTAATTACTGAAAACTCATATGGGAAAGAAAGAAATGGTTAAAAACAGAACAGTTGGGGAAGAAGAAGGGGAGGAGAAAAAAACCACAAAAACACTTCTCTGACATGGGACAAGCAAGACAAAGATACATTCAAAGCACGCCTGAAACTTCACTGTAGAATGTTCCCACCACTTTCTACCAAACGGGAGACGTCGGCCACTCGGAGTGACAGAAGATAGTACCAGCGAGGTAAATGATGGCAACTGACTACAAGTGTTATCCATTGGATGCCTCACCAACTTCTTAGGCCGGACTTGTCTGAGAAAAATGTGTGATTCTGGGGCCATCACAAACCTGAATTTGTTACTCTCTTGAATAGACAGATCACACCAACTTCGCGGCAGTCCCTTGACTTACTTCAAAACAACAGAGGGTTAAACAACTGATTGACAGCCTGCAAGTACGCCTTAGAAATCCCTCTCTGTTATTATTTTTTCCCCAATTGTGACATAGCCTTTCCCCACTCAAGCCGGCCTCACTTTCATCCTAATCAGCAGTGCTGCTTCAGGAGAAGTCAGCCAGCCACGACAAATGACAAGGACGTGGCTTTATCGATCAGTAGTTCTCTGTCTTGCGTGGGTTTAAATAAGAGGCAGAGACTCACGTCTCCAAGAATCTCACAGTGAACTATTTGTGGTTGAACACCTGGTGTCTCTAGCAAGCGGGCTGTTTATTTTTTATTAACCTGACATCACTTTAGAATAGTGACAGCCACAACAAAACATGAGGTTCTGACAAGGGCTTACAAACCTACCGTCGGCAGCAGGGGCTCTTCACCCACCTTCCTAACTCCACAGTACTTCACCCACATAACGCCTGCTTCCAACTGAATGGGCCAGCTGCTGCCGGTGGTTCTTAGATCTTCATTTCTCTAAAGGAGTTCTATTTAACAAATGGGGAGACTGATCTTTTTTTTAATCATTTTATTGGGGGCTCATACAACTCTTCTCACAATCCATACATCCATCCATTGTGTGAAGCACATTTGTACATGCATTGTCCTCATCATTCCCAAATCTTATAACAATCCATACATCAATCGTATCAAGCATATTTCTACATGTTACCATTATTCTTTTCTAGGCATTTACTTTCTTTTTTATTATTATTATTTTATTGGGGGCTCGTACAATTCTCATCACAATCCATACATCCATCCATTGTGTCAAGCACATATGTACACTCGCTGCCCTCATCATTCTCAAAACATTTGCCCTCCACCTCAACCCTTAATATCAGTTGCTCATTTTCCCCCTCCCTCTCAACCCCCTCCCTCCCTCATGAACCCTCCATAATTCACAACTTATTATAGTTTTGTCATAAGTCATAAACCAAAACCACAAGGGTCCCGGTACAAGTTGAAAGTGTCAGGGCCTTTAACTTACTGTTGTTTTTGCAGTTTGTATTTACCCTCCACCATCCAAGTGGAAAACTCTGTGCTCAGGACAATTCCAAGACCTTTTGTTATCAGTCACCATTCCATCAACTCTGCCTCACGGAGACCCATCGTGCAACCCAAGTCGAGGTTTCCTGATCCTGTGCTACCTCCCCAAGCGTCAGGGTGCTGGAGTCCATTGTGATGGCGATGGTGCACTGCCTCACAGCCCAAGGGGAATACCTTGCAGCATTTTCTCGGACAACGTTCTACTGTGACCCAAAGGGTTTTCACTGGTTCATACCCAAAGGTAGACCCCCAGGCTTTTCTTCCTATCTTCGCCAGGAAGATCTGCTGAGACCTGTGGCCTTGGTGTCCCTGCTGGTACTTGAAACACCAGAGGCACAGGTTCCAGCAATCACAGCAACACACAAGCCACCACAATACACGCTGAGGGGCAGGTGGTAGTTAAAGTACTTAACATATATTAAAGCACTAAAACCATGTCTGTCTGACCAACCTCACAGATCTGCCACATGCATCCTCGTTGTTTGGTACTAGTGGGCTATTTATTTTCTTAATCAAATCAATGCTGTCATAATTCCAGAGGTGGAAGAAGTCTAAACACCAAGTCCTTCCACGGCACTACTCATGGATCTTTTGTTAGTTTGGGTACTTTAGAGAAACAAATCCACAGAAACTCATATGTATGAGAGAGTTTTACATAAAGGTAAAGTGCGCATCAAGAAAACATCCCAACCCAGTACTGCCCAAAGCCACAAGTCCAAGATTAACCTATATGTCCAACACCAATCCACAAAGTCCTCCTCCATCTCAAAAGACAGAAGCAATGATGCCGACTGCAGGAGGAAAGCCAAGTCAGTGAATGTGCAAATATTTCAGCGCTGGCAGGGGTCTCCACATGGCTGCTACAGCACCCAGTGCTGCATTGGGCTAAGTCCATGTGGCTTCTCCTTGGGGTTGTCTTGCAGGAAATGAGCCTTGCCAGCTGAAGCAGGGAACGGGCTAAAGCAGCTGCACCCTGGTCTGACCATCAGAAAGCAAGAGACCCAAGAACTAGAAAGGTGAGGCTCATTTAGCCATTTATCCCTCCGCCCTTCAATTAACCCCACATGTGTTTATCAGCCAGGCTGGCACAATAAACTAACTACCTCAGATCTCTTTAGAGAGTTTGAGTTAAGACCAAAGAAGACAAATAAAGGATAGGGTAGAAAGGCAGAAAGATCTACATATAACCTCCTCCCTGAGGGATGGACAACAGAAAA
Source organism: Echinops telfairi (assembly GCF_000313985.2). Lineage (NCBI taxonomy): Eukaryota > Metazoa > Chordata > Mammalia > Afrosoricida > Tenrecidae > Echinops > Echinops telfairi. The sequence continues at coordinate 41,905,943 of NW_022111369.1, forward strand.
GTGGGTGGAGGGAGATGTCGGACAGTGTAAGATATGACAAAATAATAATTTATAAATTATCAAGGGCTCATGAGGGAGTGGGGAGTGGGGAGGAAGGGGAAAAATGAGGAGCTGATGCCAGGGACTTAAGCGGAGAGCAAATGTTTTGAGAATGATGAGGGCAACGAATGTACAAATGTGCTTTACACAATTGATGTATGTATGGACTGTGATAGTTGTATGAGCCCCCAGTAAAATGATTAAAAAGAAGACAAACACATTCTGTGAGCATTAAATGTTTCAAAACACTGATTAGTTTTACATTACTTTGACCACTTCTACTGACCTGTTCAGTCCTTAATTTGTAAAAATTGCTTTCATGCTCTGTAGACAAATGCCCAGTATGAAGATGCTCCCTGAAGAATTAATTTCTTTCTCATGTGAACAGATGAAAAAAACAAGCCGAGGAACTTCTCCACGATTATAGGAAGGACTATCAAGAGGAGGGCAGCCTTCATAGGTACTCATCTCTGGAGAGATCAGTATTGCAGAAGCCACAGTTGTTCTTCAGCCACTGCTCTTAAAGACAAAAATCCTCACGCTAATAGAACTCATTTGTCATTTGCCACGGATCCTCTCCCAGCAAAACTAGATTACTCTGAATGACAGTCCCAAGAGAGACTGTGAGGTGGCACTGGAAAACCCATTTGTCAACAAGCATGCCTACTGCTGAGTGACAAAAGATGGGCTATATCAGATACATGGGGGGGGGGGGGCGTCCTGTCCTCTAGAAGACGTCAATGTAGTGGGACAAAGAAAATGAATGGAAATGCTTCCAAGGTATTTTAGCAGCAAGATATGTACCCGGAAGATTGCCAAATTAGCATTGACCTACCAATCTTTTATGGTTTCTTTTTTAGGTGAAAGCTTACACCATGAATAGGCTCTTATTTAACAATCTCATGAAAATGCTCTGTGACATTGCTTATAATTGTTGCGCCATGCCAGCGTTCTCATTTCATTCATGTGCTCTCTTCCCATTGACCTGGCTTCCCCTCCCCTCCCCTCCCCTCCTCATCTTTGCTTTTGGGGACATGTGGACTGCTGGTCTCGTAAAGTTCATTACTTGCAGAGGTCCATTGCCCATGGGTGATTTTTAAAATTTATTTTATAATCCAAACTATTGTTTGGCTAAACGTTGTTCTAGAAGTCGTTTCAGATTTAGGTCTGAAGGGGATCTCAGGGATTCTTCCAGTCTCTAAAAACCCAGTCAGTCTGTTCTTTTCTATACATTTGAACTTTGTTCTGTGTTTGTCTCCCATTCTAATTGGGATATTTATTGTTTCCTTGGTCAGAATGGTCAGCGGTGATAGCATGGCACCTTCTAGTTCTTCTGGTCTCAGGTTAGAAGACGTTGTTCATGGGACCTATTAGTCCGAGATCAGTTTCTTCCTTAAGTCCCCACCCCCCCACCCCCCTTCAAGCTCTTCTAGTCCAGGCTAATCGCGAGGAGTAATTGTCTTAGACGGCTGATAGAAAGCTTTTAAGACCCCAGGTGCTCCTCACAAATCAGTGTGTGCAACATTCACTTTATGAACTACGCATTTTTTCATCCTTTTGTTCTTGACCTATTTATGTCTTTAATTCTAAAATGTATATAAGACCTATTTATGCCTTTGTTTCTCAGGCAATATATTCACGTGCCATTTTTTAAAACTATTTTCCCACACTATTTCTTCACGGGTCCATTGAAATCACTTACATTCAGTGTGATCATAACTTTACTATTGCCATTTTGTTATGCCTGGGGTGGGGGCAGTAATATTGATAATGTCTGAGTTCTGCTGAATTCTCTAAGTTGTGCTCTTTAAGTTTATAGAGTCCTTTCATTCCCTTCATGGTGCCGGTTTTGGGTTACTGAGTCTTTTAAATTTTCTTCTTTATTTTGACAAGTACTTTCATTAGCTTTCTTTGTGGTTACTGAATGATCTACCTTTATTTTCCTAAATTTAAGAATGTGTTACCAATATTCCCTGACTACTTCTCCATGTGGAAGTTTTACTATTACACCATTCACTTTTTTAAGTTGTCATTCATTCCACATTGACATCTCTATGTCTCTGCTTGTTAGTCTGTAGCTTTATTCTACTTTTGAGAGTTCTTTAAGTTGGTATCTGGGCAATGCTGCTCTGGTGGCGGTGGTTCTCTGGCCAAAGAACTCTCTTTAATATACAGAGTTGGTCGGGTTCATAGAAATACCTGTTCAGTTCTGCTTACCTGGGACAGATCTAATTTCATTACTACACTTGAGACAACTTTCTTGGACAGACGAGTTTGTTTTGCTGTGTTTTAATATGTCGTTCCCTTCCCTCTTTGTATAAATACTGTCAAGAAGTCGATGCTGAAGTCTTCCTGGTGTCCTTTGATAGATAATATTTCGCTTCTCATGAACTGCTCTCAGAATTCTTGGTCTTTTGTTTTTAGAACGTTTAATTGTGATATGTGTTTGGTGACTTCCTTTGGAGGTCTATCCTGTTTGGGGTCTGAAGAGCCTCCTGGGTAGAAATCTTCATGTCTTTCATGAAAGCAGGGAGGATTTCTGTCAGCAAGTATTCAAAGATTCTCCTTGTGCCTTTACTTGTCTATTCTAGTGGGAAAGGCATAAAGTATTCCTCTTGATAGTATCTCATATAATTCCTAGGCTGTCTTCATTTTTCTTCACTCTTTATTTTCTTTCTTTCTGATTGTTCCTTAGTCAAATTAGTACCGAGATTCATCCTCTATTTCAATGATTCTTTCTTCCATCAACTCAAGTATGTTTCTATGACCTACTGATTGAGATTATCTGAAATATCTGACTGATATTTTATTGCTTATCTTAATATTTAGTTGTTCTTGTTTTAATGGTTTCTAATTGTCTTTTTGTCATTTTGTTCTCATACTGCTTTCTGAAATTCTTCTGGAGTTTTACCTTTTTTTTCTTTGACTTGGCTATGTTGTCCTTGATCTTTCTGTAAGTCTTTTTAATTCCTTTTTGGGTAGTTCTAGTATCATATCTTCCTGAAGATTTTCTATTCCTTTATTTTGGTCACTTTCTTGGGCTATACTGTCCATTCCTTTATATGATTTGATATAGTCTGCTGTCTCCAAAGCAATAGGGTGTTACTTTATTTCTAGATTTTATGGTTAAGACTTTACGTTTGTGGGTTAACTGATAGGCTGCTAACCACCAGGTTAGTACTTAAAATCCACTAGCTAGCGCATGTGAGAAAGATGAGGCTGTCTGCTTCCATAAGATTTAAAGAATACGGAACCCTATTTCAATGGCTGTTAGGAGTTGAAAGAGACCCCATGGCAGTTTGTTTGGTCGGTCCAGATTTTTTATTTTGCTCTAACTGGTTGGATGAAAGTGCATGCCATGCTGGTTAGTAGTCTGGCTGGCTGGAGTTCTCACTACCTGCTGTCAGCGAGCAGAACTGCAACAGCTGGTAGTGTGAGCACAGGTTTCTGTTTGTTGATGAAGCTGAGTAGTTGAGAGAAGGCTTTACAAAGAGAAAAGGGGCCTGAAACTGTAGTCCTTGGTGCACAACACTACAGGGATAAGATTCTACCTCAATTAGCAGGGCAGGGGTAGGAAACACAAGCTCCTCATCTCAGTAGACAAAGTTGTCTCAGCACTTCTGTTGGCTGCAATCAGGATCTAGTTTCACTCATGTACTTAGAGGGTGTGAGCTGCTTGTACTTCATTTAGTTGGGAATCTATTGCCTCATTTCTACCACCCATCCTAAGGATCAAGCGCCACTTGCTTTTGAGTAAGCCTATTTCTAGATCCTAGTTACCTCCTGAATTGGTGGTGGATGTTGGGATCTGTACAACGCTCGCTCTCCTTCCTATGGGTTTCCTCCTTATATCTGAGTCATGTTCCACTCCCTCACTTTGCTTCCCTCCGGGATGTCCACTTAGTTTTATTTTTATTGAGGATGCTGCACAGTGGCCTTCCTATTCACCTGGGACCACTACTGGCTTTTTCTCGAGAGGGCCAAGGTGAGCTGGGAGAGCCGGCAGAGTTCCTCTGCTCCATGTCCCTCCTCATGCACTGCATCTGCTCAACTTCACCATCCAGCCAGTGTTTGACTCAGTTCCTTAGTCTCCCGTGTGACGGTCAGGGTTAAACGATTGTCATCTGCACCTGTTGCCCTTGGTTTTTCAGGTCTTTACTGAGAAAGGCGGTGTGATGTGTCTGACTAAGCCACCAGCTTGGTTCCTAATTTTATTCTTTTTTATAAAATCAATTTATTGGGGCTCTTACAGTTCTTCTAACATTTCATACATCCATTGTATCAAGCACATTTGTACATATGTTGCCATCATCTTTTACAAAACAGTTTCTTTCTGCTTGAGCCTTTGGTATCAGCTCCTCTTTTTTACCTCCCTCCCTCACCCTCCTACCCTCATGAACCCTTGATAATTTTTTTTGAACCCTTGATAATTTATAAATTATTTTTATTTTCATACTTTATACTGCCCGCCATCTCCCTTCACTCACCTGTCTGTTGTTCATCTCGGGGGGTGGGGGGTGGGGTGGGCATGGATTGTACACTGATCAGTGCAATCAATTCCCCCTTTCTTTTCCTACCTTCCCCCTATCCTCATGGTATCACTACTCTCATCATTGGTCCCAAGGGGTTTATCTGCCCTGGATTCTGTGTGTCAAGAGCTCTTATCTGTACCAGTGCATATGCTCTGGTCTAGCCAGATTTGTAAGGTAGAAATAGGGTCATGATCATGGGGGTGGGGGGCAGGGAGTGGTAGGGGAGAAGGG
>NW_022111369.1:41912002-41916239 GCF_000313985.2 Echinops telfairi
CCTGCCACTCCAGATTTATTTCGTCTTTCAATGGGCTTTACAGCAAAGATTAAGAACAAATGAGCACTGATCCTGAAATATCTACTATGTTCTAAGAAAGAAGGTCCGTTGGCATAGTGGTTATAAGTTGAGCAGCCCACCACAAGGTCAGCAGTTCCAAACCACCAGTCACCCTGAGGGAGGATGAGACTTTATACTCCGAAAACAGTTACCACCTCAGAAACCCAAAGGGGCAGTTCTGTCTTGTCCTAAAGGGTCACTGTGTGTCAGAATTGACTCCACAGCAGTGAGCACTATGTTCTAATGCTTTAACACCTTAAATGCCATAGAAACTATGATCAACAAGACATGGTTTTGTTAGAAATAACGAATTAGCTTAAAATCGCCCCCCCCCCACACACACACACCCTTTGAGGATAACTGAATCTTTCTCTAAAAGAAAATAGTACAAAGAAATCCCAGAACCTGGGGTGGAAGCAATCCTATTTTAACATTTTTCAAATGTTCTGATTCATCGGATTAATACCAACTCCCTTGAGTAATAAAATGCCAGACTAACAGAAGCTAGGTGATCAGGCAGACAACTGGTAGCTAAGAAATAATGAGGGCAAATGTAAGTTGGTGCATTTAGGAAAAGTCAACCCAAAATATTATATATAAGATGATAATAAGATCCAGGTATGTGTTAAGGCCTACAAAAGGGACCTGACAGTTACTGTGTGGACTGCCCCTTGAAGCTGTCTACCTAATGCATTGTCAAAGACCAAACGCACAGAAAAATGGTAAGTATTCATTCAACCATTCAAACTATATTTACCAAGGAAGCGTTTTGTGCCAGGCACTATCTTGTGCTGTGGGTAAAATGAAAGGCTGACGGGAGAGAAGGAGGGCATAGCTAAACACACTGCCTTCACAAGGGTACATTTTGTAGACACTGATAAATACATACCTAAGCAATTAAATAAAAAATTACTATCAGGAAATGGTGGGACAGGGAAGGAATGGAAAGGTATGACTCCTATAGACAGAATGGACAGGGATGGCCTCAACCAAGAAGTGACTTTTACACAGAGAACTGAAGAAGAAGCAGAGAATCAGTCACGAGAGGTTTCCGGGGACATGATTCTAGCAAGAAAGAACGATCAACAGAAAAGCTTGAGCTCAAAACAAGCCTGGTGTGGTGAGGAAGAGAGAAGTCAGCGTCGCTGGGCCAACAGTGAGATGGTCTGAGAAACTGGAAGTTGCAGACCAAGGTGAATGAGTTTGCATTTTAGAATAATCACAATGGAAAGGCACTGAAGAGCATTAAACAGAGAGGGGAGGGACCTGACTGGACTATACTGTAAATAGATTACTTGGGGTTTTATGTGGAGAAATATAACATAGCTGCACAACAGTAGAAAATAACAAAACCAGGCCAGAAAGTTACTGCATCCATTTAGGTACAGGACGAGAGGTTAGTGAAGCAACAGAGGTACCAGGAAGGATCTAGGATCTATTCCGGAGGTACAGCCCAGAGGAATGTGTCAGGCATTGAATGATTCTATTTAGGGTAGAATCCTAAATAACTCCGATATTTGGCTTAGCCATAGATCTTATTAGATGGAAGAAAGTTCAGAGTCGAGAGGTTGGGAGTCGACAGTGTTCTTGGATCCATTAGACTTCCAAATGTACAGTCGGGATATGAGATTTCTATCTACTGGGAGAGGTAGGACTGGAGGGAAGAATTTTGGAGTCAGTACAGAGATGATATCCAAAGCGACAGACTGAATGAGAACAGCTAGGTAGAGGACACAGATAACCTGGGACCAAACTAATGTTTGGAAGAGAAGGAGCCAGCTAAAGCATCATTAGGGTGACAAAAATCACATCCTCACAGCTTCTCCTCATACCAGATTTTGAACCTGGATAACTTAGACCCATGATTGACCTCTATCTCCCAAGAACACTAAGAAGCTTTCGGAGTTCAAAAGTTACCAAGAGCACAAAAAGAGATGATCTCAAGGGATGCTGAAGGAAATTATTAAGACCAAGAAGAATGCACTATATATCCAATAAATCCCAACATATTTAAGTGGGAAATGCTCCTTTTATTCCTTAGATTTGAAGTATCATATTTAAATTGAAAGAAAATTAAAATGTTGTATACAGCTGTGCATCTCCATGAGATGTATATAATCATTCATGTGATCAGATATGTCAGAAAACTTTACGTAAGAATAAATATATCAGTAATAGAAGCCAATCATGGGAATCTCCATGTGACTTATGGTAAACCTCTCTGGTCCTCATCTGTAATTCGGTAATACCACAGTGACCCTGTACCTGGATACAACTAACCAGTAAATAGCTAGAAATAAAGCCACATCGGTAGAAAAGAACATGCACTTTGAGCTGTTATTGTATGTGTGATGATAGTGGCTGTCCCCATACTACTCCCCTTTTATGGTCACTTTCAGCTTGAAGGGTGGTTGGGGGTGCGTAAGGGGCAGAGTAATGCCAACCACCCATGCAGAGACCGAACCCATAGCTGTTGCATTGACAACCCTTTAATGAGTAAGACAGAAAATTGCACATTACATATAGAACGATATGTCCTCTAGAAAATAAATGTGCAAAACCATCTGTGATCGCGGACCGACGGTAAGCTGTAACCAAAACCCAACCCAACTCACTGCCATCAAGAAAATTCCAACCCACATCAACCCTACAGGACAAAGGAGAAGCACCCTGGTATGTTCCCAAGACTGCAAATCCTTATGGGAGCAAAGAGCTTCATCCTTCTCCAAGGAGCAATAGGTGGTAGTGTGAACTACTGATCTTGCACTTGGCAGCCCAATACACCAGGTCTCCTTATCTAGGTTACTCAATCACACATTAGGTGTTTCTATGAAGATTGACACCTAAAATCTGCTGATTTTAAGTAAAACAGTATACGCAATAATCTGGGTCAAACCTGATCCAATCATTTAGAAGGCCTTATGGGGGGAACTGAGATTTCCCTACAGGAAACACACACACACACTCACACGCACACACACATTCTTGGGTTTCCCAAGTGGATTTTGGACATGCCTAGCCAGCTTCCATAATTGTGTAAGCCAATGTCATTCTCTCTGACGCACATACGCGTGCACGAGCGTGCACACACACAGATGGACAGCTCAGGAGCTCACAGCTGTTGACAGGTGACTAAGACCTCAATCATAAAAGTCCTACCTCTCCTTCATCAAAGGCTATATAGATTTGGCTAATGGTCTTACGTTCTTGTTTAATTCTGTGGACAAACTTTTGCATGAAAATCTGTTAAATCTGACTTACAGAAATAGAGACACTTTTGTAATGTCAATGCTCCCTTTATACCTTCATTTTACTTCCATGCATTTAATCTCTTGTGCTCTCCAGCAGAAAAGTCTGGGCAGAAGGAGGACCATCTGGGACTGAGCACCGAGGACAAACTTCAGTTGAATACTTCCTCCTCCAAAGAGCAAACCTCGGCGAGCCCAGTTTTTTGCCCACCATCCCCCTCCTTGCCTAAATGAGGTCTATGAATCATCATCTCTTCCAATGGGAGGACAGCTAGGTGGGCGATGCCATGCTTCATGCCCAGGTGATCAGGATACAAGTCTCAAAGGCCCTCTTCTCTCGCTGCTCCACTAGTCCCCCTCGTACAGCATCACATTCAATGAACAGATGAGCACTGGAGGGTAAAGACAGGAGCATGGTGCACCGCAGTCCACTTGGGAACTCCACACACCAAGAAGAGAAGCCAGCCTCAAGGACGTATCCTTTCCAGCACCTGTCTTCACTTTGTGCACATAAAGTTAATTATTTAAATCACTAATATTTTCATTCATACATTCATTCATTGAGCACTCTAGAACAAATGAAAAGAATCACATTGGAATTCTAGACTAACAGTTTTGGCGACAAGCTAAGTAAGCGTACTACTGTCATACCTGTTGGCATTCACCGCACAAATCAAATTCTGCAGGAGTTTAGGCATCATGGGGTGGAAGGAGGAAAACCATAAAAGTAATAGCATAATATATTGAGGGCTTCCACCCCTGAGAACCTGCCACCACACTAAGATGTTCTGGCTGTTTCTAAATTTAGTTGCCACGTAAAAGGGGCAAGATACAAAATAATAATTTATAAATTATCAAGGGCTCATGAGGGAGGGGGAAAATGAGGACCTAATGCCAGGGGCTTAAGTGGAGAGGAACTGTTTTGAGAA
>NW_022111369.1:41916339-41918199 GCF_000313985.2 Echinops telfairi
GATACAAGTCTCAAAGGCCCTCTTCTCTCGCTGCTCCACTAGTCCCCCTCGTACAGCATCACATTCAATGAACAGATGAGCACTGGAGGGTAAAGACAGGAGCATGGTGCACCGCAGTCCACTTGGGAACTCCACACACCAAGAAGAGAAGCCAGCCTCAAGGACGTATCCTTTCCAGCACCTGTCTTCACTTTGTGCACATAAAGTTAATTATTTAAATCACTAATATTTTCATTCATACATTCATTCATTGAGCACTCTAGAACAAATGAAAAGAATCACATTGGAATTCTAGACTAACAGTTTTGGCGACAAGCTAAGTAAGCGTACTACTGTCATACCTGTTGGCATTCACCGCACAAATCAAATTCTGCAGGAGTTTAGGCATCATGGGGTGGAAGGAGGAAAACCATAAAAGTAATAGCATAATATATTGAGGGCTTCCACCCCTGAGAACCTGCCACCACACTAAGATGTTCTGGCTGTTTCTAAATTTAGTTGCCACGTAAAAGGGGCAAGATACAAAATAATAATTTATAAATTATCAAGGGCTCATGAGGGAGGGGGAAAATGAGGACCTAATGCCAGGGGCTTAAGTGGAGAGGAACTGTTTTGAGAACGATGAAAGCAATGAATGTACAAATGCGCTTTACACAATTGATGTATGTATGGAATGTGAGTTGTGTGAGCCTCTAATAAAATGATTTTTTTAAAGTACTTGATCACAGTCAAAAAACAGTTTTTATACTGTCCACAGACATACACCCAATTGGTAAGCACTACAGGTCCACGAGTTCTCAAGGCCAAAAGGACAGAACATTAAAAGGCAGTGGAATGTAACAGGAACATCACTAGCAAGTAAGACTATCACGGAATATACAGTAATTTGTGTCACTTTGCATAGTGTTGCTGTGGTCTGGCTGACAAGCTTTGAATTAAAAAAAATAATAGGCTCTTTCTAAAAAATATTTCCATATATAAAAGGAAAGGGGGAAAAGGCCAAGAGCTCAAGCAGGTCCTGACCTGGCAAATGCTAATGAGCCTCATGTGATTCAAAGTTAGTGCCCTGGCTCCAAATTAATACAGACTTCCACCATAGTTCACAAGTGACAGGTTTTATGATAAATAGAGTGCTTCAGTAAAAATGCTACTAAATATATGTGAAGCCTTGAGCAGGTGGCATTTATAATAGATATCCCTGATAACTGATCACCATTAAGTATTCTCTGGCCCATGCTTCTACCAAGGTATCATGAGTTTAGGAAGAGGAGTGGGGGGGGAAACTGTGAGCAAGATCTTCATTTCCTAAGCAGTCTGTCACAACTGATGCTCACTCACCACTAAAAAAAAAATCATTCATCAAAGCTGGTTTTGGAATGGTAGAATCAAATATATGCTCAAATCTTCTGCAAGTGCATACAGAGATTACTAACTCACCAGCCTATTTATCTCACCCAAACCTCAGATTCTAGTATCACCAAAGAACAATAGGTCTAGACAGGAGGAGACTCAGGAAAAGAATGGTGGTTAGAATGGCAGTGACGGTGGTGCAACACGATGAATGTCATCAATGACACTGGACGGTACATGCAAAATGGGAAACTGTTGGGTTATCAATCATTTTACTACAATTAAGGTTTTATACAAGGACTCCATGTCTCACACAAACCACCTCTTCTCAGCAGCGGCTGTGTGCTGTTTCATTTGGGGGTAAGAACCTTGGGGGAACCTTAAAAAGACCAACAAATTGATAGGACATGGCTAGCAAAAACGGGACTTGCAGGAGACACCGCAGACAGTTTCAGGATAAAATGCCAAATTAACTCTCAAGGCTTGAAAATGTGTAAATCCCTGGCAGAA
>NW_022111369.1:41918666-41919769 GCF_000313985.2 Echinops telfairi
CAACTAACTTACAATGTATAAACCTTGGCACAAAACATTCCGTCTAGATTCTGCCAGGCAGTAATCTTGATAAATCAAGTTTACTTTAACACAGCGCAAGCCAATAAAAAGGCTACATGCCGTGGCCCGCATCGATCAGTTAGCTTGGGTTTCACTTTACTTGCACCCCACTAAACGATACAGTGCCTACCTGAAGGCCCTGCATACCAGGCACCAAAAATTCTGCAAAGGACTGTTGATTAACTCATGTGCAGCGTTAACTCTGAAAATTCTGGTGGCCAACTTGTTCTGGAAAGTGGCAATCCTTCTAATGGCAGAATGGATAGACAGTGCTGGGATGGATGCCAGGACAGCCTCACCAGCTGCATAATCCATGAAATTACTGCACCACGAACGGCCGGAAGAACAAACAAATCTGTGTGGGAAGCAGTATGGTGGAACGCTCCTTTGAAGCAAAAATGGTGAGATTTCATCCCGAGAACTTTGTCCATATTATCAGGAGAGATCTGCCTCTGAAAAAGGCCATCAGGCTTGGCAAAGTCCAAGGTTGGTGAAAAAGAGATGGATCGATACAGTGGTTGCAACAAGGGGCTCAAACACGACTGTGAGGATGGCGCAGGACCGGGCAGCGTTTTCTTCCTTTGCTCACAGAGTTGCCACGAGTCAGAACCAAATCGATGGTCCATAACCGCCACCGCCACCACCACCAAAATAATGCATGCACTGAAAGAACACGAAATAATCAATTGCTTAACAAAGAGCCTTCTGTGTGCAAGGCTCCTAGTCCCAATTTAGCAGAGCTCAAGGAAAGCAGATAACATTATCAGCTTAGAAACCACACACAGGTCTCTAAAACGTACTCTGGGGTAAAAAGGCAAAGAACTCCAGCGTGCAACACCGCATGCTGGCTTATTCGAAAAGGCTAGCAACTAACTTACAATGTATAAACCTTGGCACAAAACATTCCGTCTAGATTCTGCCAGGCAGTAATCTTGATAAATCAAGTTTCACATACGCGTGCACGAGCGTGCACACACACAGATGGACAGCTCAGGAGCTCACAGCTGTTGACAGGTGACTAAGACCTCAATCATAAAAGTCCT
>NW_022111369.1:41919869-41920760 GCF_000313985.2 Echinops telfairi
GTTTCGAGGATATAAGTAAAGTTGCTTCTCGTTCATGTTACGCTAAAATCATAGTTGGAGGACTGACCTGATCAGTAAAGAGCTGAAAATGAACTGGGCTCTTCCCACCCAATGAGACTCCCAGCAGCAGCTGAGTCCACACTCGCTCTCTCCTTCCGGACTGCCCATGAACAACAGCTTCCACCCAGACCCATAGGCTAGCCACTGTAAGGAGGGAAAGGCAACTCCCCCCAAACGTGTGTGGTTCCTCTGTTATGCGTTCTCACAGGGCCCCACGCTGTGCCTTGTAGTGCTTATTGCAAATAAAATGCTGATTATTTGTGTTATTAAATGGCTGCCTAATCTCCTACCAGTTGCTGTCATGTACAGTCGAATTAGAAGAACTATCCGCCATCTGGTTTTCAACAGCTTGTTTTTCAGAAGTAGATCTCCAGGCCTTTATGCCAAGGTGCCTCTTGGTGGAATCCAAACCACCAATCTTTTGGTTAGCAGCTGAGTGTACCCTTACACCACCTGGGGATTTTGTCTCTTCCACTAGGCTAAAGGTTTCCCAACATTGGGGACTGTCTTATTCAACAGATCCAGTGCCTGAGTTACAGAAGCTCACTTCTTGTTTGTTGAGTGAATGGATGTCTCCTAGTGTATCTCTTCCATGAAACTTGGAAAGCCTTAAGAGCAGAATCACACACTGGGCCACTAACCACAAGGTAGAGTTTAACCCACCAGGTGCGGCGCAAAAGAAAATGAGACTTTCTACTCCCATAAAGACTTTTTTTTAAATCATTTTATTAAGGGCTCATACAACTCTTATCACAATCCATACACACATCAATTGTGTAAAGCACATTTGTACATTCATTGCCCTCATCATTCTCAAAACATTTTCTCTCC
>NW_022111369.1:41921563-41923875 GCF_000313985.2 Echinops telfairi
ATTCCAACCCATGGTGTCCCTACAGGACAGGGTAGAATTGCCCGTATGCACTTCAGAGACTACAACTCTTTACAGCCACAGAAAGTCTCATCTTTCTCCTGAGGAGCAGCTGGTGGTTTCAAACTTCTGACCCTGAGGATCACAGCCCAATGTGTGATGACTACAATATTACGGTTCCTGGTTGGATAAATAAGCATAGCTATATTGATATCACTAGTAACCAAGAAGCAAGCTTCATTTATGCAAGAGTGTTCATCAAATCTATTCAGGGATCATCAATCCACGGTTCTTATCAATTGTAGCAGCATCCTTGTGCCAGTATCTGAACACTCTGTGCTTCCCTCGGGCATCTCTATTTACAGGGCCTGTCAGTTGTGGCAGCTATATTCATTTGTCTCACAGGCAACTCCAGTTAAGCACCTTAAATGCCTAGAGACATACAACAGGTGTCTCTTAATAGCATCGGGCTTTAGTCTACCTTTAGATGAAAGTAAATTCCCCCAGAAAAGTTATTTGAACTAAATGAGTATCTGGAATCTTTGCTTTATTTACCTTCCTTAGATTTCTGTACACACAACACGTTCAAAGTTTATAGAGATGTCATTCAGAATATATGTTTTCGGAGCAGGGAAAGAATGCACTTTCAAAGCTCAACATATAAGAGCCTTAGCAACTAAGATTTTTTTAATGAAACTCTTCTCGCTCATTCAGGGGAAGTCCACTTCCTTTCATCCGAAGCCTGGGGAGATTGTGAGCCATGTCTCAATATAACACATCACAATACTTACTGGCACTTGATATTAAAAAGAGGCCACCACAGGTGTGGTTTTTGTTATTGTTGGGTTTAGGGCTTTTGTTGTTGTTGTTTTGTAACCCTATGGAGAGCCAGATGTCAAGAAATGTCCAAGAGGTATGCAAATGATCCAAAGGCAACGTGGTGATACACTTGCAGGCAATTTGAGCAAAATATATCCCCCCACCCCCCATACCTCATCCTTTTCCCTGATTCGATGTAAGAGTCTCAAGTTTTCCTCTACTCGGTTTATAATTGGAACATCAGAACAAAGATTAAAAAGAACACATCTTCATTCTCTAACTTTTTACATACACTTTACAGATACATAGAAGGACCCTGGTGTGGTAGTGGTTACGTGTTGGGCTATGATCCATTGGGTCAGCAGTCTGAAACCGCCAGCAGCACCAGGGGAGAAAGACTGGGCTTTGTACTCCGGTGAACAACAGTACAGTCTCAGAAACCCACAGGGGGTTGCTACGAGTCAGAAGTGGCCCGATGCAGTGAGTTTGTTTGTTTGTTTTAGATACATCATTAGCTCTATTTCAAAGATATAAAAAGAAAAGTGTCATGAAGAACATGCCTGGGCAGACGTGTAGTCAATACTGTCCTCTCCATTCCTCTTTTTAAAAATTATTTTATTGGGGGCTCGTACAGTTCTCATCACAATCCATACATACATCCATTGTGTCAAGCACATATGTACTTTTGTTGCCCTCATCATTCTCAAAACATTTGCCCTCTACTTTAGCCCTTAATATCAGGTGCTCATTTTCCCCCTCTGTTCCTCTTAAACACGTGGTGCTGATATCAGCAGAGGTTAAGGGAGGTGAACATTCTTTTATTCAGTCTTACTACTGTAAATACCAGAGTTGCAGGATGGTGCAGTTAAGATGCACAGCTGCAAACCAAAAGGTTGAAGGCTCAAGTCCACCCAGGGGAGCCTCTTTTGAAAGACCTCACCATATACCTCCCCAAACTCACCCTCCGACCACCCTGTAGAACAGAAGTCTACACGGGGTCACGGTGGTTGAACCAACTCCATGGGAAATGGCTACTTTGGGTTATCTACCATGTATCACATCTGTGTAGGGATTCCGGCAGAAAGATGCCACTGGAGCATTCACAAAATACTACTGCTAGGGTTCCAAATCCTATAGCCACAGGATTATGCCAACCAATATGTCTCAGTGATCAGTAGATAACTACAGACCAGTGCTCTCAATAATATATTGAGTTGGTTAAAGTTTATTGTGCCAACCTGGCCAATAACACATGTGGGGTTAATCGGACGGCGGGGCGATAAATGGCTCAGTGAGCCTCGCCTTTCATGTTCTCGTGTCTCTTGCTTTGTGATGGTCGGACCAGGGTGGAGCTGCCTTAGCCAGTTCCCTGCTTCAGCTGGCAAGGCTCACTTCCTGAAAGACATCCCTGAGGAAAAGCCACATGGACCTACCCCAATGCAGCCCTGGGTGCTGGACCCCTGCCAGTGCTGAGATGCTTACACGTTCACTGACTC
>NW_022111369.1:41923975-41970420 GCF_000313985.2 Echinops telfairi
TGTTTTGTGAGATGGAGGAGAACTTTGTGGATTGGTGTCGGACATATGGGCTAATGTTGAACTTGTGGGCTTGCACAGCACTGGGTTGGGATGTTTTCTTGACGTGCACTTACCCGTTATATAGAACTCTCTCTTATACATATGAGTTTCTGTGGATTTGTTTCTCTAACGTACTCAGACTAACACATATATGTATTTTTTTCTTGTTCTCAATAAGGTGCCTTGAGGAAAAAAGAAAAAGAAAAGATATCCTTTTGTGCCATGGGGGGAAAATAAAACAATTTTATGGTCATGGATTAAGATCACATTTTTCATTCAAATGGACATCTTCCCACATCATGAAAGCTTTGCAACAAGAGGACAGGACTGCTGCCCGGCCACAGTTTTCAGATGGAGCAAACGTTTCAAGGAAGGTAGAGAAAACCTCAAGAAACAAGTTTCGTCAACCTGATGAACGACGGAACTGTGACTGAATTCAGAACCCAGTGGAAGCCTGCAGACATACCAGTCAGAGGATAACCACTTGGGCTGGGATCTCACATGGTCAGTTGTTTTCTAATCTAAGCAAATGCTTCTGTTTGAAAGGCATGAACAGGGTTGTACAGAAAGCAACTGATCTTTCCGTCAGTCTTTTAAAGAAGGTTAAAGCTAATGAAGACAATGTTATGACATGAACAGCAACAGGTCTCGGATTTACCAATGTGATCCAGAGAGCACAGTTCAATCAAGAGTGGCTTCCATCGCCCCCAACTATCATGATCCCAATTCTACCTTAAAAATCTGGCTAGACCAGAGGATGTACACTGGTACAGATAAGAACTGGAAACACAGGACCAGCATTGAGAATGGCAGTACCAGGAGGGTGGAGGGAGGCTGGGGTAGAAAGGGAGAACCAATTACAAGGATCTACATATAACTCCCTCCCTGGGGGACAGACAACAGAAAAGTGGATGAAGGGAGATGTCAGACAGTGTAAGATATGGCAAAATAATAATTTATAAATTATCAAGGGTTCATGGGCAATGGGGAGCGGTGAGGGAGGGACAAAAAGGAGGAGCTGATACCAAGGACTCAAGTAGAAGGCTAATGTTTTGAGAATGATGATGGCAACAAATGTACAAATGTGCTTGACACAATGGATGTATGTATGGATTGTGATAAGAGTTGTACGAGCCCCCAATAAAATGATTTAAAGAAAAAAAAAAGAGTGGCTTCAGAGGGAACTGAGCCAGTAAAATTCAAGGCAGAGAAGTCAGCCTAGAAGGTTAAGGTTACTCCGAAGGCTATGATCCAAAGCGGTAATCCTGACAGGTTTTCTCGAAGGACACAGAACAATCATGGGAGCTTATTAGGAAAACTGCTCTGTTGAGAAAAAGGCCAGGAAAGCTGCGTGCAGGACTTGTCCCATCTGAACGTGAACCTCATTGTGTGAGGGCAGCAAGGGTCGCTCTGCAATTTCTTTCCAGAGAAACCTTACCCCATCCACCCAGCATCCCTGCTGTTGCCAACACAAAGAACATTTAACAGGAGGAGTCTCTTGGGGATGCCCAAAGGGATTTTTTTTTTTCCCAGTGGTATAAATCCAAGAGTGCAGAATTCTTCAGGACAGGGTTAAATAAAAAATGAAAAACAAAACAAAAAACCAACCAAGTGCCATCCAGTTCACTCTGAATCAGTGCGCTCCTACAAGACAGAGTAAGATTGTTCCCTGAGATGTCTTGAGGCTGTAAATCTTTAAGGGAGAAGACAGTGTCCCTTTTCTCCCTTGGATTGGCTGGTGGGTTCGAACTGTTAGCTTTAAAGTTAGCAGTCCAGTCCATAACCCACTCCTTCAGGGAAGTGTTAGAGGTGGAGACACCGCCTTCAGAAGTGTACCTCGATGGGGATATGCTGATCAACAATAGCTTCGTATTTTTATATTTTTGTTTCATAAAAGTTTCTGTGGTTTTTCAGAAATACTTTTTGACTCACCTTTGTTTTTAAAGCCTCAAAATCATCTTTAAAAAATCAGTTACCAGTATTGCCAGTGCATTGCAAAAATTGAGGATCGAGGATGTCGGTAACTTTCACAAACAGCAAGCTGTGCTGATTCTAACACCCTTCTCTTTGGGGGAGAGGGTGCTTCAAAAGAGGGGGAGGCAGCGTTAGGAGTCCGGAGAGAAGGCTGCAGTTCTCAGCCTGGGTGGTGGTGCATGGGAGGGCCCCGGCAGTTCTTGCAGCATGGTTTCCAGTCTAACTGGCTAATCCCCATTCCTCGGAGGCATTCCCAAAGCCCACGGCCCATGAACAGTGTGGTTCAGGACCCTGAGGCCCCAGAAGGATCTCACCTCAGAGTGGCTATGTGTGTTAGCCAACCACAGCAACATTTCAACAACTGGACAAATATAGGCCAAGAAGGTCACCCAAAGTCCAGTGTCCTCAACCACTCTCTGCAAGCACTCGTGCCATCCTGTAGTCAGCCTTTCTGGTTTCACTATGGACTGGGGCAATGCTTGTTCCTGCATTTCTAAGCAATTTGCAAGCTATTTCAAACAAAGCATCCAGGAAAAGAGAAAGAACATCCATGTGTCCACAGTTTAGCGTCGATGGTTTTGAACACTTGAGCATACTCATTTCTCTTTCATACAACTTTCATACAAGTTCACTTTAAACTCTTTCCAACACTGAAACATTTCACATCTCTCTTCCGGTCTCCCTTCCTTCTGAGGCTCTCACATACACCACCATGGGGCGCATGGCTCCGCGAGTGACAACTGCTGGCACACACATCATGAATCTCGGCTTCAGCGATGCATGACAAAGGCCCTACATGCCATCTTAGTGGGGCACAGGAGGTGACCAGAGTGTCATGGCTTCAAGGACCCGAGGGGGAAAATGTGTCGACCCCATACCATGGGAACCCTATGTGTCTCTGAGTGGAATGTGTTCCACATGGCATTCAGTAGCTGGTTTTCTGAAGTAGCTTGCCAGGCCTTTCTTCCAAGGTGCCTCCGGGTACCCTCATATTTCCAACTTGTCAGCTAGCAGTGAATTGTCTGCTTGCACCAACCACTGGGATTCCTAGTTGAATGGCATTGGACATGGAATCCGAGTGAACTTGTCTCACCCTGCAGAAGGCGCCTTATGGGTATACTGAAAGTCCTCTCCTTGTCCTGATGCTGGTGAACATGTTTGCCCACAACTTAAAGGAAGACTCAGAAGTGCGTGAAATAAACTACTTAGCACACATTTCCTCCCATCTCGCAGTGTGGTACATGTTTACATTTCCCTCCCCTGCTCTATGGTAAGCTTCCTAAGCATACCCTTCTGGGACCAAGCACACAGCTGGGGGCGCCATGAGGGTTTCCTGAATTAAAATGTATCACATTCGGGCAGGCTGCAGAAACTGAGAACATTCCGCCTAGAAATGAGGATATGTGAGAGAGAGATGACAGCTGCCTCTACACATCTGACGGGTGATGAGACTTAAGCTCGGTAGCTCTGGAGGGAAAAACTACGACGACTGGTGGAAGAGGCAGAGCTGGTTGGTTTCAGCTCAGTGGAAGAGGCTTTTTCTAACAATTACCTCTGCCGGCAAATGCAGTGGGCTCCTAGTACTCCCTCCGATGATTACTGGGATAGCTGAGAAAGGATGCACTTCTGATTCCGATAGCACTTTAGTGTCCTAGTTTTCATCCTCCGTCCATTATCAATGTTCATACACCTCAATGTACAATATGAAGACATCTCCAAAAGTAAACAGTACTTTGTTTTTTCATGAGGGTACAAATGTACCACAGCTGAAGGAGGGGAAGTCACGGAGAGATTTGCAAGAGCTAACAGTGCCAGGGGCAAACACTATTATAAACACGATACAGTCGAAACTAGGATCTACAAGTAGGTACTTGGATTGGCACACAGGCTGAACAGGTGTGGGTAGGAGAGTGGGCGCACCCTCACAAAAAAGGTATAAGTCTGGCAGAGGATATGTGTACATGTCTACTCAGCTTTGCTGCCAATGTCTCCACGGATGTGGTGCAGGACAGGGGGCCGGTATGAGAATGACTCAGACATAACCAAACACCTCGAGGCAACCAGTCGCTGGGCCTGAGAGATCAGGCCCATCGTTTCAGGGACACCACGGTCACATGGCACGCCACAGTTCACAAAGACAGTGTTGCAGACCTTGGCTAAGTAGCGACTGGGATCTGAAATGCTCGTGAGCAGTCATCGAAATTGTAACCATTGGTCTCTCCTTGTCCAGCAGAAAGGAGAGCGATGAAAATCGAAAGACTTGTGGAAATCATTAGTCCAGTGGCTAAAGGACCACACAAACATCAGTCTCCAAACCTTGAGACCAGAAGAACTAGCTAGTGCCTGGCAACCACTACTAACTGCTCTGAAAGGAGTCACATTAAGGGGTCTCGGATAGAGTGAGAGAAAAATAGGGAAGCTTTGTGCACAAAATGCAAAATCGTAAGAGACCAGATTTGGTGACCCTAAAACACAGCAACAATCACCGTTCAATTCTGGAAAGGAAGCCTTCCGGTGGCTCAACAGAGAGTTATGGGGTAGTCAGGTCGTTAAGGGGGAAATCATTCTGGTGAGGATACCTTAGTATAATCAACCGTTTAAGAACAAAAGAGCAATGTTTACCCCAGGACACATCTCAGGAGGGCAAGGAACATGGGAGGCATGTGGCAACAGGAAGCACAGGGAAGAAGTGGGACAGGGGAGGGCACACGAAGGAGACCACAACGAATGAGATGAACGCATTGCGTGTGAACTGCTGAATGTGAAACTGATGGTCTGCTCTGGAAGCCCTCACCCAATACAAAATGGCAGGTTGATTATTAAAAATAAATCAATAAACCTTCACGGTTGGTACCCTTAACTTGTCATCAACATAAAAATTCCCTGTAAGTCAGCACAGCATTTGATATTCCGCGTACAAATCTCGGCGTTCTTAATTCTATAGACTTAACAAAATGCCACCAATCAACAGACAGTAAGCTGGCATCTCTCGGGAGTATATTTATAACCTCTGCTGAGAGCCTCTGTGCGAGATGTTTTCCATTTGCTCTTGTACTTGACTGCGGCAGGCTTGCTGGACGGGCATCAAAACACTCCTGTGCCCTCTAATTTCCAGGTGAGTGTTGCCCAACTTAGGCCCAGTGAAAGACCCGAGGCAGCGCAGAGAGATTATTAATTCTTCTCTCTGCCTCCCTGCCACACACCAAGGACTGACTAGGTTCCTCATCGGAAGGCCACAGACAACTCTGAGAGAATGGCCCGCTCCATCAGAGTCCACACACAGGATTAATAGCAGCTCACTGCTGCAGCTAGTCCTGGGGCACTGCATGATCCCACAAAGTTTGCACAGACACCACATGTGCAACAGTTTCAAGTGCCCAATCTGCTTAAACACACTAGTTTTTCAAACATCATGTGACCCTATGGTCTCCATGTAACCAGTTTGTTTCTCCAGTCGATTGGGTTGTGCAGTAAGGAGTGATCTCTGGAGGTTCTAGCATATTTTTCATGCAGTTGTGTAAATAATGTGAACTCTGAGTGATACTCAGGGACCCACACAAAGGGCCACCAGTGATGCTGGAAGTCTCCCAAGAAGCAGAGAACTGTCATGACATTACAAGTAAAAGAAGAGTTGCTTGGGACCACAGACTGACGTCTACAGCTGTGGTTGCCACCATCTCAAGATAAATGGATCCAGTGTAAGGAATATTGTAAGAAAAGGAAGGATGCTGGATCATACTTGACACTTGGCCAGTTGACCTCCCTAGAGACCCTACCTAGGTGAAAAGTATCTCTTACATTTTCCATGACAAAAATTTCTTCCCTGGCTTTTGAAATATTGATTGGGGTCTTTTCTTTCTTACTCGTTATTTGTATTTTTATCTTTAAATTATTATTTTATCCTTACCATCTTATTTTGATTTTATTTTTTATTGTTTCTGTTTGTTTTCCCATTTTGTGAAGCACAGGAGGCGTGGATACATAGTAGGAATCACTGATACAAGGGTTAACTGGGGATGCAGGGTTAGGTAACAGGGAAGGAAAGGGGATTTAGGGAGTAAACAATGAAGGCAGGAAGAGGGAGGGAGCACTAGGACTGAGTGTGATTGCACAACTCACTTTAAAGGAGATTTAAGCAAGGGGGGTGTTCTAAAATGAATGTGGTAATAATTGCACATTTCTTCGTTATATGATTGAACAATTGAGCTACTGAATTGAATGGTATGCAAATTACATGCCGATAAAACTGTTGGGTGGGGGAGAAGAAAGGGAAATTTGTGAAGCCACTGCTGTAGTTATGCCTGAAAACTTTAGTGGTTTTTTTTCTGCAAAATACTTTTATATCTCATATTGACAGTGCAGCTTCTTTGTGAAGGCAGCCTATAACACATATACAAAAGTCACGCAACTATTCAGTAAGGCAGTAGAACATTTGTTGTTTGGGAGGAGTCAGAAGTTATACACCAATTTTCAACTACTTGGGAGTCAGCATTCCTCCCGACGTGCTGTGAAAGGTCGACTGCCAGGCTCCTGCTCTCGCCTAAAGACTGCGTGGAAACAGCTGTTTAACGAGGGATGTGACACACAGTTCCAGCCCAATGAGTGCTAAGTACCAGAGATAAAAAATGTTGTCCCCTGATGGTCTGAAGAGCTGTACTTTGTGGGCACGCAGTCCTTCCCCAGGCCTGTCCAAGAGAGAGGGAACCAATGGCGTGACACCAGGGAGGACGACCCCTATCTGTCAGTTTGGGGCTTGCATACCGCTAGGAAGCTGGAAGCTACATCACCTGTATTTCCATGACCAGCAGGTAAACACGTTTCCAGACTAGGTAGGCCTAATACATCTATTTCCAAAAAGTATTAGCCAATGAAAGCTCTACGGATCAGAATATTGTCTAATCTGGTGCTTCCTGGTTGGAAGGCGGTCAAATGTAGCAGCAATCATGAAGCTGCCACAGGACTAGACTCCATTTAGCTCTGCTCTACATAAGGTTGCCATGAGTGAACTGGCTCGATGGTAACCACAACAAGCTGGATGCCAAGCACAATGGAATCTCCGGGACACCGTACCCAGCACCCAAGGGTACAAACATTATGTGCGTTGAGCACCTTGACCTGTTGCAGGTACATAAAACCAGCTGCCATTGAATCAACACTGATTCCTGGTGACCATCTCAAACAAGAACAACAATAAAGTTACTGCCATCGAGCCCATGCTGACTCATGGTGACCCTACAGCCCAGGGTAGACCTTCCTATGAGTTTCCAAGGCTGTAACTCTTTACAGCTGGTAGTTTCGAACTGCTAATGTTGTGGTTAGCAGCTCCGTGTGTAACCACTCTGGCACCACAGTTCCTCATGGTGCCCATCAGTCAGAGTGCTTTTTATGGAAGCAGATGCTGCTTCTGCGGTGCTGTTTGGAAGGTTCAAATTACTAACCACTCTCTACGCAGCCAAACACAAATCATCTGCACCACGCAGAGGTTTTAGCAGGTACAGACGAGAGGCTTGATGAATGTTATCCATGAGTATCCATCCTAGAAGTGCCCAGAAGGAGATCCTGTCCCCAAAGCAAGCAGCCAGAAGTAATGAAATAGGGGCCAGAGCCTGCTGGCACTGTCAAAGCGGGACCAATGGAGAAAAGCCCCCTGTGTTTGCAGGGCACACCCCTGGTTGATTTCACCTACTTTATCTTCCTGGCAAGAGTCAAGCCTGCTGAGATTCAATAATGAAAATCTTCACAGCACATTACAGAATACAGTAATGCCTTTCTGCCTCAATAACGCTGCAACCTGTATGTGAATATAGTGTATTATTTGGATGCTGCTAAGAGAAAAATCTGTGATTTACATTTAGAGTTTATGTTTTGTTTCCAAATGAAAACATCCATCCTACATAGGTATTCCCACTACAAGCAAATGGCTCAAGACTTAGACTGGATTCTCTTGCCTGAGATTTCTGACCTAATTCAGCATTCCATTTTACCGGATTTAAAAGAGCCTGGTTAAAGATTTATAATCCTGTCATTTTATCCC
This sequence comes from Echinops telfairi, assembly GCF_000313985.2. Taxonomy (NCBI): domain Eukaryota; kingdom Metazoa; phylum Chordata; class Mammalia; order Afrosoricida; family Tenrecidae; genus Echinops; species Echinops telfairi. Next base: position 41,932,023 of record NW_022111369.1, read on the forward strand.
CAAGACAAATTATATTCCAGGAGACTTTAATGCATGAAGAGGACCAGTCAAACACTTGGCTTATTTTACTTGTTAGACAACTGGTATGTCAGCATTTTGAGACAGCTGAGTGAATACATTCCCTTCTATGCACTCCCTCCCTGCTGCACTGGTTATATCTAAAATAGAAAGGCACTCCTTATTACAAGGAAGCCAAGAATCTGGTGGGGTGGGCTGGGGCAAGCAAGAGGCCTGGGCTTATGCTGCCTTGTGGGCAGGAAACTCTGTTATCCATCAAGTTCATTAGCCCCTGTGCAGACACATGCTCTCCTTGTATATTCAAAGGACTCTCAAAAGTCTTCCCTAAGCAGGCGTCAGAATTATACCAAATAAGGAAGAGACGCGACGACATAGCTATGTGTGCCAGACCCTAAATTAACAGGAAGATATTTTATGTGACCTATGTGCATCGTGATTTCTTGTAGTTAAGAACATGTGCCAACACATTTCCAGGTTGAAGCAGTAGCAGTTGCTGCAAAATTCAATTTGCAGAGAGCTCCTGGGAAACCCGGGGCCCATTCGGAGAGGCTAAGCATCAGAGATTGGTCCTAGAAATCAAAGCGTCTCTTCTGATCGCACAGGTGTGGTGAGTGTTCAGTCAGCTGAAACACAGACGCGGGAGTCGGAGAGTTCTATTCCCAACTCTCCTGCCAGCTGGCACGGTCGTGGGGAGTGATGGGGAGTAGTCACGTAGTACCCAGCGCCGCCATCTGCAACGTGAAGCTGAATGTAAACAGTAACCAATGACAGGCGTTACTAAGAATTATAATGCACATTGACAACAACAGGGTAAGGTAAACAGAGATGGTCTGTATGACTTTAGCTAGCCTGTAATTTTGATCCATAATGGTGCTCCACCCAATGTTTGAGTGAGGAGTAGTCCCACCCTTCCAAAGCTGACACAGAGACCTGCACTGAGGAGCCGTGAGCACCTAATGAAGGGTGCAACGAGAATTACAAGACACCTATGAAAGGCAAGGTTGTTTCGCGTCTCTACTTTCGTTTCCTGGAAGACCCTGTGTTCCCCTGAAAAGACTTGTTGCCTCTTGGGGATGCGATAGGAACAAGGAGGGAGAAAACCAAACACCAAACTCACTGCCATCGAGTCGATGCCAACTCACAGCGATCCTCGTGGACTGGTAGAGCTGCCCCCTCCCCGCCCCCCATCGCACCCCACCCCCGGTAAGTTTCGAAAGCGGTAACTCTTTAGGGGCATAGAAAGTCCCATCTTCATCCCTGGGATCAAGTTCCGACCTGCTGGGCTTGCAGCTAGCAGTCCAACGGGAATCACCATGCCACCAGGGCTCCCAGTTATTATGAAGGATGTTAGAAGTCAAGGGCAAGGTGATTGCAAGAGAGGTGATGAGTCTAACAAGTAAGTAAAGAGAATCTGGACTCCGCCAGTGCACCGAGCAGCTGCAAAGTGATGAGACGCCTCTTCACAGAACGCTCTGGGCTACCTGCTTGTGGCGCCCTAAGAGGAGGGGCCATAGACAGTATTATGACAGTTGTTCAAGCCTCTGGGGTGAAGATCAAATAGCAGTGGGCACCTCACATCTACAGGGCACGGGTGGGAGATGATGGCTACCCCTCATGACGGAGATGGGCCACCTCCTGGTGGGTTGGATAACTGAGTAAAGCTCCAGATTGGGATTAAATCCCACAAAGATGAAGGAGCACATCAGAAAGACTGAGGTTCCTCTCTTTCTGTCTTCTAAACAGTACTAAGGTCACCAGTTGGTGAGAAGAGTTTGTATCCAACTACTAACCTGACCTCAGGAACCCTGGTGGAGTAGTGCTTATGCATTGGGCTGTGATCCGCAAGGTTGGAAGTTCGAAACCACCAGCCACTCCTCAGAAGAAAGATGGGGCTTTCTTCTCCTGTAAACAGTTACAGTCTGGGAAACTCACAGGGTCAATTATACCCTGTCCTACAGGGTTGCTAAGAGTCGGCATCAACTCGATGGCAGTGAGTTTGGTTTCTGGTTTCACTCGCCTGACCCAAGTCATAGTATTTTCAGCCATCTCCTGTGCCTATGAAAACTAGATAATGAAGACCAAAGGCCAAAGAAGAACGGATGCATTTGAATTAAACTGCAAAGAATACAGAAATGAGCATGAACTGCTAGAAGAACAAACTTATCTGTCTGGGAAGAAATACAGTCAAAATGCTCCTCAGAGCAAGCAAGACTTTGCCTTGTGTATGCTGGACATGTTCTCAGGAGGGAGGAGTCCCTGGAGAAAGGACGTGGTGCTTGGAAAAGCAGAGGGTCGGTGAAAAGTGAGACCCGCGACAAGAAGACTGACACAATGGCTCACAACACACATTTCTTCACCACCTTTGCTCATGCACCCATTTTGTCTTCAGCAGTCGTGTCAGGAAGGTGAGCATCAGAATGCCAGGTTATTAGAACAAAGTGTTCTTGCATTGAGGGAGAACTTAAGTAGAGGCCCAATGTCCGTCTGCTATCTTTATACTTAACATATAAATATATGTACATAGCTCTATATCCATATCATTATATATATTTATATATTGTTTTCTCCTCGGGGTTGTTTATCCTATCTTACATAGATAGACATAGACAAAAAGAAAAAAAATACCCTATGAATAGTTCCAGGTCTGTCTGCTGACTCTTAGGAAAGTTTTCTGATCGGGTCTGAAGCAGTACGCAGCCCCACCCCCAGAATCCGAAGTCCATGTTCAGAATTCCTCGGGGACTCTTCTGCTTTGCTCTCCTTGCTGCTGTTGTGATGCCTTTGTGCTACGCTCTGGTGTGGGGAGTCAGACAGGGCACAATTCCCATCCTGTGTATGTCCCCCATAGCACTGTGGGTCAGTAAAGAGACATTTTGCCTCATGGTAAGCCTGACCCTATGGTCCTCTTTGTGTATTGGCTGCTCTGAGCAGGAATGTCCTCCTCGAAGCTTGGTGGGCCAGGATGCTGTTCTCTCTCTCTCTCTCTCTCCCTCTCTGTCCCTCTTACTTTGTTCCCACGGGGTCTGGGCAGATCCGCCACTCTCCCTGGGCTATATATTCAGTGCTGTCCTCTGTACTGCACTCTTCTGGGGAGGGGGGCCGATGTAGCTGGGATAGGGGCCGGCCTCGCAGACCTCTCTGTTTGGTTCACTGCTTCAAACCTGTATGTTTCCCACTCATTTTTTAAAACTAATATTGCAAATGTGATTCTCCTCCTCATTAGGTGTTTGTGATGAAATACCATGACCAACGCAGACAGCACAAAGGCCTTACTTTATCCTATGGTCACCTCCAAATTCTATTCAAAATGATAAAGCTCTCAGGATTTAAAATAGAAAGGAGCCCCAAACAGTTTTTCTATCAAGAATTCACAAAAGACTCTCAGTAGACTAATGTTCTTCAGGCTAATAAAATTAACAGAAACAGGAGCTTTTAAAATAGCAATTTATAAAAATTAGGTTAGCTAAGTATTATCTTAACAATAATGCTAGGAAAATTAAACTGATTGAAAGAAAATTAAATTTACCTCTCTGCAGAAACACAATCCTATTTTTAAAAATTGGTCGTTCAATGTTAGACTGGAATCAGACAATCCATTTTCTTTGGCTCCTGACACTAGAATACAATTTAATACTATTTGTTCTCTAAACTCAACTTATCTCTAAAATTAAATACTTCCTAACAACAAATCTCCAAGGTGCTCTTTCATCCTGGTCATATTAACAGAATAGTGAAGTCAGAGAAAGAAGGTTTATCAATCTGATAATCAGAACTCACACAGGCTATGCTATCACAATAAAGCAAAACTTTGGATTCAATTAGAATTCTTTTCATTTCTAAAATGCATTTGTATGGTTTTTTTTCCTGTCTTGGCAAATCATTTATATTAAAACCACTTAATTTTCTTAGGTGACTCTGTGCAATTAAATTAAAATAACTGTAACAGAAGACCCAAAACAAACAAAATAATATTGTTGAGAATGAGGCGGATCAGAGCAGAGACCCCAAACCCATCTGTAGACAATAGGACAACTCCTCACAGAAGGGTTGCAAGGAAGGGATGAGTGAACCAGGGTGCAGTATAGCAATGATGAAACACACAATATTTCTCTGGTTCTTTGAGGCTTCCTCACCGCCCGCTAGCATGACCCCAGTCCTGCCTTTTAGTTCTGGTTAGGCTGGAACATGTACACTAATACAGATTAGAGCTCATGACACACAGAATCCAGGTCAGATAAACCCCTCAGGAACAGAACTGTGAGTACGGTAGGGGGAAGGTAGGGGGAGGAAGGGGGAACCGATTGCAATGTTTGACACATCCCCCCCGCCCACCTCCCGGGGAGACAAACAACAGAAACGTGGGCAAAAGGAGACAGTGGTCAGTGTAAGATATGAAAACAATAATAATTTATAATTTATCAGGGGGTCATGGGGGGAGGGGAGGAGCTGATACCAAGGGCTCAAATAGAAAGTAAATGTGTTAGAAAATGATGATGGGAACATATACACAAATGTACTTGATACAATTGATGTATGGAATGTTATAAAAGCTTTAAGAGTCCCCAATAAAATGATTTCATCATCATCATAATAAATAAAATAGCTACAAGTCAGACCTTGACATTTTTCAAAGCACTAGAGACCTGGTATCTCTAATCTATTTTAGTTAACTTTATGCTACTGTAACAAAAATACCACAAAGCAGGTAATTTAAGGTAGACACTCATTTTCTCACATTTCTAGAGGCTAAAAGACCAAACCAGGATGTCAGGTGTAGGAAATCCCTCCTTAGAGACAGACTACACACATACACATACACACACACACACACACACACACACACACTTGCCTCTGTGTCAAAGCTGCTCTATGTACAACTCAAACGTGACGAGAACTGCCCCGACATAGGTACAGTCTGATTAACATGACAGAGAAAATCTATGTCCAAGGAGGATTACACTCATCAGTATAAACAAACAAAACCCATTGATTGCCCTGCTGTCAAGTCCAAAAAAACTGCTGGTGACCTTCTGTGTGATGGAGCAGAACAATTCAAAAGGGAATTTATTAGTTGGGATTCAATACATATATCGTAACATTTCAAATCTCAATTGCATCAAGTAGAATGTACAACTGCTACCACAATCCGTTTCCAAACATTCTTTTTCTACATGGACACCTTGACATCGTCTCCCTTTTACCCCACCTCCACAATTGCACTCCTCCTCCCCGTGAACCCCTTATTCGGCTTGCTGTCCCTCAAAGTTCAGTGATCCTGGGTTTCATATACCAAAAATGGAAAAGCACAGAACCCAGCTTCAAGAGGGTGTCCTCCACTGACATAACACCTCTGAGATACACTCTAATATGAACAAGCAAACCCTGAACAAAACAGTACAATCCAAAAATACAGAAAATTTTGGAAACCAGATCCGGTCCAGCCTGTATCACAGGGAGTGGGGGTGGGGGTTGTCTACTGACAAAGTTTTAACTGTTCAAGTCAGCTTTATGCCTTTGATCTTCTGTACCCCTCTCCCACGCACTTTGTCTAGTGGTCACTACCCTCCCAGAGGGTAGTTGTCTGGAGACTTATTTCCTAAGTAGTTCCACAAATGAATCTAGGCCTCCCACTGGCATCCATCACCTTCTGCACACCAGATTCTCACAATTAAGGCTCCTATACTGATCCCTCCTTTGACTTTTGGGTGTATCAATTCCAATCCTTGAGTCACTGATGATGGTGTGCTTCTTCCATGTGGACCTTGCTGACATCTCACTTAGATTGCTGTTTGTTTGGAGACAAGCCTTTAAGACCCCAGAAGCAATTTTATCTGATAGCCAGGCACCATCTAAATACTTCTCCACATTTTACGATAGCACCCATTATCTTCAGTGTGCCCTTCCTGAGGGGGACGATGGAGCAGGGCCATGGTGTAAGAACTAATTGTTCTTAAGTTAGAGCTAAGATATAATGCGAGCCCAACACCCATTCCCGGACCTTTGGCTGGTTTTTTGTTTGTTTGTTTTTAATTTGCTGTGACTTGGGAGTTAATACATATGTCATACCATTCCATAGTTCAATCATGTCAAACAGAATTGTACAATTGGTTCCATGATCAGTCTCCAAACATGCTTGTCTTTTCCTGGACTTCTTGACATCGTCTCCAAAAGGCAAATTAAAAAACAAACAAACACACATTTTCTTGTGAATGCAGTGAAAGGCTTACAGAGCATATAGGTTTTCCATTCAATAATCCCTATGCATTTAGTTTCGTGTCATCTGATTGCAATCCCCATGATGTAATATTTCTTATCCCGCTTCCTCCCCGTCTCCCACTTCCAAACCACCTTCTTCCCCAACTCTTCTGAGGAGAATGCTGCCCTTGTCATCTCAACTCACTGATCATTACTGACCTGCCTAGTCTTTGGCTGAAAACTGAGCCACAGAAGTGAATTCAGTCCCAGCTCTGAACCGACTGATGACAGTTGTTGGAATGGAACCCTGTCGGGACTATCTATCCTGAGTCTCAGTTAATAGTAATGGAAAACTTACATTGATTAAGGGTAGGGCTGTACAGTCAACTATTTTAAGTGCTATGAATAAGCTGAACATCTGTAAACAGATGAAGTAGCAAAAGTTATGTGACATTTACATCAATAAAAACCAAAAGATGCTGCTGAGGTTGCTGATGTAGTCCCCAAACATCTCACGGATTTGGAGGTTGAGTCAGGGTGTCGTGGGACATCGTGGTTAACTGGTCTGATTTCACAGTAGTGCTTCTGTTCTATGCCCCAGTTCTTTGTCTAGTTCCTGGGTTCCTAAAAGCGTGCAAGCCGCCATGCAAGGCACAACTGCTGGGCTGGATTCACCTGGAGCAGCAGAGGACGGAGGAGAGTGAGGAATCAGAGGAGGAAGGGAGTTGGAGCTAGTTGTGTTCCTGAACAACTGTGTCCCTGATTCTAAGACCATGGGGGAACAATTTGATGTGCAGTCAACTTCTATTACAGAATCCCAATTAAAATAGGGTAGATGAAGAAGAGAATCTTCCAATTCTCATGCAATTCAGGCTTTTCAGAGCCGTGAAGGCTGGCTGAATCTCTGAAACTATTACCCTGAGATTATTTTAAACCTTAAAACACAAAGATTCCCCTGAAGTCTTAAAGCAAACACTCGTTGAACTTAACTATTATAAAATGTCTCCCTATGGAACAGTGGTTCTCAACCTCCCTCATGCCGCAACCCTTTCATACAGTTCCTCATGTTGTGGTGACCCCACCCCCAGGCCATAAAATTTTTGTTGCTACTTCATGACTGTCATTTTGCTACTGTTATGAATCTTTAGACACCCCCTCCCCACCAAGGAGCCTTGCCCACAGGTTGAGAACCGCAGGCCTGGGGCATTATGTTTCAGAAAGAACTGTCTGTGTGGGGCCACCATGTGTTCCTCAGCCTTGGGTACGGTGGGGGCTTGCCTTTTGCTGGGATGCTAGAAGCTAGGCCGCCAGTGTTTTAAATGCCAGTAGGGTTACCAATGGTGAACAAGTCTCGGTGAGACTGTGTCTCACATACTTTGGGTAGATTGTCAGGAGACAACCCCTGGAAAAGGACATTATGCTTGGAAAACTAGAGAGTCAGCTAAGAGACAAAGAGCCTACACACGGTGGATTGACACCGCAGCTACGACGATAAGCTCCAACATTAACAATTGTGCGGATGACACAGGAGCCAGCAGAGTTTTGTTCTGCTGTGCATGAGGTTGCCGTGAGTCGGTAGCTAACAAAAAACCATGACGGAGCATGCTGACGACAGATGAGCACCCCAAGTGTTCCTGTCAAAGGATATTGGCTTTACATTAATTTGCCAAAAGTTACCCAACCCCACTGCCATCAAGTCAATTCCAACTCATAGGGATCCTACAGGTCGGTAGGGTTTCTAAGACCGTAACTCTTCATGGGAGCAATGTGTTGTCTTAATTAATGTTCTCTATTTTACCTCTCTATATCCTAATACCCATTACAATGGCTACACAGAATTCACAGTTTGGGATTAAAGGGACTACTATGGAAGTTAATAAGTTATAATGCGAGTGAGAAATGCTCAGGATACACTTGTTTATCAGGACATGTTGCAAAGTTCTTTCAGGTCTGTTAATAAATGCCCAAAGAAGCATAGCTCTCCACTGTGAGCCTCAACCAGAAGGCCTTCAGATCAAGTTCTATGGGCCAGCAAACCCAAAACCAACCAAACTCACTGCCATCAAGTCAATGCCAACTCACAGTGACCTCTATGGGGCAGGACAGAACTACTCCTGTGAATTTCCAAAGCTCTAACTCTCAGCAGGATAGAAATCTTCATCATTCTCTCTCCGAGTGGCTGGTGCTTTCCAAGCGCTGACTTTGTGTTTTCAGCAGCCCAACACATAACCACGATGCCACCAGGGCTCCTCAACACACCCCACTCCCTACATTAAGTGCCCAGAGGCACCCTATTTCAATAAGCCTTGACCTGAAGGCAGCCAGCGCCAGTTCTTGGGTCAGCAAGTCCAGCTTCTCCAATTAAGTGCCCAGACGCACCTGACTCCATAAGCTAGTCTCCTAGACACAAGCACCAGCTTTACTTGCTCCATGGGTTGTGGAGTCCATCGCTCTATTCATGTTCTGGCCCCGGTTCTGCTGCTGCTCCTCTGCTGGTACAGCTGTCTTCTGAGTCCAGGAGGTGCACTGCACAGGGATCACAGATCTAGGGGACATGCTCCACTCCTGGCTCTTGCTGGTAATGAGAACCCCATCTCTTTCTCAGTGGGCTCATTGTATACACAGCAGGATGTCATTCCAGGGAATCCTGTTCACAGTTACTCACAGATGAATCCAGTCAGTATTTCCCCCCACCTTCTTACCAGACCCACACAGGACAAAGTCGTTTGCGGTCGTTTGGGTACTTAGAGACTCTGGCTAGAAGAGCAACATTAAGTAATTCACTGCCCCTGCAATCAGAAAGCCCCTTCTTTCTCCCATTGAGTAGAGAGTTGATTTGAACATTTATCAACCTAATTCACAAGCCATTAGGTCTCCAAAGAAATGAAAAGCGGGTGTTAATTTTTTTTTTAAGAGTACTGGGGGCAAACAAGGAGCTGATACCAAGGACTAAAGCAGAAAGAAAATATTTTGAAAATAATGATGACAACAAATGTCCCAATGTGCTTGACACGATGGATAGATATCTGGATTGTGATAAGAGTTGTCTGAGACCCCAATAAAATGATTTTAAAAAATACTGGGGGCAAGAGTGGACTAGGGTGCTGGAAGCAAAGACAGACGGTTGTTCATCGGGGAAGAGTGAAGGAATCAACTGGAGACAACATTCAAAAGCAGAGCAATTTCAAAGATGGGGCGGGGGAGCTGGAGAGACGCTGCCACTGGAGGAAAGATGGAGATCGCAAAGATGAGGAAATGAAGGGGGGAGATGAGGGCGGGGTGTCAGAGCACTGGTCATTTCAACCTTCAGCTCATCAGTGTCCCAATCGCAACACAAAGGTGGAAATGCTAGAGAGAGGGGCTGAAAGCAGCCTGCCCTCCTGACATTTCCTGCACGTTGAATCTTCAGTGAAATCTCTAGAATGGATTTGCTGCCTTCCTTTCCTGGTTCATTTATTCAATTGATAATTACTGTGCAAAGCACTATACTATCCGTGGGGGTGCATGCATTAACTATGGCTAAAGCACTTATGGGGCTTACAAACTAGTGGAGGGTATATGAAAACAATTAACAATTTTGCAAGAGCTAATTAACAAGATGAAGGAACAGGTGATATTACAAAGTGAAATGAATTTAAGTGACAAATAGATGGTATCTACTCATAGACGAGCCATACCACTGTCGGGCAGCTACCTTTCATCCAGTTATCTAACCAACACTTACTGAGCACTAATGGCAGTATATGCAAAAGAGCAGCGCATGTTGGCGGTCTTGGGTACATTTGGCGGTTTGGGCAAAGCTGGCCGTTCAAATCCACCAGTCACTCCAAGGGAGGAGGAGGAGGAGGAGGGCTTTCTGCTCCTGTAAAGAGTTACAGCCTTAGAAACTGTAGATAGGGTCAATGGGTCAGAATCGATTTGATGGCAGTGGGTTGGGTGGTGTAAGGGTCCCGGGGGTGTGCAAATGGTTAATGCACTCGGCACATGCCCTTGGTTGGCGGCTTGAGTCCACCCAGAGGCTCCTGAGGGCAGAGACTTGGTGCTCACCTTCTGGAAAAGCAGGGCTGAGAGCCCTCTCTGCCACAGCCCTCCTCAGGCACCCACAGGGTCACCAGAGTTAGAGCTGACCCATGGCACGGATTTGGTAGCGCTAAGCATCTAACAATGGGCAAAACCGACACAGACCCAGGCCTCAGCATAAGGGGAAAGGATGCAAAGCAAACAAACATGAAAACAGGTGTGTAAATATAAATTTTTGTGATTGAAATGTTAAGAGGAAACAAAACAAGAAACTTAAAGCAGAGTAACAGGATTGTAAAAAGCTCAAGATGATGTGAAAACAAACCCAAAAAAACATTTTAGAAAGCACACAGCAACCACTTTCGTGTTATGTTAATAACATATGATGTGTAGGAATGTACTAACTCTGTATGTTAGGACTGAGCTTCAAAATGACTTTGGCTGAATCTAATTACCACTCCATCTGCATTTCATGGAGAATTAACTGACGCTTGGAGAAATTAACTTTCCCTGAGTTACATACAGATGGTCTATAAGAGGGGTTTCCAAAAGAACGTGGAAAAAAATCCCAGGATCTTTTGAATTCCATTTTCCTATGAACTTTTCAAAGCCTTCTCATAAGTGACAGCACCAGAATTCCAAGTTCATTCTAAATACAAGTGGAAAGATGGGCTGAGGTTGCATCATTGAGGCCCAGGGAAATAGGGAGTCCGGGTACAAAGGTTAAGCACTCAGTTGCTAACCGAAAGGCTGGTGGTTCAAAGATATGAGGCTTCCATAAGAGTTGAAATCCACTCACATAGCAACAACAGGGTGGAGATTGCCTTCCCCTGGGCCCTGGGCCCTTCCCACTCTGCCACAGGGAATCTCACAATGACTTTCCTTTGTTTGCATTCCGGGGGTCACACGAATGGCTTGTGCTTGACTGTGGTACTTATGTAAAGGTTGGTGATTCAGACCAGTTAGTGGGAGCACAAAAGAAAGGCCAGGTGACAGCTGACATCAAAATGACAGCCAGGAAAACTCTATGGAGCCGTTCTCTGCTCACGCCTAAGGAAAATGGACAAAGGACGTTGCACAAATAAGCACAAATAAGCCTCTAATAGGGAACGAAACAAAACAAAAAACTGTCCTATTAATGAAACAAAATTACTTTTGTATTGGAAAAAAATATGTCTTTATGTAGCTTCATTGCCATCGGGTCAATCCCAACTTATAGTGACCCTATTAGGTCAGAGTAGAACTGGCTGCCTGGTTTTCTGAGACTGGAATTGTTTCCGGGAGTAGAAAGCCTCATCTATCCCCCAAGGAGCAGCTGGTGGGTCTGAATTGCTGACCTACTGCTTATCAGCCCAGTGTCTAACACACAATGCCACCAGGGCTTTCTTAACAGTAATAACAGCTAGAAATAGTAATACCTAGTACCTAGATGCTCAGCATGAAGGGGACATTTGCTTGGTTCTTGTCCATAACCACCTGGTAAGGTAGACATTACTCTCCTCACTTGAGAGGTAGCAACTGAAACCAGGAGAGTAAGCAACTGAACCAAGGCTTATTTACATTAGATACATGGCAAAGCCCAGATTCAGACCCGGATGTAGCTGAGTGAAATCCCAAGGCTAACCAACCCAGAGCTAGACCACTTTAGTAAGGTAACACTGACTACGTGCTCTCCCCCTGCACCAGCCCATGAATTTCATGAGCCATTATGTCCTTGCAGGGGAGAGAAAAGAAGTACAAAACAATTTGCCAAACGGAAGATAAATTAGTGAAAAGTAGATGCTGTAAGAGACTGGAATTCCTGGATCTCCATTCACCACATGATTGCAGTAATTGTTCAGGCAAATATTATGAATGTAGGATAATTGGAAAAAAAATTCTTAACGTATTCCTAAATGGCCCAAGCTAATTGTATTCACGAACCAATGGGCAGCCTGCAGTTGACAGCTCCTTGCTAAGGCCTGTTGGACTCTCAAAATTCTTCTTGTAGCGCACACAGCAGCCCCAGCCTGGATCACCACTAACAGCTCAGCTTCCCCGTGAAGAGCTGCCAACTTTCGTAAGTGGACATTGCCTGCTTCCTTCTTCTATTCTCTTTTGCCCGTCATCTTGCACACAAAGCACCCTCACAAGAATCCAGCAAGGTTCAGAGTGAATGAGACACGATGGCCCTGGGAGAAAGCATCTCCAAGCATCTCTGAGCACCTGCCGAGGCTCTTCCTCCAAAGGGCTGGCTCCAGAGCCACAGGAATTCAGGGCACGCGCACCAGACAGGATGCTCAGGGCCAGTGTCCTTCTGCAGTCATCCACAAGACAGAGAAGAACACACGATGAACACTATAACTTTCCTCTAGTTCCTAAATGCTTCCTCCTCCCCCCTACTATCATGATCCCAATTCTACCTTGCAAGTCTGGCTAGACCAGAGGGTATACACTGGTACAGATAGGAACTGGAAACACAGGGAATCCAGGGCGGATGATCCCTTCAGGACCAGTGGTGTGAGTGGCGATACTGGGAGGGTGGGTTGGAAAGGGGGAACCGATTACAAGGACCTACATGTGACTCTTCCCTGGGGGACAGACAACAGAAAAGTGGGTGAAGGGAGACGTCGGACAGGGCAAGTATGACAAAATAATAATTTATAAATTATCAAGGGCTCATGAGGGAGTGGGGAGCGGGGAGGGAGGGGAAAAACACAGGACCTGATGCCACGGGAAGTGGAGAGCAAATGTTTTGAGTATGATGAGGGCAATGAATGTACAAATATGCTTTACACAATTGATGTATGTATGGATTGTGATAAGAGTTGTATGAACCCCTAATAAAATGATTTAAAAAATAAATAAAATAATAAATTTCATTATCTCCAACAAAAAAAAAGATCACAGGCGAGCGGGAAACAAATCTAGGACAGCTGCCGCCCTGCTGTAAATGACACCACAGTTGGCCCTAGTAGAAAGCCGGCATTGTGTAAGCCTCAGAAAAAGGAGCCAACATTTTGTGAGGATGAGAAAATGTGGTGAAGAGCATTATGAAAGTAGTGCTTTGTACCTCATGTCTGCACTTTCTCAAGGAAAAGAGAATGTGGAGCTTGAGATGACATTTCTATTAGTCAAACCACCTGTGTGACTATTACAGGGGAACAAAAGTACGATGCACAAGTCACTGTGCAGTCCCTTTGGTAAGCACGGGCTGCTTTAAAAAGTGGATGAGGGAAGGGAGACGTCAAACACTGCCCTCCGTCTGACTGAGCACTGCGGGCTGAATCCCGGAGCAGAGAGACCGGAGGCACCTGCTTCAGAGGGGACACCGCGCAGGTATGCTATATGTGCTCTAGGAGAAGGCTCGTCGCGGTAGCACAGGGTCTGGGTGCTACAGTCTAAATAAGCTGCAGGCCCACCAAACAGTCATCTTGGAAGGATAACACAGATAAATAGTTATCACGGACTTTTCTGAATTGACCTACTTTTTCACTAATAAAAATTTTTAAACGAAACAGCTTCACAAAAGAGGAATCGTCTCAACAAAATCTGGTACATCTAGAGCACAAAATGACGTAAAAAAAACAGACTGCAGGTGAGGTAGTTTACTGTGCCGACCTCGCTGGTAAACCATGTGGGGTTAATTAACTAAGGGATAAATGGTTCCGTGAGCCTCGCCTTTCTAGTTCTCGGGTCTCTTGCTTTGTGATGGTTGCACCATGGTGCAGCTGTCTTAGCCAGTTCCCTGCTTCAGCTGGCAAGGCTCACTTCCTGCAAGACATCCCGAGGAGAAGCTGCATGGACCTACCCAGATGCAGCCCTGGGTGCTGGAGCAGCCTGTGGAGACCCCTGCCAGCGCTGAGATGCTTACACGCTCACTGATTCAGCTTTCCTCCTGCAGTCGGCGTCATAGTGTGTGTTTTGTGAGATGGAGGAGGACTTTGTAGATTGGTGTCAGACATATGGGTTAATGTTGGACTTGTGGGCTTGGGCAGCCCTGGGTTGGGATGTTTTCTTGATGTGCACTTACCCTTTATATAAAACTCTCTCTTTCTGTGGATTTGTTTCTCTAATGTACCCAGACTAACACAGCAGGGTATCCACGAGAACCAAGTACAAGTCCCAAAAGGACATGGTGTAAAGGTGTCAGCTCACCAAGACCAACAAGCTGATATTCCTACCCTAACAATGACTCTCCCACTGTATCCTCTTGCTGATCTAAGTCTATACTAGTTGCTATGAGGCAATTTCATCTGTGCTCACAGTAGAATTGATCTCCACAAAGTTTCTGATGGCTGATTTTTCAGATTTGGATTGGCAGGCCTTTCTTCCAGGTGCCTCTGGGCATCTTTGAAATGTCCAACTGTTCAGTTAACACACAAACTGCTAGTTATTTACACCAGGGTGCTTAACAGCATATATTCAAATAACCTGGTAAAATTTTTGTGAACTTAGGTAAATCGCTTCAGTAATCTGGGCCTCAGTATTCTCATTAGTAAAAGATGGGGAAAAATAGGATCTAATTCAGGAAAGTTTTTTTAACAAAGGACTTGGAACTGATCTTAACACAGAGTAATTGCCAATTAATGGTAGCACAAGAATTATGATTATCATTATCACTAGCAATATGACATTCATGGTTAGACTCAAAATCTATGAAAGAAAGAATTCTTAAGTCATCAACCGCAAGACTTCTAAAATATATGTTGGGTACATTTCTTAAAATTAAAATATCGGACTGTAAGATGAACATTTCACATGAAGACTATTAGTATAAACATGGCTATTGAGCGGTATTAAAGTAATGTGTAAGGAAAGCATTAGTAACAATGAAGCCTACTAAACTGTAAATTCCTTAGATCAGAGGTTGAGTCTCATCCACTTGTTTGTCCCAGTGTATGTCAAGGAGGGTGCTCAATAATCTAGTAAATGGGAGAGAAATTAAATGCCTCAATTTACGATGTTTTTAAAAATGTTCCTCTTTGGATAGGGCATCCAACCAGCACCAAGGCTTAGATTCTAGATACTGATGGTTAGATGGACTTCTACTTTTGGGGAAAAAGAGCTGGACTTTCAGCAGACAAGATCTTCAGGCACTGTGCAAGCGCCATGTGTCTGCGCTCATCTAGATGCTGAATTTCCCATTCCTAGTAACTGTGACTAGCGTATGGTGCAACAATCCTCCCATCAGGAGCCTGAAACCCCTGAGGAAAACATAAACATCATCTGCTTCAAGGCATCGAACAGCAACCTGGACACGAACAACTAGAGTGAAGATTCTACAGAGATGAAAATCACAATGAAATCAACCCATTATTTGGTAAGAGTATTTGCTCGTTTAAACCAGTGGTTAAGAACCTTAGAAGCTGAACTTCTCATATTCTTACAGGACTAGGGGCACAGAAGCTGGAGTTCACACGCGGTCAAGGAGGAGTCTGGTCTAAGCATATCAGCTGGAAGGGAGTGAATGAGACACCGGAGCTCTGGTGGCATAATGGGCAACACGGTGGGCTGCTCTTAGCAAGGTTGACTCTTGGAACCCACTGGCCACTCCACAGAAGAAAGATGACGCTTCCTGCTCCTGAAAGAATGGCAGCCTTAGAAACCCACAGAGGCAACTCTCCCTTGTCCGAGAGTCACTATGAGTTGGAATCAACCCAATGGAAGTAAGTGCAGGGTTTGGGTTTGGGTTTTAGAAACAGATAAGGCACTTTGCTGTCAAGACATATAGGCTACACTGGCTAAAACGCATTTTGGTGCCTCAAACGTTAGACTTGTTTCTGTGTATATTTGACCTGCTGGTTCCAAAAATGGCACCAGTGTTCCCCTACCAGCTCTAGGTTTTGAGATGCAGAACATAAGCCATATACCACTCTTCACCTGTTCGTCCAATAAAAAAGTCAGGATACTTTAATAGTGCTTACGTTACTATCTTTTAAGCATAAAGGAAAAATATTAAAAATTAAAAGTGTGTTACATGAACATATACTTCTTTCATACCAAAAGCAAAGATTTCTGATACAAACTCTCCAGTCAATCAACACACAGGAAGCTCCTTTTGTGGACTTCCGAGAGTGGGATCTGCCAGGACAATCTGCGTAAGATTCCAACAATAGTCTGCCATCACGTGTGCATTCTTCTTGACATCGGGCTTCCACTGTTGGTATGTCTTGCTGAAATCTCCCACCTTGCTCTCCACTTAAGGCACCAAGATTCCCTGGAAAGCGATCAAAGTGCCTGTGCAGATAATGGACATTAACACTCATGACAGCCAACTCTGTTAAGAGAAAAGAGCATATTCTCTACTAATTGTGTATAGTTGTCTGTCTTCCTGTTGCCAAGAAAGATTTTCACCAGACACATGATTTGATTTCATTCGTTGATGCTATGAAATGTGGGTCATTTATAAGTTGTCTGCTCTGTAGACCATCGAAAATCCCGGCCTTCAGTTTTTCCATGGTAAGTCCCGTTAACTTCTGCGCTAGGTATTCAATGCATGAACCGTCTTGATCCAAAGCCTTTGCAAATAGCAGGACTATATATATAGGGGTGGCAGTATGGCTCTATTTCATGCTACCACAGGTTCATTGATTACATTTTGTCCTCCAATCACCAGAGACCAATCTTTTCTTGCCCAATGTTCAAGTTTGGTTCTACTATCCCAAAGGCATAAGCAGTAAGAGGGATACTTTGTGTAGCTACTTTGTTGACCAAGAAGAAAATTAAGCATCTTCAAGTCTACATAAACCACCCACTAATAAACAACCCATCGATGTTCATGGTAATTTATCTTTTCCAAGACTGCAGAGACGGCCTTGTACTACTCTTCTTTCATCCTGGTGGAGGGACCAATTGGAACAGTACCATATTTGTTGCTGGTAGCTAAAGAATACTTTAAAACTACCTTTAACCAGTCATTGAAAAGCTGTCGTTCACTTGGGTTATATTCTGAAAGGCCAATTTTCTTCAGAAGATGTCCATTGCTGTTGCACCACTGCAGAATAGTAAGTTTTTATTTTTGGTAAAAAAATAAATGGCAGCAAATCCTTTGCTCTCCTTTGATAAGAAAAAAATAGATAAAATTCAATTCATTGTGGTCAAAAGGTTCGCGATGGGGAAGTTGTTTAGAAATCACTATCACTGCTCCCAATTTATGTCCCTAGTGCAATATCAGACAAACAAAGACTCGTCGTCCAGGAGCTGTGGTAACTCAAGGAAAGGTGGAACAGGCATGGGATCCAAGTGCGGAACAGTGTGAATTACAGGAAAGGAAGTAGATGAACAGTTGTAAAACCAAGGTCATTATACACACAAAAATATGGGTCATTTAAGTACAGAAATCTCCCATGCAGATAAGAAAGCTCGTTATGACATTCAATTCTACAGGAGGGATCATTTAAAGAGTAGACTAAAATTCTATAAAGGCAACCACATTTAAGAAACCAGAGCTGATATAGTCTATCTAATGCAATTTTCTGAACCAGTGCCCCAAGTAACACCAGGGGGAAGCCTAAAAACCAAGAAAAACTTTTTGCTGTTGGGAGAAAGACAAGGCTTTCTATCCTGGTAAAGAGTGACAGTCTAGGAAACCCACAGGGGCAGTTCTACGCTGTCCTAAAGGGTCGCTGTGAATCAGAAATGTCTTTATGACCATGAGTTTGGAGATATTTTTAGTGCTATTTTATAAAATCTCTCTTGCAGCTAGGTGTACCCATGTGACTAAACTTGGTCTGTGAAATTTTAATGAATATATTGTACACAAAATTCTACTCTGGCCCTAAGAACAAAGCTAACAGTTCTCTATTTTGTTTTTCCCTGTTCCCACAGACTAAAACAAAAGTATGTTGAGTAACCTTTGTCCAAGTACAAGGATCAAATCATCTGGGATGGTAGGAAGCTGGGTCCCTTGATCACACTGTAATCTACTTATCTCTGATGTTACATAAAAGGTTTCCATATTCTTTGAGTCACTGAATGTTGAAGTATCTGAGTCAGAATCTACTCAGAAGTAGATCTGGGGACTTGGGTTTATGGTTCACAGAGTCATGGAGACGCTCCGGGGTAGATGTTGGCCTGCTCACCGTGAGGTCTACCAATCCCTCTGTGGGAGGCTAACTGCTCCTAGAAAGATTCACCAGACATGAAAATAACAATAATTTATCATTTATCAAGGGTTCGTGAGGGTGGGAGGGTGGGGGAGAGAGGAAAAAAATGAGGAGCTGATACCATGGGCTCAAGTAGAAAGAAATATTTTGAAAAGGAGGATCGCAACATATGTGCAAATGTGCTTGACACAATGGATGTATAGGCTGTAATAAGAGCTGGAAGAACCCCTAATAAAATGACTTAAAATAATAATAATTTTAAAATATCTATCCGGTCACACACACAGGCACACACGTGTCCCTTCTCAGAAACACAATCCAAGGTTACTATGGTTCAGGATTGATTCCATGGCAGGAGGTTGGTGGGAAATGCAGTGATGAGACTGGACCCCAAACAGTACCTTGGTGTGCAACCTCCCCAGTTCACCTGTAAAACTATGGACTCTCAGAAGCGGGAACTGTCTTACTCAGCTCCGCCTTTAACAAAGAACTTAGTCTTTTGTACATAGAAGAAAGTCAGTATTTGCCCAATTCAACTTTGTATCAAGACTAATATCAGAGGCCAGATAAAACAATCTAGAAAAGTCCTTAAATGTATCTTAACTATATTAATTTTGCAAGCAACGCTCTTATTTGCTATTTTAGTTAAGATGGTGGTCAATGGGGAAAAGAGAAAATGATATATTTGAATTGTAGAGTTGGTAAGAATCTTGAATATCCCATGAATTTTCAGAAGAATAAAGAGATTCATCTTAGAAAAAATACAATGCTGCTTAGAAGCACGGATGGTAAGACTTCACCTTATTGACTGTATAAATCCTAAGGGAAGACCAATTGCTAGAAAAGGGCATCATGTTTGGTGAAGCAGGAAGTAAGATGGGCAAAACCTTCAATGAGATGGACTGACACCATAGCTGACGCAGTGCGCATGAGCACATCAAAGATGGTGGAGCTGGTGCAGGCCTGGGCAATATTTTATTCTGTTATACATAAGGGCCGAACCAACTCTAACAGCAGTGAACAGGCTACAGTGCTGAGGCAAAGAGACCCACTTTGAAATGGGTTAAACACAACAGAATCTAATTTCTCCCTCTTTAGATAATCCAGGCAGATCCTTCTGCTGGAAGGAGAGGCTGGGCTCCACAGGGTCCTTCCGAATCACAGGCTGACAAGCAGCTCTTCCAACTTGGCTTCCAGACATGCCCTAGCCAACCCAGTGCGGCGAAGAAGGAAACCAACACAGGGTGGAGGTTGAGGCATCAGGGAACAAGCATGGAAGTGGCACATATTTCCACATCCACATTTCACTAGGTAGAACAGCGGTTCTCAACCTGTGGGTCGCAGCCCCTTTGGGTTTGAATGACCCTTTCACAGGGTTGCCCAATTCATAACAGTAGCAAAATTATAGTTATGAAGTAGCAATTAAAATAATTTTATGGTTGGGGGGTCACCACCACATGAGGAACTGTATGAAAGGCTCACGGCATTAGGGAAGTGAAGAACCGCTGAGGTAGAACTTGGTCAAACAATACATCTCAATACTAAGGAGGCGGGGAGTGTAGGAAAGAGAACAGGTTTTGCTAAAGAGCGCGCAATATCTGCCAGTGGTTTAAATTAATCCCATTTGCTTTATTCAAAAGAACCACTACTTCAAAATATTGGACAAGCTATAAGAAAATTAAACATGCTTGTGGGAATAGCTTTTTATTTACAAGTATAGAGTCAAGATAGAACTTCTTCCTTAGAATTAAACAGTAAACACTAAGATTTGAGACTAATTATTCAGCAACAAACTCTTTCTTTCCCTTGGTTAATTAAAATACCTTTTCCTCTGTGTGTGTATAAATAAAAGGATGATCAAAAGATAGTGTTCAATTAGGCTGGATCTAACTACTGACACATCATCTTTCCAGGCTTAAGGAGCAAAAGACATGGCAATCTCAGTCCGCAAGTATTTTTATTTTTCTGTATCTTGTAGCTCTTGCAACTCTCCATTTAAAAAATAGAAAACAATAGTCTTGAACTGTTTTCTATTTTTAATATACAATCCCTATTTGCTTAACCACATTGCCAACTCAAGGGAACCCTTTATTTTGTTTCTCTGGAGGCTGAAATTGCTTTTAAAAAACACAATTGCCTTCTATGTCGTCAAGTCTTAGAATTTTGTTTTGTTTTGCTTTGTTGAAAGTGGGGGACCCCTCTTGGGTTGTGTGGGCACCGTTTGCTTCTATCCTACGCACAGTTGTAGGTAGTTGGTAGTAATCGTGTCTTCTGAAAAAATCAATCCCAGACTACTTTATGTTTCTGGGGAAGAATATGGAAAGTTCCATGGACTGCCAATAAACAAGTACGTCTGTCTTGGAAGAAGTACTCCTTAGATTGCTCCTTAGAGACAAGATGGCAAGACTTCATCTCGTATGTTCTGGACATGTTGTCAGGAG
Organism: Echinops telfairi; assembly: GCF_000313985.2. NCBI lineage: Eukaryota > Metazoa > Chordata > Mammalia > Afrosoricida > Tenrecidae > Echinops > Echinops telfairi. The sequence goes on from NW_022111369.1 coordinate 41,952,784, forward strand.
AGACCAGTGCCTGGGGAAGGGCATCATGCTTGGTGAAGTGGAGGGGCAGTGGAAAAAGGAAGGTCCTCAACAAGCTGCCACAGTTGGCACCCACATAAGAACCATTCTGATGATGGCAAAGGACCAGGCGCTGTTTCATTCGGCTGCACACAGGGGTTGCTGTGAGCTGGAACAGCCTCGATGGCCCCTAACAACAACAATAACAACTCCCAAGGAGTTGGAGATTACAGATGTCCAAATGTTCAACTCTTCCAAGATGCTGTTTTGCTCCAGCCCCCCACCCCCATGTTTCCTTTGAGTGTGTCCCCTCATGTCACTGGGTGCTGTGATCACGGGGACATCTCACAGACACCTATGAAACTTTAAGGAAATGTTTCACATGGCTGGGTGCTATTAAGTCATACATCTTAACATCAGGTAGAGGCAAGCCAAATTAAGGGGCCCAGTGTCAGAAGTCAAAAATACCCATTAGTCAAAGCAGGTCTTCTTGCTTTGAACTCAGTCAGGAAACAGGTCACAAAAGAAGGGAGGCTTTGATGGAAATGTATCTTTTTCATCTTTCAGGTGACCATACCCCCGGGAAAGTAAAGGATGGTGACTTAAATCAGAAAAGAAGAATCTAAGACATGTTCCACCCTAATGCTGTAACCCAGAATTCCCTTGAAAATGGGGAGTAGGGTCTAAAGATGCACCCCCCAACCTGCCCCGTGCAATCCTGTAACCGAGAACTCCCTCCAAAACAGAATAACCACACGCACAGAGGGTAATATCTACAAGATATCACAAAATGGATTATTGCAAAAGAGAATGTGGTTTGAAGGGCCATAATAGGTAATCAACTACATCTCATATTCAAATAATCAATCAGACCATTTACAGGATTAACGAAAAGTTACAGCACAAAGGGGCCGATGGTAGATTAATTCCAAAGCTAGCTGTAATTCTCCACCCTCTTGGTACCCATGCCCTCTCACTGAGACTTTGAAGTTTATTTCACCAGCTCTTGCATCGGACTGGCCTGTGATCTGCCTTGACCAGATCTTCAAGAAGCCTTCCATGTCTGCAAACTTGCTTAGGATACTTACTTTTGCCCTGCGAACAATTCTGAGCTAGCCTGCAGGATGACGGGAGATACAGAATTCTCTCCTCTTGTTGCCCAACCAACAGCCAGTTATCTGCTAGTAAGCAAGGTCATTCCAGAGGAACCAGCCCCAAGCCAAACCACCGGCTGGCAGCAGAAGCACGAGCAAACCCAATCAAGATCAAACACGCCTGGCCCATATTATAACAAGATTGCCTACATGACCCATATATGACAATTAAAAAACTCCGATTGTTCCAAAACATTTGCCTTTTCCTGTGATCCATTACACAATGGCTACCTGTTGTTGTTGCCATTAAGTTGCCTACACCTCATGGCAACCTCACATATAACCGAACAAAAAGTTGCCTCTTTCTACATGATCTTCACGATCATTGGTATGTTTGAGTCTACTGTTGTGGGTATTGTGTCGGGCGATCTTCATGAAAATTTCCCTCACCTTCAATCACCCTCTACTTTACCAAATACGATGTCCTTTCCTAGCAATTGGACTTTCCCAAACAGTAAGTGAGCCAAAGCATCACTATCTTCAATCCTAAGGAGTATTCTAGTTGTATTTCTTCTCACACTTTATTTGCCAGAGATTTATTCATTCTCTGGCAACCCACTGTATATTCACTCTTCTTGCCAATATTACGGTTTGAACACATCAATTCTTATACTTTTTCTCACTATCCAACTTTCATAAGACTATGAGGCAACTGAAACACAGAGCCTTAATTGTTACCTGCCAATAGCATGTCCTCATTTTGCAGATGAATAAACAGAAAACTTAAGCAATAAAATGATAGAACCAGACAGTAGTACACTCAAGTCTTCTAATTTAGGAGATTGATGTATCTTCTGTGAAAGCATATAGTTTCTTAAAAGATCCTTGGATTTTCCCAGGCCAACATCAACACAGAGGTCCAGTAAGAGCTGGATACAGAAGAATGCCACATGTAAGACTGGCTGACCAATTAGTAAGATGAAATGATTTAAAACACTTTGTAAACTATAAAATGCTGTAAAAAGGCAAGATTTATTTCTACATATCTGGCAGAGATAATGGTATTTTATAAACGGACTTGTTCTAAGAAAGGTCACTGGGTCTGTTTTATTAGACCTTTAACTCAAAAAGCACTGATTTTTACCCGGTATTTTCCAACAAAAATAAGAGATTCTAGGATCATTAATGATCATTTATTTTATAAACCATGAAGAGAGCTACTCTAGAAATGGCCTTTGTCATTTGTTTTCTGGCTCAAAGGACTAGAGGCTAGAAGGGCAGAAATCAATAATGTTTTTCCATGACATTGTTCTCACAGCCTAGCACTGGTCCTGAATGAATGAGTAACTAAATGACTTTTAAACAGAGTCTGACTGTCTTTAGAAAAATTTTAGCAACAGCTTCAAGAAGATAGGAATTTCAAGAAGGAACTTTAGACTGGTTTCAGGATGGTGGGGCAAGAAAATAAGGTATTTTTTAAATACCTGCATGAAAAAGAGAATGAAAAGAATGAGGAAAACATTATAAAGTTGTATTAAAAGGAAAAAAGTCTTCACAATGTTAGGTTCATGTTTAAATACTACTTCATGAAAATATTTTAATTTCTCATATTAAAAATTGAGTTTTAAGTAGCCTTTTGGTTCATTCTGTAACCAAAGGTGCAGAGCACAACCGGGCCCACCAAACTCAGAGGACGATGGCCCAGTGTACAGAGAGGACCGTGTGGCTGCCCCCACTGTGAGATGCGGCGTCCTGAGCTGACCCATGGCTCTGCATGGGACAGCACTGGAGATACAGTGTGGGATGGGCGACTGAGCTGACCCCACCACACTGAGGCAAAACACTGGGGGCGTGCAATGGAGCGGCAGGGAAGCAGAGCAAGGAGGTCCCAAGGGAAGACAAACAATGGACTCTGGGGCCAGGACGTAGCACCCCATTAGACTCGTCCAGAAAACGCTCCTAAAGGTCAACAAACAGATCTTGATCTATTTTTTGTTTTGTTTTGTTTTGTTTATTTCCTCTTTTCATTTTCTTTTTTCAGTCTATCTGTTCGGTTTTTTTTCCTTTTTCCTCGTCTTTTAAATTTTGTATGTCAGCGGCTTTTTTGTTTGTGGGCTTGTCAGTGCTGCAGCCGTGGTCGCCAGGTTCTTATGAGCCGCTTTGGCGCTGTGCTGTCAAAGCCAATCCCAATTTTATTCACACATTGTTATGTCTGCACACCCACCTAGATAAGAGAGGTTGGACAAAAAAAAAATATGAGAAGAAAATAAAGGGGCCGATGGCCCCGGAGGGACATGGGAATGACCTTATTTATATGTCATTATCTCAGATCAGTTTTTACCCCTTTAGAATGATTTCTAGCATTTTACATAAGTACTAACTTTATATTAGCATTTCAATAAATCGTAAGTTTTCTACATTTTCTTCTTATTTTTTTTTTTTACATTTTAAAAGTGACTGATTTTGATTGGTCAAAAATGGGATTTCAGTTCTGTACTTTATATCCTTAATCCATATCAATTAAAATTTCAATTAATCCCAAGTACTGTGGATGGTTCTAGAGTTACAAGCATAGGATACCAAGGCTTGTCTCCCATGAACAATACTGAGCAACCATACTACAGTGTTTTTGCCTGTCCTTTCTTCTGCCCTATTTCTGCCTTAAAAACCACACTATCCTATTTGCTCTGCCCAGAAAAAAGGTTAGCCTTTAAAGACACTGACTGGACTTGCTCCACTGGCTTTTCGTGTCCATTCCAGGGATCTGCAAAGCGGCCAGTGCAATCCCCACCATAGAAGGACTGACGAACAGAGCAAACCCCTTCCTGCTGCCATGTCCGTGAGGTGCAGCCACACACAACTCCCTTCATGTACTCGTACCCAAAAGAGGGAACTGAATTAGAACCTCTGGCACTGTGTGGCTGGAGAGGGAGGAGCAGGCAAACACTCCTCTAACAGCCCCAGCTGCAAAGAAAAAGGCAAAAAGACCCTTTCTGTCAGCATCGGAGCGATGCGAAAGGCCTTTATCACACTATGACTAGAAACTAATTTGTCCAAAAAAGCAATAAGAAACTCTAGCAGGACAATTCAACTCTAGTGTAGGTGAAAATGATTTCTGGGTTAGAATGGAAACCTAACCTTCATTTATAATAAATTTTAATGTTGTTCCCTTTGGAAAGGGGGTTAGAGATGTATACCGAGTGCCAAATAGCCCACAACTTTTATGAAGAATTAATTATAAATATTTACATATACTGTTAAAAATTATCACAGCCAATAAAACAATTATAAATATTGCCTTCTTTTAAAGTTCTGAGGAATTCAATTTATTGGTCCTAGGAATATGTGATTTTTTTAACCTACAAAATTTAACTAAAGCATTATTTTTAGTGGCGATAAATACTATATACATTTTCCTAACAAAAAGATACTGCATAAAATGACAATTAGGTCTGTTAAATGAAGCAGAGACATATATAGATGATAGCTATATGAATGGATTTGATTTTCTGTATATGAAATCCAGGACAGGGAAATCTGCAGCACCAATAACTGGATTAATAATTAGCTTGGGGCATGGCAGGAGCAGTTGGGGAGCAACAATGAATACAAGAAGAGAATGTTCTGAAATCCACTGAGGTGATGGCTGCAAAACTCTTCTAAATGTGATTGAATGATTCAAATTATGACGTGAATTCTATGCCAATAAAACTAGCTTTTCTAAAAAAAAGAGATAAAACTGTATGCTTAAAGAGTGAGAGACTAAATGAAATCTAATAACTACTGTTAAGAGTAGACTCACGTATACACAGGCGAGTGAAATGGTGTTGCTACCATCCAGCCTCTCAAGCAATTAAGTAGTTTGACTGTCTAATAGTTGAATTCCACTTATCATCCCCTTACTTGTACATCAGAAAAGACCACCTCTCTAAAGTAGGCCTCACCTCAGATGGGGGCGATTTCTCATTTGGGGCCAGTAAGAGAAGACCTAACATTTCGTGCAATGAGACGCCGCCTTGGGCCTCCCTAATTAAATCGACACACCTACAGTGGTGTTCAGTGTACATCGGTGCAGATTCATGACCAAGAAGGGGAAATGTATCTTTCTCTAGGTGATGATTTAACGTCTGTTGGGGGTGGAGGGGTGTTCTTATATGAACCTCCTAGGGGATGATTCCACCCTGTATCATATGGATAATGAGGCATTTTCACCACGTGTTGTTTCAGCCCCGATGGCAGAGGCCCCAAACTACAGCCATGAGACTACCTAGTTCTGTCTTCCTGAGGCAGACCGCAGACTACAGCGCCCACATCAAAGAATCTGAGTTGGAAAACCACCTAGTCAGTGGTTCTCAACCTTCCTAATGCCGCGCCCCTTTAATACATTTCCTCATGTTGTGGTGACCCCCAAAACCATAAAATTATTTTCATAGCTACTTCATCACTGTAATCTTGCTACTGTTATGAACCAAGCGACCCCTATGAAAGGGGGTTGAGAACCGCTGCACTAAGTGCACTGTGCTTTACCTTAAATATACCTGTTGCGGATTAAAGGAACCGATAAGAGTCCTTTGGACCTAAAGCCATGAACACCGTAGTGAGAGAAGAAAAGGAGAGTTACTACCCTAAAGGTCATGGATTCAAAGTCATTGGATTTCGGCTCAAATCTCTTGCTTTTGCAATTGTCCAACGTAAGGCTACCATTAGTGGCCGCCATGCTGTTTTCTGGCCTTTTATGGCAAGTGTGGGTCCTGCAGACATCGTTCTGCTGTTCGTGAATGACTGTTACTGAAGGCTGTGCTGTGTCTCACTCTCACTGCTTTCTTAAGCGGGATTCAGTCACCTAACATTTTAATTATGTATAAGTGAACAGCTCTTATCTTTCACTCTAAAAATATCTCCTTTATATGAATATCCCCCTTGTCGACAGTATCTTAAATTCTTTAACACTGGCTAGTTTAAAGATAATATTACTAGAATTATCAAAGACTCAATGGATGTTAATTATATTATCTCTTAAAAAGCCGATAATATTAAAAAAAAATTTTTTTATTTTTTAAAAAGCCGTTAATACTGCCACTGAAGTGGAACAGGGATATATATAACAAACCTTAGGTATATGAATGTATTTTGAGCTCATACTTAACCATAAGCCCTAACCTAAGAACAATCGGTTCTCATGGTGTGGCTCTGCTGGAATACTTACCCTCATGAAATGACCATTGAAGAGATAGTGCTACAGTAAAGTGTGGTGAAGACATCAGATGGTGCCTTAAAAGCTTGTCTTAAAACAAGAAGCCACTTATGGAGATATCAGCTAATTCCACACAGATGAAGCATGTCAGCAGTCCCCACTGGGAGTCGTTCTCCGGTGAATTCCCTCTGACTATTGACTCTGTGAACAGCCTTGCCATCAGACAAACTGTACTAGAAAGTGGGCGTTGCAGATAGTTAATATTGAATACCTTATCAATTGTTTTCCTTTTGGACCCATTTTAAATTTATTCTAGACTTTATTATTTTTTGCTTTCTTTTGGATTGAGGTTTTTCTGGTTTCATTGTTCAATTTGTTTGGGTTTGTTTGTTTATTGGGGTTTCTTTTAATATTATTTTCTTTATATGGAATCAAGGATAGGTAAATCTACAGAGGCAGTAAGTAGATTAATAGTTTTTTAGGGAAATGGAAATGGAGGTTGGGGAAAATGAAGAACTAATAATAATGAGAACAAGAATGAATAAAATGTTCTAAGGATCATGGTGATGATTGCACAACTCTTTTTAATATATTTAAAACACTAAATTATATGGTACATGAATTATATGTCAAAACTGTCAAAAATTTAATAAAATAAAAATAGTAAGTGAAAAAAACCTTTTAAATATATATAGTACTAAGACTCCAGTTCGTACATGCACAGATTTATTCCAAACAAACTGTGTTTTAACGTGACTCTGTGCTCAGCTGACGGCTGCAGAGTCCTCTCAGCGATGCACTTGCCTTAGTCTCTTCGGTTGCCTTCAAAGAATAGGTCCAATCAAAACAGTGGCTTTCAAAGGGATGTGCTGGGACAGTTCAGTTCAAGGCAAAGAGGTCAGCCCTGAAGGTTACAGCAACGTCTCTGGGGACTCCACAGGGGTCAGGTTGAAAGATGTTCTCAAAGGACATGGTATCATGGGAAATTGTGAAGAAGTTTTAAGAAAACTGAAAACTGCCCTAAGAAAAGGCTAGTATGAGTTGTGATGAGGAAAATTTTCCATCAGCACCTCCTCATTCTTCAGGGATAGCAAAGGATGTCCTCAGAAATGTTCATTCCGAAACCTTATCCCATACCTCATCCACTCTCCAGCCCTGATCTTGCCACCTTGGGACTTCTTTCTGTTCCCAGAACTCAAGGAACATTTCAAAGGAACACACCTTGAATCCTTCGAGGATGCCAAACTGTCATTTTGATGTGGCATTGAAACAAACAAAAAAAGAGCAGGGTTCTTCAGCAAAGATTTAAAGATGGAAACGCTACCTTCGTAAGTGTGTAGACCTAGATAGCGATAGATACTGTTGTTTATAAAAGTCTCGACAATGTATAGCAATACTTTTTGACTTCCCCTCCTATACAGACAAGACCCTAGCAAGAACCACAGAACAGCTCAACAAAATGCTGCCTAGCCCTGCACCATCCCCATGCTCGGATGCTGATGTGGCCACTGGGATCACAGGCGGTTAATGGGCTGGTTTTCACAAGAAAATCACCAAGCCTTTCTTCTTAGTCCTTCTTGATCTGAATGCGCCACTGAAACAATACTCATGCCTCTGCTGACAAAGAGGTGAGAGCAAAGCATGAGGCACACTGGCCAGGCCTGCAGCACCCATGCCCTCCCATCTACAGATATCGGTATAGAGACAGAAATAAAGACCTATCTATGCACACAATTTACACATAACAGAGCCAGAAGGGGGGTGGGGGGGACAAACCTCACTGCCATTTTGTCAACGCCAACTCACAGCTACCCTTTGGCACAAGGTAGAACTGCCCCTGTGGGTTTACGAGACTTAACTCTTTATGGGAGATGAAAGTCCTGTCTTTCCCCCGTAGAGCGACAGGTGGTTTTGAAATGCTGACCTTGTGGTTAGCAGCCCAACACTTAATCACTGCACTAAGTTGAATACAAAAAGGAACCGCTACAAAGGAGATATTTTATGAAGTCTATGTTACCAGGGGCAAGAAGAGATGAGCGAGGGGAGATGATTATTTAGGGAGCATAGAGTTGTGGTTATGGGGAAGAACAATATGGCAACAGAGGGTCATAGTTGTATAACATGATCGATGCTAATGGTTTCATTGCATTGTACACATGAAAAAAAAAAGTCGAACTGCCAAATAATGTGTTTTTATATTTGCATCACAATATAAAAAAAAAGGAATGAGGAGACATGAAACCTTTTTTTATAAGAATTTGGCAATTTCCAACAGTCTCCATTAAGAGTGGTGTCTTTACTATCTTTGGTACCTTTTCCATCATCTGAGGCTTCAGGGGGCTTTTCCAGAGACAGGCAGTAAATGAAGTGGCGGCAGCCATGTGTCATCTGCCTGTTGCCTCTTGTTGAATACCACTTCACGTACCAGAGCCCCTGCCGCCCTGCAAGCTCAGTCCTGGGAAAACAGAGCGCAGACGTAAAGAGCTCAGCCCACAAATTATCTTCTAGTAGTTAGTAATAAAAACCATCGGAAGTCTTCTCTGAACTTTCCTTTCTCAGATAATTTCTTCTTCTTGTTTTTCCCAGAACCGGATGGTGTACAGCTTTACACAGACACATCGAGCAACTAAAACCGAGTCTGACAACACACCTTTCCTTCAGGAAAAACAGCTTTGTTCCTCAAAATGAACCAGCTACTGAAAGACTCTTCTGCCTGGTAGCCTCAGGAGAAATAACTTGGGGTTTGGGAAGTTATCAGATAAAAGCAAAACATTCACCTAACAGGCAGTGACAGAAATGGAATGAATGTAACAACAATGACATCGGCAGCCAGACGGAATTTACAAGATCCTCTTCCCTGGAAACCCAACAGCTGAGACGGATTTGTGTTTTTGCAATCATTTAAAAGGCCATCTCTCTCAAACTCAATCTTCATTTACAACCATGAAATACTGCTTTCTGTTTCCTCCGAAAGGGCTTTGCTTGGCTCAGTGATGTGGGATTCCCACGGTGCAAGAAGAAAAAAGCAATTTCCAACCTAAGAAATAGTTCTTCTGATACCATTTATAGCTCTTCCCACTGAAAACTAAAACATCCTGGGAGAAGGAACAAGATGGGAGCACACACTCGTGAATTTCTGTTGATGCAGGGCATCTTCGCCAAACTAGTGCCCTAGTCCACGTATGAAGATTAAAAAACAATTTTCTTGCAGATTCCTTTCAGGCATGAGTGAAACCTTTTCCTCCCCCCAGCAAAACATCATCATCAAAAAAAAAAAAAAAGGTAAAATTACCAGGGAAGCAACACATGAATGACAAAGTGTACTTCCATTTCAATAAATTAGTTGGTTCCATATCTTTGGGCCACAACTTTACGGTTATGCTTTCTCTATTTGTATATCATGACTTGGAAAACACATAAACCTGGAAAACAAATGACATCAATTACCTTCATAAACGCATTCATAGGAAACTGCCTTGGTAGCATCTTTATGCCAACAGCCCTCACATTGTCATTATGAGACGCCTGCTTTGTCTCACCCTACAGCCAGGTGAGTACAGACCTTCCACTTTTTCCAGCGAAGTCAGAAAGCCCATCTTCCTTTTTTAAAATCGCTGTATTTGATATATTGGTAACAGAAGTGATTTTTTTTTTTTCTAATGAGAAGGCCAAAGAAACCATGTATTTAAGCTGTATTGAGTCCTGGCGGCTTAGTGGTTATGCACTGGGCTTCTAACCACAAGGTCAGTGGTTCTGAACCACCAGGGGCTCCAAGGAAGAAAGATGGGGCTTTCTACTCCTATAAAGTTTTAGGGTCTTGGAAACCCACAGGGGAAGGTCTGCCCTGTCCTACAGGCTCACTGTGAGTCAGTATCAACTCAACGGCAGTGAGTTTAGAATTTCTTTTTGGTTAAGCTGTACAAGGGCCACACAGTTCACTAGCCACTGACCCATGGAACTGTTGTATTCTTTCTAAGAAGCATTTAAAACATATTTCTTTTTTATGCTCAGTGGGATACACATACATTATTCGGGCTTTCTTCATCTATCTTTTGCCTCTTCTTTATTAACAATTTACCCAGGGGTAAATTAAAACTACAAAAATCACAAATCACAGCACTATAAATAAATGGTAATTGCCAGGCTGATTAATAGTAATAGGTACTTACTCTTGAGAGGTAGACAGTAGATAAGTGGAGATTATGTGCAATCCCTAGAGCCCCCTTTCCCTTCCAGGGGGAATATGCTCTAAATGATTATGGATGAGAATAAGTGCATCATAGGAATAATACCAATTCCACTCTAAATTATTATTAACCGGTAAACCGTGCCAAAAGTTTGGTATAGGAATCATTACAGCAATTGTAGAAAGCCATGACCCATGCAGTCCAAAGTAATGTCATCACTGTTAAAAGCTGTTATGTAATTCCCAAACGAGAATTTCCATTATCTCTAAAATCTCTCAAAATATTTTAAAGGGGTACCAGACTAGAGTCCACAGCAACACACAAACTGCATTTTACATTATTCTCAAACAACTCACAACTCACGGAAGCCACCCCCAATTCGACATCAGAAAATCTCCCTCACTTCTCCAGCCTGTGACCCGTGGCTATCTGCTTTCTTTGGTGTTGACCTTCTGCCCCTTCCGTACCCACCCTGCTTACCAAAACTTCAAGGTGTCTCCCATGAAACCTTAAAAATGCTAGCTGGTATTTCTTGACGACTTTTCTTCCAGAATTAATTCATGGAGGTTCTTTACTTAACATCCTCCGAGAGGAACAGGATGTGGAGTGGGGTGGGGAGAAAAAGAGAGGAAGGAAAGGAAGTCTATGGACACAAACACACTCAAAATGTTGCCCCATCACACCAGCATCACACCCGTGTGTCACACACCACACTTCTGACTGAATTCAAATAGGTAACTGAGAAGTACTGCACTGAGATGTCAAAGATCTCTGGCTACTGTCCTAACTAAGCACTATAGTTAAATGATCCCAAACAAGAGTGTATTGATTGTAGTCACTGACGACTGTTCCTCACTCCTGGGTGTACAAACCAAGGAGAACATGCTAACAATATGACAACCAATCTCCAGTAAGACAACCAACCCCAAACTCACTACCATCAAGTAGATGCCAACTCACAGCTGTTCCACAGACGGTAGAATTGCCCTGTGTGTTTCCATGACTGTTTCTCTTTATGGGAGTAGAAAGTCTCCTCTTTCTCCTGAGGAGCAGCTGGTGGTTTTGAACTGTCAACCTGTGGCAGGCAGCCCGATGGGAAACCACGACACCACCAAGTCCTTGTCCAGGAAAAGATGTTTGAAAAATGATATGGCAATGATGATAAAATAAAATATATTATCTTCATGATGATACAGAAATATTTTCCCTGTGGATTATGATGAAATTCAGCAAATCTCCCTTGAGCTGGTGATCATGCTTCTCATTTATCAAGGGCAACAGAAGAGAAACTTCCAGAGAGTGACCAGAACAGAGAAGGCTGTCGCAAAGGTCACTCTGGAAAGGGCTGTTAGAACTCAGGGAGCCACGTGCCAGGGCTAGGTCAGAGTTCACGGGCATCCAGCAAAGACAGATACTTCTAAACCTGGCTGTGGGCCGCCAACAATGCTGCTTTGGGATCAGTGTTGAGCTGAAGCCACAGCTGTCCCAGGACCCAAATGTGACTCTTCGGCATTTTCCACTAATGGTGTACCATTTAGAAGCTGTCGATCTTAAGCAAACCATCTGAATGGCCTCCGTAAGCAGAAGTCTTTTTTTTTTTCTTAAGAATATTGAAGGACCTGGGACTGTCCTGTCTAGGTAATGGGAAAAACAACGGCTGCTTTCGGCAATCTTCGCACAAGCCAAATACAACACAAACCTTTACAACAACAGAAATAACTCCCTATGCTTGTAGAACTTGATCAACTGGTGAATGTCTGATCTATTTTCACCATAATAGGAATGTTCTCAATAGCAATAACCCCCTGACTGTGTATCACTGTCCCCCTGGTCAAGAAGGCCAGCTGGCCCTGGCTGCCAAAGAGACAGTCACAAAACACAGCAGATCAAACCAAATGTGTTAGTTGGCATGTTCTACAGCAGCCCTGAAGATGTGGAGAGCAAAGGAAATACGTGCGAGCTTTCAGTCACCACTACAGATCTGGCCAGAGAAATGCTCAATGATAGCAAAAGAGATGAGGGCTTGGGACTCAAAGACCACCACCTGAGTTTAGAGCAGCCGTAAAAGCTTTGTGAATGTCTTACACACCTGCTACACTCGCAACAGTGAACCTGAGAACGCTCACTTGTGTATCTTCGTAGTTTTGAATTTTCAGTTTAGTCCAAACCTACAACAGAGGGCCTGGCTCTATTCCTTTGAGTGCTGTCAGTAGACAAGTACTTGGAATCACACTTTAACGAAGATTCCAAGAGCCCAGAAATAGTCAAGGGCCAGGGAACCAGGGGACGCTACTGTAGAACCGGTCAGCCAGCAACAAGCCTAAAGCACAATGGGAAAGATGGCCAAATGAAAGTGTGTGTGTGTGTGTGTGTGTTGTGTTGTGTTGTGTTGTGTTGTGTGTGTTAAAACTAGCTTCATAGCAACTCTCCTAGCTCAGAGCTTTGGGAAAGAAACGGAGCTCCCTGATGAAAACGAGTAACAGAGATCCCATTGTTGACCTACCCATGGGCTCTCTACAAGTTCCTGGGTTTGTCCCTGTGCATGAAACCCAACCAAACTCAGTTCCTGAACACTGAAAGACGCGACGGGGAAGTCAGGGAAAGCAAGCCAGGTACGTTTGCTCAGATGTAAAAGACACCAACAGTACAAGCAGAGTACCATTTCACCCTGACCACACGAAGCGCCGTGCTTAAAATGCCTACCTGAGCTTTGCTTGCTCTTCAGAGGGGAATAGACAGGCCCCTAGATGCCAAGTGCTTCTATATTGGAACGAGCACGTGGCTGTATCATCAGTTAACTTGAAGAAAAGGTCATGACAGAAATAATAGTTTCGAAAAATAACTTTGCTTTCTAACTATAATCTCTCCCCTCCCTTAGATTTTGTTTTCTTTCCTTTTCCTTTTCAGTGCAATTTATACTACTTAATTTATTCTTGGCAGCGTGCTCCAGGTAAAATTGGATCTGTTTAATTTTCTCAATTTTCAGCTTGAGTTTGCAAAATATCTTTCTCACATTAAACATGCCAAAAATGGTTTTCCTCACATTGTGTCAATCTCAGTGAAAAATTAAGTGATCCTTGGAGAAGTTGTTGATAAACAACATACCATCTTAGGGATTCCACTTAAGCCAATCAACATGTACCAAGAATCTACTAGATCGAAACAAAGGCTCTGTTCTAAGTATAGGGACTCAAGGAGAAACAAGGCCTGGGTCCCAGGAACTTACAGCTTAATGCAGCTACCTTGCTATGATCAAACGGTGTCCTCCCCAAATAGGTGTTGCAGTCCCAGCCCTACTCCACGTCTGAGGATAGACTCCAATTTGTAAACTGAATTATGTTAATGAGACCCCATCAGTGGAGGTATGCCCTAAACCCAATCCTTCTGAGTTACAAAAGAAGCAGATTAAACACAAGAGCAGCATGTAGTAGGGAGGGGAAAAAAGACACCAGGGAAAGACTGCCAAAGAACTGAGGAATGCTGGGCTATAGAACCTGGGAGAGACAAGGCTCCTCCCCCACAGCCTGAAGTCTTCCTCATACTCAGTGCCCTGAATTTGGACTTCCAGTCTTCTTAACTGTTCTTTAAACCCACCCACCTGTATTTCTATTACAGCAACACACAGAAACTAAGATACAGCTGCTTTATTATCAATATGAAGATAAAAGATAAGTGGTCCAGATAACCAAACACAATCCAATGCCTCATCTAGAAATAATACAAATCATTACATGGTACTCTGTCACACCAATTCACTCAGGCCACTCCACTGTTTCTGTACCTCCCTAGGCCAGCAAGAGCGTGGGAGGAAGCACGTTCGGCCACAAAGTGAAATCACATTGGACCATAAAGTGCAGAAGGCCCTGGGACAAGATCAGTCGTCTGCTGCTAAATATTCAAGGGCTGGGTATATTTATTCTCCCAAGTAAAGTACACAAGCTTAGCATACAGAACTGTAGACACTAACTCTCGAGATAATTCTGCTTTGTTTGCTCTTAATTACCCATCTGCCGAGATCCCCAGCCTGCTTATTTTAGCCCCCACCCCAGGATTAAAAATGAACTTTGTTAGTTTTGAACATATATTTTAAAAATAAGAGCAATAAAAATTACTTAAATAGTTCTGATAGCATTTACATGATGCATTTAAGATCAATATTCGCCCTCATGAAAAGGTCAATAAATATATAGATGATACAGCAAGATGTGGTGAAGAAACCAGATGGTGTCCAGCTTTCAGAAAGAACAGTGTCTGGGTTCTTAAAGGCTTGTCCTCATACAAGCTAACATGTAAGTGAGCTGTCAATCAAGTCCACATGGAAGAAGTACAACAGCCTGTGTGATCCAAGGATTGTAAATCATGAAAACTAAATGTGAACTGGGAATGGTATCAGAGTTTAAATTACGAACATCCAGTGTGCAGAATGCCATGCATGACAGTGGAACCCCAAAATCCATTTACAGGGTCTACACCTGGATGAAGCCTCCAGTGAGTGAATCACCTCTGAACATAGTCCACTCTGACTGTTCTTCTCCCATGACAGACATGTTGGTCCTTTTAACAGTTCATGGTCTTTTCAACAGTCGTCCCCAGCACAATTCACATACATGGATTTTTCTTTAGGCTTTCCTATTCAATGTCCAACTTTCACATGCATATGAGGCAATGGAAAATATTATAACTTGAGTTAGACGATACACGTTAGTCCTCAAATTAACATCTTTGCTTTGCAATACTCTCAAGAGGTATTGTGCAGCAGATTACCTAATGCAACTCTTCTTTGACTTCAAAATCCTGGACAATTTCATCCTTTTCTCCATTTATCATGACGTTACCCACTGGTCCAGTTGGGAGGATTTTGGTCTTCTTTACATTGAGATGTAAATACTTATGGAAGACTGCAATCCTTGCTCTTCATCAAGTGTTTCAAGTCCTCCTAACAGCAAACAGGGTTGTGTCACCTGTTTATCTCAGGTAAATAAGCCTTCCTCCAATCCTGATGCCGTATTCTTCTTCATAAAATCTAGCTCACCTTTCTTTAGAATAGGTACAAAGATGGGTCACTTCCAGTTATTTGAATTTCCTGACATAAAGGAGCCAGTGCTTCACCAGCTTGCTGTAAGATTTCAATTGATATTCCATCAATTCCTGAGCCTTGTTTTTGGCTAATACACTCAGTGGAGCTTGAGTATCTTCTTTAAACATGGTTGATTCTTGTTCATATGCTACCTCCTGAAATGGTGGAATGTTGACTATTTTGAGGTGTGTTTATTTGTTTGTTTTGATACAGTGACACTGTATTCTTTCCATCTTTTTTTTTTTTTGATGCTCCATTCACCATTCAGTGTTTTGCCCAAAGAAGCTCTCAAGATTGCAATTTAAAGTTGGAATTTCTTCTTGAGTTCTCTCAGTTGAAGATATACCGAGGAATGACTTCCCTTTGGTTTTATAATTCTAGGTCTTTGTATATTTCATTATGATATTTTACTTTGTCTTCTCGGGCTACCCTTTGAAATTTTCTGTTGAGCTCCTTGACTTCATTCTTTCTTCCACTTGCTTTAGCACTCTACAGTTAAGAGGAAGCTTCAGACTCTCTTCTGACAACTATTATAATCTTTTCTTTCTTTGCTGTTTTCTAACAACCTTCAACTTTCTTTAAAAAGGATGGTTTTGATGTCTCCCCACCGCTCATCAGGTCGTCGGTCATTAATGTTCAATGAGTCAAGTCTATTCTTGAGATGCTCTCGAAATTCAGGTGGGATAGAGTCAAGGCTGTAGCGTGGCTGTCTTAACCTTGTTTTCATTTTCTTCAGTTTTAATCTGAACTTATACACGGACAATTGATGGGCTGTTCCACATAAGCTCCTGGTCTGGTCTTAGCTGTTGATATTGACCTTCTTTCTCCATTGTCTCTTCTCATAAATGTAGTCAACTTGATTTCTGTGTATTCCATCTGGAGAAGACCATGTGTACCGTCGCCTTTTGTGTTGTTGGAAAAAAGGTATGTGCTATGAACAAATCACTAGTCTTACAATATTCTATCATGTGAGCTCCGGCTTCATGTCTATCACCAAGTCCCTATTTTCCAACTACTGTCCCCCTTTCACTTTGTTTCCAAATTTTGCATCCCAATACTCAATTATCATCAAAGCATCTTGATTGCATGTTTGATCAATTTCTGACTGAAGATGTTGGTAAAATTCTTCAATTTCTTCATCACTAGTTTTTGTTGGTGTATACATTTGAGTAATAAATGTGTTGATTATATTTCCTTTGAAGGCAGATAGATAAAATCCTATCTCAGACAGCACTGTGCTTCAAGATTGATTGTGTCATGTCCCTGTTGACAATGAATGCAACCCATTCCTTCTGGTTGTATTATTCCCTCGCAGAGTAAATCAAACGATTTTTTTTTTCAAATTGGCCAATACTAGTCCATTTCAACTCATTAATATCTAGGATATCAATCTTTGAGTTGTTGCATTTCATTTTTGACACTTCTAAAATCCTACTTTGCACATTCTAAGTCAGTGGTTCTCAACCTTCCTAATGTCGCGACCCTTTAATACAGTTCCTCATGTTGTGGTGACCCCAAACCATAAAATTATTTTTGTTGCTACTTCAGAACTGTCATTTTGCTACTGTTATGAATCGGGTGACCCCTGTGAAAAGGTTGTTCAACCCCCCAGAGGGGTCGCGACTCACAGGTTGAGAACCGCTATTCTAAGTTCTGATCATTAGCAGATGTTTGCAGCTGTTTCTTCTTACTTTGAGTTATGTTCCACCAACAAAGGCTCCATTCTCACAGGCTTTACCCAATTCATGTTCCATCATGACAGGTTTAGTTAGGTAAAAATTTAATACCTTATTATCTGATAATCCTTTTAACCCATTTTGTTTCAGTTTTTAATATTTTCTACTTTCTTTTCAATGGAGGTTTTTCTCTTGTTTTATCTAGTCATTGTTGTTTGTTTTTTGTGTTTTCATTTGCTTCCTTTTTGTATTTTGTATGATTTTCTATATATGAAATTCAGGATAGATAAATTTAAAGAGACAGTAACTGGATTAATAATTACTTAATGGCATGGCAAAGGAGGTTGGGGGGAAATGGGATGCTAATGAGTATAAGAAAAAGCATTAAAAAAAAAGTTGGACAGGGCAAGAT
>NW_022111369.1:41971683-42007291 GCF_000313985.2 Echinops telfairi
GAGTTGATTCTGACTCATCTTAACCCTAAAGGTCAGAGTAGATCTGCTTCTTTGGGCTTCCAAGGTTGTAAATCTTTATGGGTTCAGAAACCCTCATCTTTCTCTGATGAAACACCTGAGGGCTCATGCTCCTGACCTTGAGATTGGCAGCCTAACACGCAACCCAGTACACCATCAAGGCTCTGAAAGACTATAAGGCCTAGTGACCAACTTTATATAGAAAAGGAAAAAGACCCCAAATAGCCAAAGCAATATTAAAAAACAGCAAAGTAGGAGCCCATCAAAACTTACTCTACAGCCTGTAGATAATAAAAACAGTCAGTAATAAAAACAGCCTGGCATTGGCTCACTGCTATAAACACAGACCAATGGGATACACTTGAGAGGCCCCAAATAAATCTATCCGTTTACGAACAACTACTTTTCAACAAGGAGTCACATTCCAATTGATGAGAGAAGCAACAGATTATTTAATAAATGGTGCTCGCAAAACTAGGTATCCGTAAAAGTAAAATAGGACCCACCTCTCACATAATATCCACAGCAAACTCAACTCAGATCAAGACGTAAATGCTAAGCCTGAAATTATAAACGTTGCTGGGAGAAAACTACAGGACCTAATTTGTTTACTAGTTCTACAAATATAACTACAGATGCATCAATACAAAAGGCGAATGGAACCTCAGATATTTAAGATCATTAAAAGACTTTATCAAACTAAAATATTTATATAATTCAAGAAGTAGACAAACCACCCAACTAAAATATGGGCAAAGGACAGAAACAGTCATTTCACCGAAAAAACATTCAGGTGGCTAGCAAACACATGAAAAGGCACTCATGAGCATGAACCATGAGAGAGATGCAAATCAAAACTCTCACTTCCGGCATGCACCCTACTGGTTCCTATGGAGCAGTTCTCAACCTTCCTAATACCGCGACCCTTTCATAGAGTTCCTCATGTTATGGTAACACCCCCCCCCAACCATAAAATTATTTTGGTTGCTACTTCATAACTGTAATTTTGCTACTTTTATGAATCAGGCGACCTCTGTGAAAGGGTCATTTGACCCCCAAAGGGGTCGAGACCCACAGGTTGAGAACCACTGCTATAGATAAAAGAAACAGAGCGAGATACTGAGTAACTTATTTCCCATGTGTTCCCATGAAACACGTCTCAATATACTATCAGATGAAAAATCTCTGCATATTGAGGACAGGTCATGTTGACTCCATACACATGTATGTAGTCTCATAGCCTCATAAAACAGTGATAAGAAAAAGGAATATAAATTAGAAAGTATTAGAAAGAAAGGAAGTCCAAAAAAAAAGAAAGAAAGAAAGGAAATAGTGGTGAATAATTACAATCTGAATTTTGTTAGAATAACAAACTGCCAGTGAATAAAAGATTCTTTAAACATATATGTCTGCAGAGGATTCTAACGTGAAGTACTTGTTCTAGTTGTACAAGAACAAGCAAACCAAGTAAACCCAGTACCCTGGAGTTGATTCTGAATCACAGAACCTGACAGGACAAAGGAGAATCGTTCTCTAGGGTTTTCAAGACTGTAAATCTTTATGAGGAGAGATGATCTTATCTTTATCCCTAGGAGTGGCTGGTACCTTTGAATCACTGTCCTTGTGGTTAGCAGTCCAATGCTAAACTCACTGCAGGACCAGGGCTACTTAGTTGTGTTAAGAGAATGATGTACAAATGCGCTTTACACAATTGATGTGTGTATGGATTGCGGTAACAGTTGTATGAGCTCCTAATAAAAATGTTTTTAAAAAAAAGAAAGATCTTAAAATAACACTGGATCCACAAACGAGTGCACATCAACAGGGAAAATGCTAGAATCACTGTTAGGAAGGGAACATGAAAAGTGTACATTTGAAATGTAAACCAGATCCAAGGAAAAAAATTAAGCAAGTCTTTGCCATGATTTCTTATTCTGTTCTCCAGGTAACCAAAGGCAGAAGACACTTGGAAGAACACAGTGTGGAAGGAAGAGTCTCTTAAATTGCTTATTACCCATTCCTGTTATTTTTTAAATGAATACTGCCTCCTCCTATCAGATGAGGAGGCAGACAAGCTGATGAAATACACAGACAGTCTTCAGCACTCTTCGGGTGCTAACGATGCCAACTCTATTCCTGGAGTTCTGTTGAACAGTCAGCGGAAACGGCCTTGACAAACAATACTGAACCATCAAATAAGAATTTAAAGGATTTAACAGAAAGCAATATTGTTTGCTAATTTCAGGGAGTGTTCTTGAGTCCACGCGATTCCATACTCACTCACTGAGCCCTACTTCTTCCTTCTGGACACCGGGCTGAGTCCCCCGATGCAAAGAACTGCCCACAGACATGGACCCTGTCCTCAAAGAGCTAAATGTCCCATAACACTTTTAGAACCAAAGTAAGATGGGGGCAGAGCCTGAAGTGATAAGGTCTTGTATGCTGAGAACAAAATCCTTTAGATAGACAACCAGTCTTTAAGACGAAGAACCCTTGTAGCACAATGGTTAAGCACTCAGCTCTTAAATGAAAGCTTAACCATTCAAATCCACCAGCAGATCCATGTGAGAAAAGGCCTCGCAATTTGTTCCCATACAAATTACAGCATAGGAAATCTCATGAAGCAATACTCTATCCTGTAAGGTTTCTGTGCATCAGAATTTGACCCGATGACATGGAAGAACAAGGTTAAAATGCAACTCTGGAAGGTGCAAACTGCTAATGTGCTCTGCTGCTAACCAAAAGTCTACCCACAGGTGCCTGGCGATCTATTTTTGGAAAACGAGCCATTGAAACCTCTATGAAGCACAGTATTACCCTGATATGCAAAAGGTTGCCATGAGTGGGAATCCACTTGAGGATCGCCAGTGGTGGAAAGTTAGAAAGCAAGCATCAGAACAGCCTAGAAGATGGGTCTGTGTGGAGCAGAAACACCAAGGAAAACACAGAGAGCTGTTGAGCTCCTGCAACAATTCACGTAAGCAATCAAGGAGGTTCAAGTTCATGCAAGGTCATTGGGAACAGAAATGAAAAGATCACTCTGTGCTATATTTAGGCAGAAATGAGTAGAACTAGGAAGCTGATGTATCATGACTACAAGTAATGAGACCAATTTCCCTTGGCAATGTCTCATCAACTTTTAGTGGTATTATATAATGCATGACCACTGAGAACCAGATTTATATCCAACCAAAGAAGCAAAGTATTTATTCTCTGTTCTTTTATAACACACAATTAAGACCTCAGGAAACAACTGTGGGATAAATCCATGAATTTTCCAAAATTGAGTTAGTCATTTGTCATGTATAGGACCAGGGCCTATCTTAATCAATGAGTAAAACATTTACAAACAGCTTGTATAGTATGCTATGTAAAATGGGACACACACACACACACACACAATAAAGAATAAAAACAAAGAAAGGGTCTTTTCTTAAGTTCAAAATATTTACTTCTATTGGGGAGAAAACTCCTGCACACAACTTTAAATAATTAGGCCTAAATTAAAGCATATACCCTCACCCTTATCTGTCAGCTTGTCGTACAGTAGTGGCTGACATGAGGCCCTGATGCCGGAAGCTATGCTATCCGTATTTCAAATACCAGAAAGGTCACCCATAGTGGACAGATTTCCCCAGAGCGTCTAGAATAAGATGAACTAGGAAGAAAGGCCTGACAACCCACTTTGGCAACCTGGAACGCAGACCTTATGGGATCAGATAATACGGTTCCAAGCCTTTGCCTTCCTAACTTTGGACACATCGTCAGGAGGGCTGATCGCTGGGGAAGGACATCTTGTTTGGTGAACTGGAGGACCAGTGGAGATGAGAGAAAAGCCCAGCGAGACACACATGGACGCAGAGAGGGCAACAATGGACTCAAAGCACACCAACAATCACATTTTGTTCTGTTACTCCTGGGTCACCATTAGTCAGAGTTGATGCCATGCCAGCTACCAACAACCCGGTTCAAAATCAACATGTTCTTTATTCTTCCTGGGAGGCTTGAATAAGCAATCAAGAGACCTAAACAAAGGCACACCAGTGAGAAACTCAAGCTGGCTTCCACGCATGCTAAGTCACCTGGAACCAGTCAGCCTCCTCCTGCATCTTAATTTTCTCTGAGAATGGAGGGAAAGTGCTTGAGTATCACCTGCTGGAAGTCAGGCAAAGGAGAGCACTCCAGAGACTCGAGCGCATGAGGAAAGAAGCCAATTCAAGTTTGCAGACACACTTCCAGCTTTCTCGGTGGCAACATTGACATTCATTTCTCTAAAATGTAGTGGCAAAGTCTCATAAAAGTAATAGTGTGCTTTGATACAGAATATATCTATCGCACTGCCATCGGGTTGATGCTGACTCATAGCAACCCTATTGGGCAAGGCAGAACTGCCCCTGTGAGTTTCTGAGGCTGACACTCTTGACAGGACTAGAAAGCCCTGTCTTTCTCCTGCGGGAAAGCTGGTGGTTTTGAACTCCTGACCTTGGACAATTAGCAGCCGCTGGATAACCACAATGCCACTAAGGCTCCTTACAGAATATATAGCACCATGCGGATATTGATTTAATATCTGAGCTGTCACTTAGAATCAACTCTTTTTTCAGGACAGCAATTGGCTAAGTAACACTTCTTTACCTACAGATTAGGATAGCTATTGCAGAAGAAAGCAAAAACACGGTCTTAAAAATTAACTTGCCTTGAAGGTTCTGGTGAACTATTACATCTTAGCACTGGGTTGGTTATAGAATAAAAAGATAAGAAATTTGGAGGGTTTAGGATTCCAGTCCCAGAAAGTCAAGTAAAGCATCTCCCATCAGATCTCTTTAGCTGCCTGGAAGCTTCCGATTATAAGAGAATTGCGAAGGCATTTTCTTTTAAGCTTGCATTATACCCAGAAGATTGTGTTCTAAAGAAAATGTCCCACCTGCAAGTAGGCAATGGGACACGGTGGAGCTCTGTCTTACCCGTGTGCTATTCCTCCTTTGAATTCTGGACAAGGCTACAGTCTTCATCTCCCATTAGCTCAGAAAACCAAACTCTACAGTGACAGAGTAAGTTGGCTTTTCACATATTTTAAGTGATGAGCCTAGGTTGATGGAACCAGACTGAAGTCCACTGAGGGCAGACTTGGGCTCTGTTCACTACTGTATTCCAATATCTAGAGCAAAGGGCATGTGGTGGTGGTCTGTCATTGAGTCAGTTCTGAGACTGTGTCCAAGAGAATGAAACGGCACGCCTTGCACCATCCCCACAGTCTTTCCTGTATCTGAGACCACTGTTCCCGTCACTGTGGCATCTGGTACGTGTTCAGTACACAGTCTTGCAGGAAATATCTTATTTCTATAGGGACATCAGGGAATTGGGAGCTTCTCCTTCACAGTAAAAATTTAAGGTTAAAAAAACACCAATAAAATTAAAACTTCCATAAAGGTTGACTCCAGCTTCAATGCATATATTTAATTTCTGAAAAAACCCAAATGATTATTGTATGACTCAATGTTTATAGCACTCTTTGCGTTTTCTTAGTTAGGAAAACCGAGTAGTAGAGAAACCAGCGACATCATGAGCAAAGGTGGAAAACTCTGAGAGCACTATTTGAGAAGGTCATTTGTCCCACAGACTCCTCCCCTCAGGAGGCCCCTGAACAACCAAACTCGGTAAATAGAACCAGGCCGGCCCTGGCCTCTGGCATTAGATAACAAAGTACAAAAGGAAATAAAAATGCTCTAAGCAGTGGGTGTCCCCAAGATAAACAACACTGAAAAGGCTTCAATAAGAAATCCCGATGGTTACATGCAAACATCCTTTCTGTGGGTCACAGCATCAATCACTTCTCCTGGCAGGCTTGGTTTCAGGGTCCTAGTTAATCATTTGGCTGTAGCAAACATTGAAAGCAATCACTCACAAACTTGGGAATTTGTATAAGGCCCCGCTGCCTTTACAAGCTAGTTTCTCCAGTCTGCTAACATTTCCTTTAATAGTTAACTGGAATGGTCCATCCGATCTTCAACCAACACGCTGCCAAGTAAAATGGGGTCCATTTAAGAAGGACAAAGTAAAACGAGGTTCCCTTTCATTTTAGGAAACGTTTCCTGCCGCCCCCGTCCCACCCCCCAGTCATGAAAGTGTTCCACCAAACCATTTTAGGAGTAAACTTGTTAGGTGCCTGGAGTCAGCACCACCCTGGCTGGTGGCATCCCACTGCACAATGGAGCAAAATAGTGCCCAGTCCTGGACCGCATCCCATGATCAGATGCAGATCGATCCAGTATGAGTTGTCATTGGCTGATTTTCAAGTAGTTGCCAGGACTTTATTCCTACCCCACATTACTTTGGAAGGGCTACTGATACGGGTTCAGCATCATAAGAATATTCAAGCCTCCACAGACAGACATGAGGTGGCACACTGGGCAGGAATAGAACCCAGGACTCTTGGAAAGAAGGTGAGAATTCTACCACCATACCACCGCTGTCTGCCACTCAGTATCTAAGTCTATTAAAGACAAAGAAAAATAAAATCATACAGCCTTGCTTGAAAATACTATATGTCATCTTGTCCCATGCATTTCGATCTATGTTCTGTGGCAATACCTCCAGGGCCCTGTGGTGGGAAAGGTTGGGTGAAGGACCAACTAGACCCTCAACCCCACCAAAACCCTGTGGCACTACTTTTATCCAGTATCTAAATACTGGGAATCGTAAATGAGATTTCATTGGAAAACTAGGTCCTCGGTCTAAAAGAAATTTGAAAACTACTTATCTTGTCCAAAGTTTAGTGCACTTGGCTTGAAGGCAGGCTAAAACTGACCTTTCGATTTCCTTTGGGAGGTTTGTAGGCTCTTCCTGAGATGGGCTTTACGCACTAAGATTCCTCTCCTGTCTAGGAAACGATGCAAAGCTTCCAGGTTTGGCCCCTGCACGAACTTGACTTGAAAGCAGAGTGAACGACATTATTGACCTAGAAAATGCTGACAGCACAGAACCTTGATTTTCTGCTCCATTATGTTCAATCTAAGGATTCGCTACTGATGTGCCCCCCACCCCCATCTGTCCATGCTCCACTGGGCTAGGCGCAACCACGGTAGCTCTGGCTCTGCTAACACAAAGCATACCCCGCCCCCTCCCCAGCCCGCACTCCAAGAGGTTAACGATAAGCGTGGAAGGTGGGAGCTGTGTTCCACGGTTGTCATCAGCTGGCTTTCTTGGGGTTGGAAAACTGAGCCTCCTCTGCACATTGTAAGCCCTAAACGAGAGGTTGACAAAGGTTTGTTGTCAGAGGAAGAGAGAAAAACAAATGCAAAAATCAATGAACATCCCTAAGATAGCATATCACTCAGTCATTTAAAAGGCAAGCGAGCACTATACATACATAGTGAAAGCTCATCAGGAATCAGCAAAAGGTTTTTAAAGTCAAGAAGGTGCAGGTCTATATGTAGACTATACTCCCTTTCAAAAGAACACACACAGTAAGTTCATGGAAACATCCCATCATCTTCTCATTCAATTTTCCCACTAACTTTTTAAGTCCCCTTGTACGTGTACCCAGGCACACACACACACACACACACATACACACGGGTGAGTCATAAAGTATTATTACAAAACCATAAAACCTTTATTAAGCAAAGACATCAATCTGTGCGGCTACCGTTTCTTGACATGTCTTCCATCTAGGTGCAAACACTTCTGAAGGTGGTGTTTCCGTCTCCGTAACCCTGCGTGCAGAATTCTGTGCTCTTTGATTTACACCATGTCCAAACGGTAGTTCTGGCATCCTCAAGGGACTTGAATCGTGTTTTTAAAAAATGTTTTTTGGGTTTGAAGAACAAAATGAAGTCTGAAAGGGCAAGATCAGGCCTGGGGGGGATAAGGTCAGTTCCCCAGCCCTTGTACTCTCACAAAGCCCCCGAGCAGTGCACTGTCATGAAGGGGAAATTCCTCGACACTTTACTGGCCTTTTTCTCACCAAAGGGGTCTTCAATTTTCTTAAAACTTCATTATAAGCCCCATGAATGTGCTGTGTCCTTGAAGAAAAGCTATCATTATTACTCTTTCGCAATATTAATAAAAAATAGTCATTGTACCCTTCTGAGCTGACCTCTCTGCCTGACTTTCCCTGGCCCACTGAAGCCAATTTTGATTAGCCCCTGCTTTCTGGATCTCATTGTTAAATCTTCCTGGCTATGATTCATTCCATAAAGTCATCTTCAGTGCCTTTGATCTTGCTTTAAAAAATAGAGGAAAGATAAATTCTTAGAACTAGCTGATCTCCCCATAACCCCATCTCTCTCTTTTTTTTTCTCTTTTATTCAGTATCCTTTTGTTGTTGTTGTTGTTGTTCTTGTTAAGGCACTGTAATGATAGCAAGACTGAGATAAGTATTTTACTGAGCACTTGTCTGCAGCCATCCACTGATAGTAGAGACATGCTCAAATATGTTTTGCTTGGGGAAAAAATGCTTAGATGAACTAGAACTCTAGTAGCAACATGTTTTTATTTACTCTCATATGTGTGCTTATGTTGGGGGGCATTTGCATGGAAAAATGTCTAGAGGGAAACCCCAAAAATGATAGGTGGTGGTTCCAGTGAAGAGAGGCATTTCCAGTTGATGCAAGTGATGTAAGGACTTGATTACTATCTGCAAGGTTGGTAGTTTGAATCCACTAAGAGGTGTCTGAAAAGAAAAGCCTGCTGTCTGCTTCCAAAAGACCACAGCCTTGAACACTCGACGAGGCCGTTCTACACACAGGAGCTAACTCTGAGTCAGCATCGCTCAAGGGCTCCGCTGTAGGAAATTGTGGCAATCTGGAGGAAGGAGGAAGGAGGAGGAGGGAGGGCAAGCATGGTGTAAGTTGCAAGAGAGGTTGGGAGAAGAAGAGGTTGGGTGCCATGTGTCACCTTCTGTCTTATTGGATAGAATTTGTAGTTTTCACTACGAGCAGGAAATGGCGTTGATCACATTTTAATACAATTAGAGACTATAGATAATTCAAGAAAAAAATCATTGCTCAGAAATTTGGAGAAGGAAATATGAAATGGTCTAGAGTCAAAAACCAACTGCACCTTTGCTATCAGAGACGCTCAGGACCCTGCAAGTGAACATGGTGTGTTGCCCACTGAGGGCTTTTCCCAGAGGGCCTTCTCTGCACCCATCTGGCCATTTCCAGGATCATGTTACCATTAACCACTACCTCCTCAAAGGGCTGTAGGAAAACCAAAGCACAAAAGGACAGTAGGATTCCACATCTGGAACGTTGTCCAGCATGTACTGAAATGGCGTTCTACAGAGGGAGAGTATGAATTAGTCTTTGTCTAAAAAGACTGTTTAAAAGAAAACGATTTCTCAACCTATATTTCAAATGAAAATGATTTTATTCACAGGAGAGTTGGGCCCCTTCAACTGTCAATCAGGAAAATACATTATTTTCACTGGATAAAGCAAACGTTACACAGATATTTTTGCTGGTGTAGCTCCTCCCGGACAAAAACAGGGTTTCTACTCCCATAAAGGTTACAGCCTCAGACACCCACAGGGACTGCTCTCCTTTGACTTACAGGGTCAGTGCTGACTCGGTGGCAGGGAGCCAGTTTATTTGGTATGTCTTCCTAGGACTTCAGGGTGCCTCACTCTAATTTCTAACACTTCTGAGAAAAAAAGGAAGGATCAGGTTAATGATCAAACAAACAAACCAAAAAGGGTTCAGTATCTGGGCCAAGTTATTCAGCACGAGCGACTGCAGTCCACCAATGAGCAGCAGTGATTACGAACGTTCTTCAAATGGGGAAATGGGATGTTTAAGAAACAGTTCAGACCATAGAAACACAATGATTAATTATGGAGCATATCAAAAGGAACCTTAGCGGCAAGGTGACTAAAGCTTTAAGGTGCATGCTAAGTGAAGAGACAGTGGTTTGAACCCACTGCTCCCTCCACAGGAGAGAGGTGTGGTAGTCTACATTCATAAAGATGCATAGCCTTTGAAACCTGACGGATCCGGCTCAGTTCTCCTCTGTCGAAAGGGTCACTATAAATCAGAGTGGACTCAAAAGCTTAAGTTTGGGGTTTGTGTGAAGAGTTTTTGTCTGGGGGGCAGAGGGAGAGGGCGGTCAGCAGATGAAATTTTGACCACTAACTTAGAAACTCAAGAACTCTCGCGAAATCTCAATTCACTGGTGAATTTCGTTTAAAAAATATTTTTCTTACATAATTGCCACAAATCGCTTTGAAAACCCTCTGGAATCTCTCTTTGCTGAGTTGAGAATGACTGGAAGGCATGGATACATATTCGATTACAAGATGACATTTAATTGTGATTCCTTGGGTACCTGGTAATGTTGATCTTAGGTGAATCTACATCTGGAAAAGAAGAACAATTATTTGCCCCAAAATGACAGTGGCAATCTTTAATTCAATTTAGCAAATATTTATTACAAAATGAATCCTTCTAGTTATTTTATTTCATAACTAAAATTAGTTTTAGCCTCTGGTTCTGCTTTATCAAATAAGAGATTCGATTTCATGTTAATTTAATACAGAGGAAAACAGAGGAATTTCTATTTGCATTATGGTTGCATTCTGCCCTTCCATTAAATTTCTATTTAATCCTTGACTAAAATTTTAGTCCACCCAAATTATTTCATTTTCATTTGCTCATTCCTTTGTCATTTCCATTAATTTTTTTTAGTGGAAGAGTGCAATTCTGGGTTTGATGTGATATGATGCTATTTTGTCATTAATTACTTCAGCAGATTGATTGCCTTTTATGTCACATTATTTTCAGTTCTTTAAATGAAAAGGTGAATAACGTGTGATTTTTTTGGTCAGCCTAAAGAGTTTTTCATTATAATTCCTGTTTTACTATGTAAATTTTTAAGACTATGCGCATTATTGCCTTGAAAAAAAATTAATGCTACTGAAAAATAGTGTTTGGGTTGTTGTAGTTGTCCTTGATGTAGTTCTCATATAACTTTTTTCATGGGGAAAAAATACAAAAAGTTTTGTAAAATTCCAAGTATTTATAAATTGAGATTGTTTAGCCCATCAAGACTGTTAATTTCCAAAACAGCCCTGCATGAGGCCACAACTTCCAGGCTTCCAACAGCTCACAGTCAACGGAATCCACTGATGCTTCCTTCACCTCATCACACTCACCTCTGGGGGAGTCTCTCGAGAAAGATGACTTTGAAGTATATATAGAAAAGTAAAACCGTCATCTTGAGCTCAATGTAAATCATGTATATCGTATCTATTGTTGTGAGGGAAGTGAGGAAAGCAGAGAATAAAAGCCATCACACTTCACCTGTCGTACTCTATAAAGCTCTCTCCTAGCCCCTGCAGACTACTTTCAAAAGTATCTGGAGTTCAGTGAGCATGAACACCCCGACACCAGTCACTGAGCCAGTCCAGAAGCACACACACAGACTGCAAGGCTCTCTGGCTCCGATACCCACCCACCCTTCCTTCCGACAGCTCCTCTGCACTTTCGGGATAGGCTACATGATTCAATGGAAGCGCATTTTCAAAGATCATGCCTAACATTGGGGACAGTAACAGAAATGGACCACCTCGTCGTACACCGATGATGAGATTTTATGTTGGCACAATCTTTCTAGAGGGAAACTTAACAATAAATATAGAAATTTGTAAAGTCAATATATCATTTTGCCCTCCAGCAATTTCACTTCCAGGTCTCCACTCACAGGAAATAGTCATTTGCACAAAGATTTAGGTGTAAGGTTGTTTACCACAGTACTGTTTATTGGAGAGAGAGACAGAACAAACTAAAGGGGAAAACACTGAAGATGGTTACAGCTGAATAAATTACAGAACATTCACACAATGAAACATTATATCGAGTCATTAAAACAATTGTGCTGACAAATATTTAACCACATGGAAAACCACTGATCATATGGTGTTAAGTAAAAGAGGAAAAGTAGATGATAAGACAACACAAACTGACTACATTTTTGTAAATAC
The DNA here is from genome assembly GCF_000313985.2 of Echinops telfairi. Lineage (NCBI taxonomy): Eukaryota > Metazoa > Chordata > Mammalia > Afrosoricida > Tenrecidae > Echinops > Echinops telfairi. The sequence goes on from NW_022111369.1 coordinate 41,983,682, forward strand.
ATGTGATTCTGTGAGTAAAAAAAAAGGGGGGGGACTCAAATATACATATTAATAGTCTTTATCTGGGATTTTACATTTTCCAATGTACATTATTTCTCTTTTCGGCTCAGCATTTTTAAATAAACACAGATCATTTTATAATAAAAACCACTAGGTGTTATGAATTTTTAAAACTGATTCAGCAAGGAGTATATGTCCAAGTCGCTACTGATTCACAGCAGCCATGCCGGGCAGGGCAGAAACGCTCCACGTGGTCTCTGAGGTCGCACATCTTTGTTGGAGCCTCTTTCTCCATACAGGAGTCTCATCTTCTTTTGGGAAGCAGCTGGCCAACTCAGAACCTACGACCTTTTGGTTAACAGTTTAGTACTTAACCCATTGAGCCACCTGGGTTCTTCCACGAAGAGATTTTTAAAAAATCCAAAATCCAACCAAGTCAGTTCTGGCTCACAGAGGTCCTATCTAGAGTTTCCAAGGTTGCAAATGACCTCATCTTTCCCCATACAGGGGCCAGCAGGCTTTAACCACCAATCTTGCAGTTAGCAGTTCCATGCTTGCCCAACACCGCCATCAGGGCTCCTGAGGAGCACATTATAAACTTTCCCCACCATCCAGTCATTCCAACTCCTCGGGCCCCTGCAGGGCAGGACAGAAAGGCCCCTGTTGAGTGTCCACTCTTTTCAAGAGTAGAAAGCCCCATCTTTCTCCCAAAGAGCCTCCAGAAAACTCAGAAGCACTGCCTTGCTTTGTAACATCATAAATCCATACAAATGGATGCAAACTTTAAAAAATAAAAGAGGGGAGAAGTTGGCATTTGAGCAGCCACGCGGATTTTAAAGACAGGCAAGCCTTGAAGAGGTTCAGGTTCGGACCACCACAATAAAGGGAGGACTGACATGAAGCAAGTCCAGGAATTTTTTGGCTTCCCAATGCATAGAAAGGTTATGTTTACACTATACTATAGCCTATTAAGTGCACAATAACATGTTGGGAAAAAATGTTAGGAATTGCCAAAATGTGACACAGAGATGGGAAGTGAACACACGCCTTTGGAAAAATGGGTCGACAGACTCGCTCGGCACAAGTTGGTCACAGACTTTCCATTTGTAAGAAACACAGGAAGCACAATAAAGTGAAGCTCAAGAAAATGAGGCCTGTTTTTACGGCCCACACAGTTCTCCAAAGGCGTGAATGCAATTACACCAAGTTCCTGCATTGCATTCGTCTTTCCAAAACCAACAGCTTTTGACTTACGATTTTGGTGACGATCCGTTTCTATTTACTGTCTGCTTCAATATGTATCACTCCCTTCTACTTTCAACGGGTATCAGTTATTATTTCCCTAATTCCTGAGATTTTTCAGCCTTTCTTCATTATATACACACATACACACATATGAGGCAGCTTCAAAACATGTGTGGAAATCTGGGACCTAAACGTTTCCACGAACTTTTAGATGCCCCCTCACGCATACACACATACATAATTATATATGTGTGTCTCAGTGCCACTGAGTGGTTCTGACTCACAATGACCCCGACGAACAACAGGCGAGACTGTCAAGTCTTGCAGCATCCTCGCAAGCATTCTATACTGGAGCCACTGTTGCAGTCATTGTGTCAATCCACCTCCTTGAGAATCTTCCCCTTTTCCTCTGACCTTCTACTTGACCAAGCTTGATGTGTTTATACACATCAGTGGATGGCTGCAGACGAGTCCTCTCAGTAAGACACTTGTCTAGTCTCATTACGGAGCCTTCAAAACACATGTGTGCCTTGGAAAAATTTTGACGTATGGGCTAACCTCAAATTTTTAACAAAATTTATGAGGACATCTTCCTAAATCACTGAGACTTGGCACCAAGTGTATGAAAATTCTGTCCCACATAAAATAATAGTTTTTAGACATCAACGATGAGCCAAGACAGGGAGGAGCATCAACCTCAACAAATAAAGAAACTGACCAATATCCAGAAACTGGCGGAAGAGCACTGTAGAATTCCCAGTGATGTAATAGCTACTGAAGATGGGATTTCACAAAGCTCATCGTTTTCAATTTTAAGTGAAAACCTTGGCCTGAGCAAGCTTTCAGCTCAATGAGTGCCGAGTACTTCAAAGAGCTGCTCTCCATCAGCCTTTCAGACAAAATAAAAAATAATGAATACGTATTCATGAAATGAATCCTAGCTAGAGACAAGACCTGGGTTTACCAAGGGGATCCAGAGAACAAAGTCCAGTCAAAATAGTGACCAGGGACGTTACTTTAAAGACACACAGGTCAGCTCACGATTCCAAATGGGTAATTTTGACAGATTTTCTCAAAATTCACAGGACAATGACAGGGGCTCGTTAAGAAGGAGCATTAAGAAATGCTCACCAATTGCATTGGTGAGGAAAAGGCAAAGAGGGTTACCTTCACACTTCTTTTTGTTCCCAAACTCAAAGAACGTTTCAAATAAACACGATTTGAGTCCCTTGAGGATGCTGGTGTTGACTAGGTAGGATGTAAACCGAAGAGCAAAGAATTCTTTTCAGAAGGGTTGGAGATGGAAGCAGCGCCTTCTGAAGTGTATAGACCAGGGTTTAGGAATCAAGAAACAATAGCTTCGCATTTTGATGATTTTGTTTTATAGGTGTTTTTATGATGCAATAGCAGTACTTTTTGACCTTGGTGTGTCTGTGTGTGTGTGTGTGTGTGTGTGTGCGTGCGCACATGTGTGTAGTATTTGTAAATGTCCCTCTACTCAATGCTATGGCATTTACATAATCTGCCCACTTGAGCGAAGGGGTAGAGTCTAGCCTGCCAATCAGGTCATAGCCAATGAGGCCTCTGTGTGGGTGTGGCCTTCTCCTGAGGATTCTGGGAACTCCTGTCTTCCTCCCAGGAGACAGAACACACACTCTCCCTGTGAGACATTCCTGCTGACAAGCCACATGGAGCTATGCTATGGAGTCAGAGCCCTGGAGCTAAAAGAGCCATGTGGAGAACCATGCCAGCACTGAGATGCTTCCACCGCCACTGGATCCACAAGACTTTCCACCCACCCGCCTGCGATCCTCCTGCACTCAGTGTCACTGCATGTGTTGCATGAGTCTGAAGAGTAACTTATAGACTGGTATCAGACATATGGGCCAATATCGGACTTATGGACTTGATCTGGACAGGGCTGGGATGCTTACTTAATATACTATTACTTTTTATATAAAGCTCTTTCTTATACACATGAGTGTCTATGAAGTAGTTTCTCCAGTCTCCCTGGACTAATACAAATGCTTTAGCTGAAATTGTGATTTGTAGCACATTTATCATCATTGTGTTTAAATGTTTTCTAATTTCTCTTTTGATTCCTTGTTTGATTGTTTTAGGAAAAAATGACTTTCCCAAATATATGGAAATCATCTAGGCATATTTTTCTATTGACATCTAACTTAATTTCACAGAGAATGTATGTCATGGCATTTTAATTTGTTAGAAATTAAGACTTGCATTATGCTTGGCGGATGTTCATTTTTATATATGTACCATGTGCATTAAAAAGAAAAGTACATTCTGCAATTGTTAAGTGAACTGTTCTATACACTCTACAACCATTACATCAAGGTAATAATTTGCTCAAATATTTATATCCTCTTTTTATTTGTCTACTTATCAACTTATGGGAGACATGTTAAAATCATTATAATTATGGATCTATTTCTTCTTGTAGTTTTGTCGATTTTCGCTTGACATATTGTTACCGCGTGTACAAGAAAGGGTATTATATTTTCCTCATGGATTGACCTTTGTATCTTTATAAAATATTCCTATTAGTAATTCTTTTTGTCTCCCAATATCACAGCAACACTGAAATTATTTTAGTTCATGCTTGCATGCCACCTCATTTTCCAACCTCTTATTTCAACATTTCTGAATCCTCCTATTTAAGATATGTTTCCTGTAAGGAGCATAAAGTTAATTTTTGCTTATTTGTTTTTCCACTGTGACGGTCTTTATCTTTTGATGAGGAGTTAAAACATGTTATTTAATGGAATTAAAGACTTATCTATGATTAATCTTCCATGCTACCATTTTTAATGCTCTTGTTTTTTATTTTCTTTTTCTCTCCATTTACCCTGCTTTTAGATTGTTCCTGTAATTCTCTTTCCAGTTGATTGTTACATATTCTTTATTCCTAGACCTGGAGAAGGGCATCATGCTTGGTAAAGTCGAGGGGCAGCAAAACAGAGGAAGTCCGTCAATGAGATGGATTGACACGGTGGCTGCAACATAGGGCTTGGCTTAGGCATAGGAACAATTGTGAGGGCAGCATGCTTCATTCTGTTGTGCACAAGGTCGCTGTGGGTCAGAACGAACTCAATGTCACCTAACAGCACTCATTCAATGAACTGCTAGTTACGGTCCACAGTCGGAGAAATAAAAATGTGGGCCAGAATGGTATTTACTAGATGTGAGGAACTGGGAGGGGGGATCTCTGCGGGTGAGGGATCAGAGGGTGAACCAATCCTCATCAGCCTGTGACCAAGTGTAAAACTCAAAGCACTCACTGCCATGGGGCCAATGCTGAACCTTAGCGCCCCCTATGGGTTTCCGAGATTGTCACTGCTGGTGGGTGTAGAAAGCCCTGTCTTTCTCCTGAGGACCTGCTGGTGGTTTCAAAGTGCCAAGCATGCAGATTGCAGCCCAAGGCAAAACCACTACACAAAGACTCCAGGTAGCAGGCAGATAAGTTGCTGGAAGGTGAGCTCGGGGTTGGAAGCTTTTACTTTAGATAAAAAGCTGCAAATGCTCAGTTACCACTGCCACTAACAAAACCACCACTTAATAACCATTTTCAACAACGAACAAATGCCACTTATCAGGCATTCTTTATATGTAGGCACTGTGGTGAGCATTTTACATAATGACCAATGTTAATTCTTAAAACAACCCAGTAAGGTCCAAGTTACTAGTCTCATTTAACAGATAAGAACTCAGAAGCACAGAGATCCCTTGTAGCTGTTCCATGGTGCCAGAGACCAGATCAGAACTCCTTCACTCTAATTCCAAAACACACACCCAAACAGCCCCCCACACACCCCACCGCCAGACACTAAACTCCATCTGTCCTTGGAAAAGCGAGTAAAGAGACCACTGCCAAGGCCAAAACAATACACACCAGCTGTGGAGCACTCTCCCTTGGGGCTAAGCAAGCCTACTCACAGAGCAGCTGAGCTTTCCCTTGTCAATTACCTCCATTTCTAAGACAGGATAGTATCACACACGAATACTCTTCACTAGTTAACAAAGCCATCACTTTGGAATGCCCAAAGAAGTAAAATAATTACGAAATATGAAAAAGAAAATAATCCATAAGCAAGAAAGGTTACACAATTACACATTCTCTCTTCCATTATTTCATTTCAGAACACACACACAAAAAAAACCACAAAAGCACACACATATAATTAAAGAAGTTACTTTTACTTAACTTTTAATGAGTAAGGATAACTGATTCAAATAACTCCCAAGAGCCACCAGGGCCTATTAAAGGGCCTTTAGATATTACCGTGGCCATTTATGGGCTGACATTAGGCTATCGTGAGCTTCACATCTTTTCTTTAACTAAGAAACAAGAATGGATCAGAGGAAGATTAAAAACCACTGATATCCAGCCAGTCGCCGTTCAGGATAATCACAGCCAGGTGGGTGACATGATCACCTCCACTGGACAAGATTCTGAGAAGTGACATTGCTGGGAAAGAGATGTTTCTTCCAGATGGTGCAGGGCCAGTGGCTCATGCCTTGTGCATGTTGGTGCCTACTCCATTGGGAAAGCCTTTCCCCTGGACGGTTCACTCTTTGTGGGATGGTGTCAGCCTTATTCACGCGTCATACTCCAGCAGCTAGCACAGTGCTGGCTCGAGTAAGTGCACAACGAATAGTACTTGAAGAGGAATGAAACAGATAGGGTTGGTGGTGCACACTGGGAAGAACAAATGAGTGACACAATACTTTGCCCTTCCTTTCAGCATATCGGGAAGACATACTATGAGAGCTCACACAGAGATACCTAGAGAGGGATGAGCCATTACTGTGGTCCGTCAGACATTAGGCTCTGCTCAAATTGTGGTTTTGCCATTCGATCCCTATATGACCTGCACCAAGTCACATAATTACATCAGCTAAGAACAAAAGATGTTAGACTTGTTACCCTAAAATTTTGCTGCCAACTCTCAAGGGTGGCAATCCTTCTTCCCTTAAGATCAGCCTCAGCCCAACACCTCCCTTGCTTTCCCCAAAATTTTAGTTAAAATAACTTATATCCTCAGTTAAATGACCCTAAACAGTTGTATGGCTCTGTGTCATGCACAACCTGCCCAACTACATGGAGCGTTGCTACCAAGATGTGGTCTAGTCAGAATGGGCGCTAGTAAGAAACAGGAGATGGGAAGCTCTGCACTGGGGCACTCAGAAGAAAAACAAACAAAACAAAACCTCACCTAGACCCTCCAGTGTGTCTCACCATGAGATCATTAGATATTCATGGGCTCCTGATATGGATGCACATACCCATATACCTAGGCATCTCCTGGGGTTCCTTTCCCCTAGCCTTCTCCAATGCTCTCAGAAGGACACTGAATTTTACAAGAAATAGCCCAAGTGTTTCTAAGCTTCCTCCTCAGGTTAGTTTGTAGCTGTCATTAATAATTGCAGATGGTGCACCCATGAGAAATTTCTCCACAAATCCACTGCAGACATAAATCATGTATGCACACACCTGAACCTCTTACTAGAAAGATATACTGGGAGGTTTTTTTGATGGGAAGGAAACACAATGGGAGAAAAGGAAAATAAAGAGAAAAAAAAAAAACAGAAGAAAAACGAAAGATTCTAAAAGAACAAAACAGTAAGGTCAACTACCACAACTAGAGTTTTTAGACATAACCGCCACTTGAGAAAGGCATCCGCAGGGAGAATCAGGGTTTGTTTCCATTGGCAAGTGGAGGGAAGTCTTTGGTTTGGTTTGGTTTTCAGTGTTTTTCCCACTCTATGTCTCAAATATAAAATTGACTCAATCACAGCACTCTAGGTCTAATAAGTTAATATAATTAAGGCCTGACAACATGCTTCTGCCCTTTGAGTTGTCGAGATTATGATTAAAAATAACTTTTTCCTTGGACTGTGAATTCAGACATGAGAGTTCAAATTCTACTGGCCATCCAAACATACGGCCACCAAGTCACTTCCCACTCACAGTCACCCTGCAAGACAGAGTAGAACTGCTGCTGGGGTGAGCAGCCCAACACGCATACCCTACTGTACCCCCAGGGTTCCTGTACAGTAAGCTAAAGAGCTCTCAGTAAACAGTTTACCTGTGAAACTTCAGATCCTCATCTGTAGAGTGGGGATATTAAAGTGCAGTCACAGTATTCCTATGAAGCAAGTATGGCAAGACTTCATCTCACATACTTTGGCTCAGTCTTCAAAGACAGACATCATGCTTGGTGACGTGGCAGGTCGGTGAAAAAGCGGAAGGCCCCCAATGAGATAAATTGACACAGTGGGCTCAAACATAACAACAGCTGTACAATGGCTTAGGACAGCGGTTCTCAACCTGTGGGGCATGACCCCTTTGGGGTTCGAATGACCCTTTCACAGGGGTTGCCCAAATCATAACAGTAGCAAAATTACAGTGATGAAGTAGCAACAGAAATAATGTTATGGTTGGGGGTCACCACCACATGAGGAACTGTGTGAAAGGCATGCGGAAGGTTGAGAACCACTACTTAGAACCTTGCGGTGCTTTGTTCAGGGGCTTCAGAAAGGAAAATGAAATTAAAAGGCAATTACATTTTTTCTGTGTACTTTCTGAAGCCCCTTTGTAGGATCACTATGAGTCCGATGTACTTCAATAACACATAATACCACCACCACCCCACGAATTGGAAGAGATGCTGACTCAGGACAGCCCGTGTGTGACAGAGTAGCACACTCCCATAGGGCTGCATTGGCAAGAATCTTCATGGAAGCAGATACCCAAGCCATTTGTCCCTCAGTTCTACTGAGTCCATTTGAACCACCAACCGTTCATGTTAGCAGTTGAAATGAAATCATATGCATAGAGTGCCTGTCTTTGTTACCAACTGCTGCTATACATAACAGACACAACTCAGTGAGTGCAAAGGGCAGAAATTTATTTTTTTTAAATTCAGGAAGACGTTTGAATTCATGACTTGGCTCTGGAGGTGGAGGTCCTTCCTTGTCTATTTCAGCTTCTAGTCACCCACTCCCTCCCACTGCCTTCAAGTCAATACGGACTCACACTGAACCCTTTAGGACTGGGGAGAACTGCCCCTGTAGGTTTCTGAGACTGGCACTCTTGATGGGACGAGAAAGCCCCAGCTTTCTCTCATAGCACCAATAACACACCCGAAAAGCAAACCAGTGGGAGTGGAATCGCTTCCAACTGATGAGGGCGACCCCATGTATTTCCGAGTCAAACTACACACAGGGCTTTTCAAGGCTGGGACCTTTGGAAGCAGAGCATCAGCGATACTGCTGGCTGGATTCAAACAGCCAACCTTTCCACTAGCGGTTTAGCCCTTGACTATCTGCAACACTGATTTGGCTGTAAATGTTACTTATTACTATTTTCATGCTAAATCACGTACAGACCTAGGTTACATGGGAAACCTAAATTAATAGGTAAAACCACAACACTGAACCGTCTCAGAAATAACTGTGACGTTATATAACATGACAAGTAGCTCTGGTAGTGTAGTGGATTGCTAACTCCAAAGCCAGGAATTCAAACCCACCCGCCACACCGTAGGAGAAAGATGAGGCTTTCCACTCCCATATACATTTGCAGTCTTGGAAACTCAAAGGGGCACATTGCTTTTTCCTAACAGGGTCACTCTGAGTCAGAACAGACTCAATGGCCATTGAGTTTAGAGCTTTTGTTGTTTTTTTTCAATCATGAAAGGAGCGGTCTGAGCAGGGGAAAGAAATGAGAACAGCGATTTTCTTTTGAGATTCTAGGGCTCTCTGCTTTTCTCCTCTCGGTGGGAAGGAAGGACTGATGACTTCCCAGACACCAAAAGTAATCCTACAAGTAAAATGATGTGATTACAGTCCCAGCACTTGGACATCACGGCGATAGGCCATGGACAGCAGAAGGGGAGGCAAGTGGCAGGAAAAAAAAATTAACAAAGCAGGTACCAGAGGAAGGAGGAAAAGCTTTAGGGCCCAAGGCTAAACCATCGAAAACTGTGAGGAGCAGAAATAAAGAACCCTGAGGGCACATATAAAAGAGACATTGCACCTAACCGTGTCCGGTGGCTCTCAAGAACTCTGGATACAGACCACACTGGGGACACAGTTTTGTGAATGACTTCTACAGGGAACTGGGAGAGTCTTCACGGCATGCACACCTATGGCAAAATCTTGGCTTGGGATTCAGTATTTGTGAGGAGAAGAATCATAAAATAGTTCACTAAAAAGGCTAGGGGTGAAAAAATGCTAAACACTGGCTTCTGCATGTAGGAGAACATCTCTCTCTCTGAGGGCCAGTTCAGAAACATCCCAGCACAAACATTGAAACTGCATGTCTCACATGAGCAAGTGGGGCTGGGGGGAAAAACAGGGTGGGAGGAGGTCAAAATAAGACCGATGCTCAGATAACACACTTGGGTTTCTGTTGACATCATTGATTAAAGGAGTGACTTAATTTTGCTCTTTCTTTCTCTGTTTAGAGCATAGGAGCAATCATAAGCCATAAAAGGATTGGAGTTATCTATACCGATTTCCTAACATGACTGTGAATCCTACATCTCATAGTCTTTCAGCAGGCGAGAGAGAGGTGAGGAGGACTATAAAAGCAGTATACATGTACATATGGTGCAGCACATCCAGATGCCGTATTTATTCACAAGAGCCAAAACAGGGGAACAATCTAAGTGCCCGTCAATGTACGAACGGATAAGCAAAATGTGGTACAGACATATGCTGGAATACTAAGCAACAGCGAAAATAATGATGAGTGTGCCACTAGAACATGGATGACTCTAGAGGATAGTATGCTGAGGGAAAGAAGTTGGTCATGAAAGGGCAAATGTTGTGGGCTACCACTTTTACAACAAGTCAGGAGCACATTTACACACAGCAAGCAACGTCATTTGATGGTTACCAGAAATGGGAAGGGAAAGGAAGGTGAATCACTTACCAGATTATAGATACGTATTAATTCTGGTGAAAAGAAAGGGAGTCGGCTTGTGATCGAGGTAAATGAAGACACAAAAGTATGCAAGAATCCAGGACAACAACACAAAGGCTACTACCCAGGAATTCTGCAACAGCAACAGGAACAAACAAGCATCTCTAAGTGACTACACAGGTAAATATGTGTACTGTGTATGCAATGAGAGGGCTTATGAAATACATGGGGATGCATATGTAGGTACAGTTGTGGGCATTTGTATACACCTATTTGTGTTGTTGAAGACATACATATATATAACAGAATTTCAAAAAGGTTTGGGGGAAATTCCATTATCTTTCTTTTTTTTGTTTTAGAAATTAAGTAGTTTATGTTTTAATTAATTGGGATATAGATATAATCATTCTTCCACAGTTCAAACATATCCAGTGGAATTGTATGTTAAATCATTTTATTGGGGGCTACCATTTTCCCACTAACTTCTTGAAACCCCCTTGTACAATCAAGCACACATTGATGGAAACTTTTTAAACATATACAACAACCTCATGGGACTCAGTTACAGGGATAAGGGCACATCTAGGTTATTTGGTATAACATAGTTCAAAAAGGCAACACTCTACATCCTGGTATGGGAAGTATCACCCAGAATATTACAAGCTGCTGAGCAGACATCTACATACAACTATTGGTCTTAGACAACTAAGAGTATTTTAAAAATCTCAAAGACTCAAGAAAGAAGTTAGTCCACAGGAATAATAGCTGACACACACCAGTCAAGTGTAACCTGAGCCTAGAAGACCTAGATGGGACTACTCCCAACCTCTCAGGGACACAAAGGTCCTGGTGATAGAGGAAGAAAAGCATAGTACAAAATTCCAGTTCCTGAAAAAATAGTGCAGACTTACTGGTCTGATAGTAATTCAAACAACCCCTGAGGTAATCACACTGACACCTTTTAACATGGAACTGAAACCATCGGCGGGGAAGGGGGGGGTGTCAATTCGGCCTATAAAATAAACAACACCGGAGATGAATGTGTGCCTTAGAGCAATCAACTACAAGCAATCAAAGGGGCAACATTTGACCAAAAGCAAAGGTAAGAAGGCAAGGAGGGGCAGGGAAATTGGGGGGTGAAGGAAGGGAGAAAGAACATAGGAAGTGTGTTGACCTACTGTGGGGATAGCAGTATCATGGAATAAATTGTGTATGAACAGTTCAATGGGGGACTACTTTGCTGTGCAAATTCTCACCTAACACACAATGAAATGTTCAACAAGAACAAAACAAACAAACCAGCATAAAACCCAGTGTGGAAATTCTCACCTTCCAAATGAGAAGACCTGGGTGCGATGCTCAACCCTCTGTAAGTGGAGTCTTCCATGTCATTCTGACACTGAGAAGATCTCATTGGAACTTCTAGGCGAAGACAAAGTAGGAGGAAAAGCCTACTGGTACACTTCGACAATCAACCAACGAAAGCCCAACAAATCATTAAAGCCTGAATTGCAGCTGATTGTGAGAATGGCACAATAGCAGATGGTATTTTGTGCCATTTTAATGGGGTCACCCTATTGGGGGGCAAAACTCAAGCACCACTGACAACAGAAAATAAGGTGGGTATGAGAATCCTAGCCTCATTTCTTCTGAGAATACCGTGCTTCTTAAGGGGATCTTGGTCATCTGACATCACCTTTGCTCTTAGTCTGTGCCGTGTAGTGAATTACTTAATACAGTTCTTCTAGCCACAGCCTTTGTGACGCCCACCAAATGACCTTCATCTTCCTGCTCAGTCTCAGTAACAGGGGAGTGGAACAGCCTGATTGGATCACATGACTTCGCTGCGAGTGTTTATCATCAGGGGTAATTGTGATGACCATCTCAGAAGCAGGGAGTGGGAGAATCCCCCTGCCAGTAACAGAAAAGAGCCAGGTGAGGAGCACATCTTTTGGACCCCAATATCCCTGCACATTGAACCTCCTTGATCCAGGAGATAGCTTTGACACCAGAGGAATTGCTAGAGTGCTCTGGGGCATGAGATTGTCTTGTGAAATGGGATGCCCCTGGGCACTTAACTGGGGGGCCTACATGTGCTTACCCAGGATGCTAAAGCTGAGTGCTTACAAATTGAGGCTTATGGCAGGGTGGCATTCCCTATGGGGATGACTGCCAGCTCCAACAAAGCTTTATGACATTGCCTGATCAGGACAGAGACCAAGCCAAGAAGTTAGGAGCCAGTGGACACAGCAGAGAAAAGGTTGTCTTGGCTTAACATTTCATTTCCCACACAAACTGAAATCTGCTAACTTCCCTACTAAGTGCCACACTTGTATCATCTGTGAGCTCTGTGTGGCAACTGCAACGAATGAGCTAACTCAGTCACAGAAGTAGAGTGCTCTGAGGGATAGTTGGTGTCAGAAAAGGGGAAAGGGGTGTCTGACCCTTGCCTTGTGGGAACTGGAAGAGCTTAGATGTGGCCCCCACACCGTTTGCTCAGTCCATCCAGTGGTGATGTCTCATCATACCTATTCTAGACGCCATAGAATCTTACTTCCGTGACATCCCTGATGGCTTCCTTACCTTCCTCATTGCTCCCTACAAGACACTGACCCTGGATCAGTCCTAATTCTGATCTGTCAGGTACAACCGCTACCCATAATTAGTCACAGCTCATGTACAATTTACTAAAGATCTGTGATTTAAACCTAAACCTAGTGACTTCACCAGGTCCCTAGTCCTATTATTTGTCCCGGAACTTTTCCATCTACCGAGTCTGATCCACAGTGGGAACAGCTGAGGGTGCCTATTCCACAGCGGGATAGAAAAGGCAGTCTTGAAGACAGGCGCCTCCTATGGATTTCTTACCTAGAAACCTGTTTGCAAAACTGCTGAGCTGTGAAAAGATAAGAACTACAATGGAGAAGCAAAGCTGAAGTTAAAGGGGCGAGAGAAGCTAACTGTCATGTCTAACGGGGTGGGTTTAGGCTGACTTGGTAAATAGACGGTAGCCTGAAAAGACGAAAATTGAGGAGCTGAAGAAAACAAACTGAGGTGTGGGGTCTTCAGGCAGCTTCAAACACGTGGCTGCCTGGCAGGGCGGTTCCTCCTAGGCAGGACTCCCAGCATCTCCTCAGGGAGCCAAACCAAGTCAGAAACCTTCCCACTCGACAGAGTGGTTCTTCCAGCACCACATGCAAACGACACATTACCCCAAACCACTCTCCCACACAGCCACATGGACCCACCGGAACTTACCACCCTGCCTTCTTCATTATTTCTCAATGGAAGCAAACTTGCTTCTTCTGCCCCAAACTGGCCTTCCTCTACTCTCTACATCTCCTGTCTCTTCAATGACTGAAGTAAGACTTACATTGCGTCTCTCTCCTAAACTTCCCACGCTCCTTTTCCTCTGTTTGGCTATGGACCCATCAATACTAGTATATTACTGCACTGAGCCTTCTGGAGCTGTTGCTTCTATCATCAGAAAAACGTTTGTTGGTTAGGAGGAACCATGGTGGCATAATGGATAACATATGGGGCTGCTAACCATGAGGTGAGCAGTTCAAAACCACCAGCTGATCCGAGGGAGAAAAGAGGAGACTTTCTACTCCTATAAGGAGTCACAGTCTCCCCAAGGGCGGTTCTGCCCTGTCCTACAGTGTTGCTATGGGTCGGAATTGGCTCGCTATGAGTGAGTTTAGTTTGAGGGTTTTTGTTTTGTTTGTTTGGGGTAATGTCTTTAATTTTTGTATTTTAAGAAAACAGCTGAAGGTGCCTATTCAAAAATAGGATAGAAAAGGCAGTCTACCTTTTTGGAATACCTAACAAAGACCCGATCACTTGTATAAACACTAAATAAATTCTCCACACTAAATAAATTCTCCAAATCGGGGTTGCCTTGTTTTCCCAGCCAAACCTGAAATAAACGGTGATCGCTGCTCTGGCTGCCCCTTCGTGGCTCTCTACACCCTCCACCAGCATTACTATATTACTGAACCATTAGGCCTCAGTCTGCACCAGGACACTGACTGGTCAGAGACCTGGGACAGCTGCACAGAAACACAAGCCAGCACTGACAGGGCAGCAGCCTGGCAGATCAGTGAGAGAGAGAGAATGAATATGAATTTTAGCACTCACAGGTTAAGCCTGGGCCCACAGTAGAATAATGCAGTGCTTTAATAGACTATTTAGTGGGCTCATTTAATAAAACAAACTCTCCCTGTGGAGATGGTCCCAGGGACCTATTTATCACCAACTACTAAAATCTATGCAAAAGTTATTACCTATACAAGATTTAAAACTCTAGTTAATGCTGGCAAAAATAATTTCAGGCTTTCCCATTCTTGCAGGATGCACGGGTGAATATGTAATTAATAATTAACTTCTTTCTTTTTTTCCTTCCCACTTGAATCTGTGCTACTAGTCACTTCACACCACTGGACGAGCTGGCCCAGCGCCTGTCCACCTCCTGCTCCCTGCTCTCAGCCCTGGGAAGCAAATCAGAAAGACACACACCTTCGTCTCCACATGGCACAAATTGAGGTTTCAGGAATGTTGAACAGTTTGGGCTTCTGCCTGCACAGCTTTTATTATGAAGACTTAGCATAGACATTTTCAACACAATAGTCATTCCTCCCAGCAGACGACATAATTCCTCCATAATCATAAAAGCACAAGCGAGTTCCTCACTTTGTGTCAGAAGAAATGGTATAATAACTCTACAGGTTTGAGGAGGAGTAGAGGGTGGTGGGAGAGAATAAAGAAAAATGAGAGGTAGGTGAAGTGAAGGAGCCTCGCTGTGCTAACAAAAGAAAAAAATAATAATATGCCTATGTTTCACATGATCCATCTAGTCCAGAAGAAGTTTACTGTAAATGTAATAAATACCTCTATATCAAATCCTATATGATTCTGTTTTATATACACACGTAAAGGTAACATAAACTCACAAAGGGGGTTGGAAATCAGAATTTCAATGCTGGGGAAAAAAAAATATATATATATATATATTTCTTGGAAGAAAATGTTTCCATTCCATGCACAAGAAAAGCACCTGAGAATGCAGCAAATCTTTCAAAGCATTCAAGAAGAAAGAAAACGTTGTGAAAATGATGGTGGCAGCAATTGTACAATTATGTTCGATCTAATTGAACTATGGATTGTTATAATATCTCTAAGAGCTCTCAATAAAATGGAAAGGTGCACATCTTTAAGAAAAAAATATTTTTAGGACATGTGTTAATAATATCCGAAAGAAGACAGAAAATGCCAGAACCAAGAACGTGGTTTGTGTGGCACTAAAGCTTAGTGGCTGAGATGGGTACGTGTTGTGATAACTTGGCACACCTGTGGGAAGGCATGAGTGGAGTCGAGCCTCTCAATCAGTACCCAGCCTAATGATATCTCCTTTTCATCAGAGGCACCAGAGAGAACTCTCTCTCTCACCTCTTCTCTTTCCCTCTTGTTTGGATACTGCGTCTGGCTTCTCAAGCTGGTGGCCCGTGTGTTTTGCTGACCCCGGATGCTATTAACACCCTGGCATGTTGCTGTGGACCGTGGAGCCACAAGACGCTACAGCAGTCAGCCTATAATCTCCCAGCTTCCCGCTTCACCTTCCTGCCGCACCAACCAGCAACTGCGTGAGTCTGGGGGAGCCTCCAGTATACCATCTGACCCATGGACTTGGGATGAACTGGGCTGGGCTGCTTCCTTGATACACATTTCATTCTTGATATAAAGTTCTTTCTTACATGTATATGGTTGTCACCGGTGTCATTTCTCTCTGAAACTCAGCATAACATAACAGCTAATGGAAATGATGGCTGTTAACGCTGAAAATCTCTAGCAGAATGTCCTCCTAAAGCTATATACATCCTGAGGATAGGGCCCGATCCCTAATGCCTAGATCACAGTAAGCATGTAATAATTGTCTAATGGTGAAAGGTGTTAATGAATGACTATTAAAGTTGATGAGCTCTGGTACTTGCTTACAGAGCTCAACAATTTCAACTTTTTGAGGTGTAAGAATGAAACATAAAGCTTTTCTCCATGTTTCTGGAGAAAAGGAGGTTCAAAGAATGTAGAAGTACTAATGTGACTGGACCCAAAAAATCATTATTGCTAACAGTAAGTATCCAGTACTGAGTCTACGTTATTAAACCCACAAATTCCAGTTAATCGTTCCTATCTTCTTGGCATCAATCACCCTACAATTCTACCCAAAGATGAATGCAATCATTCCAGTGCAGAGTTGATTAAGGATCATATATATGCCACACTGCACAATAGATACTTGAGTATGTAAGTGCAGGTGGGGAGGACAGAAGAGTTCACTTTCAATAAGGAGCTTGAAATCTGAAAAGATGTAAATGTAAACTGAAAACAGAGGCCTCTCATGTATTAAGAGATGTACGCAGAGCAAGGAGTGTTCTTCAGTGGTCCAGGAGCATCACTGACAGAGTGGGGACTCTGATTAGGGAGAAAGGTTTTGACGGAGTACTGGCCCACATTCCTTCCTTTGATGAGTGCTCAGGGCACCAGGCAACAAATAGTGTACTCATCAAGGATACTCTGCCTTATGTGCCTCTTGGCACACTGTGAGAAAGCACTTAATATAGACCAGGAATTAGGCAGTGTGGCCTAGGAGATCTATCCCCTCACTGGATAGTAGGCATAGCATGCTTTATCAGACTCTCATTTACCAAGAAAACAAAGACTCCTTTCCTTCTGCTTGAGGTCTGTTGCACATCGGGCGGTGTATGTTTTGCAGCAAAGCAGCAGTATTGTGCTTGTTGAGAGCAGCACAGCAGACTTGGCAGTTTCTTTCATCATTGCACACATGGGGGATTTCATTCTTGGTAGCCAGCTCTTGGCAGTTGGAATATGAACAGCTCTTGGTTGATGAGCTTTGTGATGCTAAAAGTTAAAGATGATGCTATAGCCTGGGTATGCATTGCCGATCTTAGACTCTAGACTCTTTGGGATGAGATCTGTGACTGTTTATAGCAACTGCCTCAGCAGCAGGTGTCCGGTACAGGAATCTTGTGCCTTCCTCCATTTAAAGCTTCAAAGTTGTGTCTGTATACTTGGTGTTAAGCTAATCTCTCCTTAGCTGGTTTTCCGTGGTATTTTTGAATTGAGCACATTGCATCATTTCAGTATTCCTAGTTTCAGCCATATCACTTACGTTATGGAACAGTGAACACGTAAGAATGAAAGAGAAAATGTTACCAACGTCCTGTGAGGAGGGACTTCTATATAGGAGCTTCGGAAAGTTCATGGGAAAATTCCGTCATCTTTTAATTCCACTTTCCTCCTTATTGAATCCATTTCATATTTCTTTTGTTGTCGTTTTCATTCCATTAACAGGAAAATCAGTGGAACTTCAAAGTTAAAGCATCATAGTGAAATGTTACTCAGAACGAGCTCCAACTATTCATTCATTAGTTTATTCTTTAGAAAACTACTTATTACACATCTAGTACATGCCTCCATGTGTTAGACCCTGGGATACAGTAAGCCTGACAGGCATGGTCTTGTATTCATAGGACTTAGAGTCTTAATGTTGGGGACATGAATAAAGAAACAATTATTAAAGGCAAAGAGTAAGAAATGGACCAGTGTTTCAGGCAATCTCTCTCTCTCTCTCTCTTTTTTTAATTAAAAGATCATTTTATTAGGGACTTACAACTCGTTACAATCCATACATTGATTGCAGTAGGCATGTTTGTACATATGTTGCCTTAATTCTTTTCAAGACATTTACTTTCTATTGAGCCCTTGGTATCAGCTCCTCTTTTTTCCTCTCCCTTCCCCCTACCCTCATAACTCTTTGATAGATTATAAATTATTATTTTCATGTCTCACACTGACTGCTGTCTCCCTTGCCCCAAGTGTTCTCTTGGTCTTCCCCCTGGAGAGGGGTGCATGGTTATGTGTCAATCACTGCAATTGGTTCCCTTTCTCCCTTCCTCTCCCTCTCTCTTCCCCCTGCCCTTCTGGAATCACTATTCCCACTCCTGTTCCTGGAGTCCGTGAGTCATGAGCCCCATCTCTTATCTATACCTGTGTACATGCTCCGGTCTAGTCTGAATTGAGAAGCAGGACTGGGGGTCATGAGAGCTGGGGGTGAGGAAGCCTCAAGGAACCAGAAGAATATTGTATGTTTTATCGATGCTTTACTGCACCCTGGTTGACTCATCCCTTCCCTGTGGCAGGCAAGCTCTTTTGTTGTTGTTGTTGTTGTTGTTGTTATAAATTATTTTATGGAGTGCTCGTACAACTCTTATCACAATCCATACATCCATCCGTTGTGTCAAGCACATTTGTACAGTTGTTGCCGTCATCATTCTCAAAACATTAGCTTTCAACTTGAGCCCATGGTATCAGCTCCTCATTTTCCCCTCCCTCTCTCACAAACCCTTGATAATTTATAAATTATTATTTTTTCATGTCTTACACTGTCCGACGTCTTCTTTCACCCACTTTTCTGTTGTCCATTTGCTGGGGAGGGGAGTACTGTATGTAGATCATTATGATTGGTTCCCCCTTTCTCCCTCACCTTCCTGGTATCTCTACTCTCATTACTGGTCCTGAGGGGTTCATTTGTCCTGGATTCCCTGTGTTTCCAGCTCTTATCTGTACCAGTGTACATCCTTTGGACTAGCCGGATTTGTAAGGTAGAATTGGGATCATGATAGTGGGGCGGGGGAGGAAGCATTAAAGAACTAGAGGAAAGTTGTATGTTTCATCGAGACTATACTGCACCCTGACTGGCTCATCTCCTCCCCGCGACCCTTCTATAAGGGGATGTCCAGTTGCCTACAGATGGGCTTGGGGTCTCCATTCTGCACTCACCCTCATTCACAATGATATGATATTTTGTTGTTTGATGGGCAGGCAAGTTTTTAATAGGGTAAGGAAGGTTAGAAAGAGAGACTATGTACGTGAATGAGTTAGATATTGAAGGAACCTAAAGGATTTCAAGATGGCCTGAGGATGGGAACGAAGGGATTGTGAAGAGCTGAGTTTAAGGAGCACCTCAGCTTGGCTAATGGAGCCTTGGAAGCCCTGTAAAGTGGTCTGGGCTTGTTATAAGGCAGTCTGGGTCATTGCTGGGTTTAGAATTGTAGAGACAATGGGACCCATTTGCAGTTTTAAAAAGGTATTCATAATTGGAGAACCAATTGTATGGGACCAGAGTACATGCTGGTGGCTCTGAGGTAGGGATTTGGGAGACACTTAGAATATTGGTTCATATTCTCCTCTACTGAATTATCACTCCACCATTGATATGAATTAATGCCCCCTTAAGTTTCTTCTCTTCCAAATTGCTATTGTCTGTTCTTCTGACTGGCAACTGAGTGATCACTCAAAACAGGCTCTCTCCATTATCATATTCTGACCCCTAAAAACAGCATTAAGTCTTTCTATGGGGAGTTCTCTTTAAGAAGTTTAGATTCTAGCAAAGATTTCAGTACCTACAATCAGTGAGGCACTGGACCAAACTGCTCAAACTTGTTTGACTGAAGCCCACACTACTGAACAGAGATCCTAAATGGGTGGCCCCTCGCTAACAAAATTATATGAATCATTTCATACATGGTTTATGTGCTCCAAGGAGAATGATAAGACAGGCTGCCCACCTGGATCACTCAGGCTTCGGAGAAGGCAATTTCATTGCAGGATGTACTGAAAGGTTTCAGAATTTCCATTGCATTCTCAATGAGAACCAGAGGGCCAAAAAGGTTAGCAAAGCTGGACTACCTAATGATTCCAGTGTCCCTTCTGTGACTTGGTTTGAGGTTAAGAATCCACATTCCCATTTTGCATAAGCCAGTCAGGTCATCAAGACCATACCAGAATGGCCAACACGCCCATCTGAATCACATCTTCCTGGTTGCTTCAAACCAAGGTCCCAACCACATGTATTACATGAGGGCAACATGTTAATGCAGTTGGGTCTATGCCAAAGAAAGCCTAGAAATTAGACCTATGAGTAATTAGATTCCTGAATAGCTCTGGAATAAAATAAGTAAACCAGTTACCCTGGTGTCAGTCTCAACTCATGACAACTCATGGGGGTTTTATCTCTCACCCCCAAATAGGTTGAAGTCCTAATCTCTGATACTGTAACTATGACCTTCTTTGAAAATCGAGTCTCTGAAGATGTTCTCAGTAAACATGAGGTCATAGCGGAGTGGGGTTTGTCCTACTTCAGTACCCATGGCGACCTCATAAGAGAAGACACATAGAAGATGGGTGCGTGACAATGAGGCAGAAATTGGGAGGCCAAGGATCCCAAGCTGTCACCAAAATCTAAGAAAGAGACATATACAGATTCCCCAGCCAGAGCTGTCAGAAGGGATACACATGGTTGAAGAACTGATTTTGGATTCTGAGCCTGCAAAACTGTGTGATACTGTATTTCTGTTTTTTTTTTGTGGTGGTACACTTTGTTACAGTATACATGTCTCAAATTATTGTTAAAAACCTGCAATATACAGTAACACACCTTGCTTGCTGAAAGTGAGGATGACTTGGAGCACTTGTTAATGAAGATCCAGGATTGTAGCAATGTAAAGAAAGCTGAAACTTTCACAACTAAATGATTCAATTGCCAAACATGAGAAATGAAAAAAGATCGAAATTGTCAAAAATCCTGTCTTTCTTGGATCCACAATCAATGCTCGTGGAAACAGCAATCAAGAGATCAAAGGATGCATTGCATTGGGTAAATCTGCTGCATGCACAAGATCTCTTCAAAGTTTAAAAAAAGTAGGATATCGCTTTGAGGGCTAAAGTGCACCTGACCCGAGCCATGGTTTTTTCAATCACCTCTTAGGTTCTTATGCATGTGAAAGTTGGATTTTTGAATAAAGAAAGTCAAAGAAGAATGGTTCATTTGAATTATGGTGCTGGTGAAGAATATTGAAGGTACCATGGGCTGCCAAAAGAACAAACAAATTTATCTTGAAAGAGATCTTTAGAAGTGAGGATGGTGAGACACCGTGTCATGTCCTTTGGAGGGAACCGTTCTTGGACATCATGCTTGGTAAAGCACAGGGGCAGTGACAAAGAGGGAGACCCTTGATGGATGGACAGACACAGTGGCTGCAATAGGGAGCTCAAATATAACAGCAACTGTGAAGATGGCATCGGCCTGACAGTGTTTCGGCATGTTGCACCCAGGGCCACAATGATTCAGAACTGTGTCGGTAGCCCCAAACAACAGCACACAGCATGACTGATTTTGTTGGTGACTTTTAGAGGCAAAAGCTCTGAATTCAGGGCATCAGCCAAACCATGCTCCTTCTGTCCATTCAAGGGAAAAGATCCTTCCTGTGTGTTCCAGCCTCTGTATGGTAGCTCACTCCCATTGAGTTGATAGGATCCCTAAAGACAGAATAGAATTGTTCCCATAGGATTTCCACACAGAGCAAACCAGGATGGGGGGGTGGTGTTTCAGGGGGTGCAGGGTCTTATTAAAATACCAACCTTTTGGTTAGCAACTGAGCACTTAACCACTGCAACACCAAGGCTCCTTATAACTTCTGGTAGCCCTAGGCATTCCTCGGCTTTTAGATGCATCTTCAAACAGCATCTACTCCTCTCTGAGCCTGCCTCACTGTCTGTTCTCCCTTCTCATTAGACACCATTCAAGAGGAACTGCAGTCAAACCCATCCAAGTCTCTGTGGCCTCGTTATCTTAACTGACAGCACCTTTATACAAACAAATATACAGGTTATATCCAAACAAGAAGTCCCATTAGGATTTCAACATATCTTGTGGTGGAACATAATTCAATAAATAAAATGTAGCTCTAGGAGGTTAAAACACAAGGATCGGGTATTGTTATTGCCATTGTTATAATTCATAAAGAAAACTATTCAGATTTAAGATATTTGATGTGTATATTGGTCAAAAGAATGAGCGTACGATTTATAGACATGTTGTCAAGTCCTGCAGGAGCATAAGGTAACAAATAGACCAACACAGCTATCTCTATATACTTTGCTCAGATAAGTTCTGGGTAGTAAACATCTAAGTTTGAGTTGTGTCCATTTACAGCTTTAAAAAATCCTTCCAATTGGTCTCTGATTAAGACAAAAGGACAAAGAACGAATGGGAGGGGCACTTTCAATTGTTTCGCTTTACTAGATAAGCAATGGAAACAGACAAGAGAAAACTGCTCCTCCCCCCTAACAACGTGGTAAACATTAGCTGCCTTTGAGGAGTACATAAAAACCCTCTGACGCCAACACCTGTGGTCAGGCACGAAGTCTCCGTTACAGCACGGGTCTCTCAAATGGAGTTTTCCACTCTTTCACTGATCCACAGACCAGGCATCTGAATCAGCCAGCTTGGCCCAATACACCGTAACTGTCTCAGTACACAGAATAGAGTTTCAATAAATACCCAAAATGAGTATAATGCATCATCAAACTTAGGAACTATCATTTTTAAAGTCTGACTGGCCTCCACTTGATATCACAGGTTTGTGAGGGACTATTAGAAAGATAATAAAAGGTTTAAAAGAAACAAACTTCAGTTGTGTAGAGCTATTTGATGGTTCTGGTATAGCTATTTCATATGTGGTAACTAAGAAATTATTAGGCATGTATAGGACCTATCTGATAAATACAATTATCCAATCACTACTGCTTTCATAAGCCATTTCTGGGGGAGAAAAAATATTATATGACTTCTAATTATATGTATAAAATATTAACATTTTCCAAGCCCATTCCCAAGTCAGAGGCCACTGGAAATAGCTATTAGGAAAAAGTCACTTAGTGAAATGACTCACACACTACTAAATATCAAATTATAGACCCTTCATAACCAGATATATAGATCACAAAGGATAAAATATATATATTTTATAAATATAGGTATGAACTGGCTGTGATTCTTTAAAAACCAGAAGGAAATGATAAATTCTCATTATGTATTCGTTGATTATTCATTACTTTCATGTATTCAGTTAGTTTCTACATGGCTTTCCTAAACATTACTATAAGACACAATATTATTCGTTTCTATCATGCATCAAAAATATGCTGACCACACGCAATTACACATTTCCAGTCTTTCAACAGAAAATGCTTAATTCAACTAAAATTTAAATTCATAGGAAAGCATAGAAAGAAGGGTCATATTCTCACGAATGTGAAGGAGATTATCAGAGAAATTGCCAATATAAGGCAAAATAAGGGTGTCTAATGTTCCACAAATTGCTTATTATTGTGCTTTTTTAAATGTACACTCTGAAAGCGTCCCTGTTTTCCTGACTCTGGATTATTTTCCCAAGGCTAGGAGCAAGTCCATGAGGGCCCGGTGGCATAATGGCTACACTGAGACTGCTGCCTGCAGGTCAGCAGTTTGAAACCACCAGCCGCTCTTGGGAGAA
>NW_022111369.1:42007519-42009461 GCF_000313985.2 Echinops telfairi
AATTTCTGTATAAAAAAAGCATTCTGTCTTACTGAGCTAGTCATGATTTTTAGATTGTTACAAAACTTGCAGAGCCTGGCCTTAACATTTCACAATGTATGTACTAATTTCATGTATTATTGTTTCATATCTTGTTTTACTGCATTTAAGACCAATGTGTGTAAATAATGAAGATAGACATCCAGTTCTCCGCCGTCTCTAGTCAATAAAAAAGTTGAATTCATACAGAATTTTGCCAATGCCAACCACTCTCCTTCCCCATTATCTTTCCTCATTGTGGGATCGCCTGGTCCTCTAACATCAGCCTGCCTCCTTTCACAAACATCCGCTTAGAGTTAGACTGAAGAGGATTTCTAAAAGCACATTTCGGAGGGTTGAATCACCAAGTGACACTTGGCAACCACTCTATCACTCTCCACTCCCCCAAAGTGAGGATTATGGGTGAATGTTACATAAACCCCTCTCCAACTCAGAGCAACCCTATAGGAGAGAGCAGAAATGTCCCATAGGGTTGTCAAGGGTGTAACCTTCCTGAAAGGAGACTGGCACATCTTTGTCTCCCTGAGGGGCTGGTGGATTTGAATCAATGGTTTTCTTGTTTACCAACTGAGTGCTTAATCACTGCACTACCAAAGCTCCAGATACCATATCAATACACAAATATAGTGTGTCAAGTAAATAGAGAAGACAAGTCTGCCCATTAAACATTTACTCTTCGGATATGCCAACCAAGCCTAAATTCTAGGCTGGCGGGAGCTATCTGCATGGAACCTGATGCCAGGAGGAAAAATGGGGGCCGGGGAAAGGAGGCTATGAGGGGTGCAGCAGGATTTTTCTTTTTATAATTTGGCTCTAGAGTAAAAAAATGCCTAAAAGGAAAATCAACCCACTGCTGAGAAAACAGGTGAATCTGATTCATCTAAACCAGAAAGGCAATTGATGAGGACAGGCAGCACGAAGCACGTTTCGGCTGAAAAGCTTGTCTGTGAGGTAGGATGAGTTCAGCCTTATTTATCAAATTACGATCATATTTTTAATCCCATAATTGTAATAGAAAAACTCTGCAGGATCTGAAACAGAAGAAAGGTTATCATTCCCAAGAAAGTCTTTGTAATTTTATTGTCATAAGATACATAACACATAGAATTTATCATTGTACTCGTTTTCAATATTAGTCACAATGAATCGACACCCTATTTCCAAAGTTTGTTCATCACCCCAAAAAGGTTTCCCTCACTATGCGAAAGTAGATATTCCTATGAAATCTCTCATGAGCTGAACTGTTACAGGGCAAAGCAACAAATTCATATGGGAAAGGTATATGAGTGTTCCCAGACCCAAAAAAATAGCCTACACCAAATTATAACAAGTCACACATAAAGCCAAAAATACTCGACACACAGTTCAAAGTGATACAGCTTGAAACCAAAATGCTGAGTACAGTTCTTGAGAAAGGAGTTCGGTGACACCACTCATACTGCTTGGAGTACACGCAGTTTCATTGACGGTCCACAGCAAAACTATGCTCAACTCCAGTTTGTTCTGCCTTTCGCTATAACCCACAGCCCCAGCGCACTCCAACCTTGCTGATAAACATGTAACTTCTCTCTGGATTTCTTTTGGTTATCAAAAACAACTACTAATGTACATTGTTCATAAAAAGAAAAGTGCCATAAAACTAATTTTGAAAACTGGGGGCACTGGCATCCATTAAACAGTAACTCTCATTTCCGACTCCCACCAGACCCTTACACGCAGCAATCGACTCTTGTCACCATAAAGTGGGACCATACAATATTTGTCTTACTGTGTGGAACACTTAATGCAAGAATTCATTTTTAAGTTTATTATTAAGCATACACTAAGTACTTACTTTCCCTGGCTCATTAGAAAGTTTCCTAAGTCCCTGAGTCTTTTATGCATATACCACCAACCCCTAACC
>NW_022111369.1:42010143-42011760 GCF_000313985.2 Echinops telfairi
GCTCCGGTGTCAGCAGAGATGGGTACTGGTACATACTCGCTATGAAAAGTGCTTGCAGCCACACACCCTCCAAATACAACCATTTCCAAGAACATTTTCTTATTCTGAACATGGGGTGAAATCTACGAATACTGTCCCTGGTTTTTAAAGAATGGGAGAGTTACTCAATATTCAACTGCTGATCTTATTTATTTCTACTCTAGATGAAGCCATTTTACCTTTTGTCCTCTTCGCTAGATCCTAAACAAGGGTCAGTGCACTTATTTATATTGCAATAAATTGAGATGTGCCTGACTGAGGGAAGCCGTAAGTAATAGGGTTACTTCAGTCTCAAGGCAATAAAATCTTTATAGTAGTTCTCACTACTTTGTATGTAATTTACACAACTTATTTCTATTCTTTTTCAGTTTTACTTTTCTGTTGTTGTTTGTTCTTTCAGACTTTTCTCCAACTTTCAGCTTTTGCTTAACTCTACATCCTTTGCTGCCAGGGGTTACACTTCTGCTTGTTAACTGTGGTAGCCAACACCACCCCAACTTGGAGAATTATAAAGCATTTATGGAGTCATTCAATAAAGTTCACACTCAGTGTGATAATGATCACAGCTAACATGTAAGGAATAAATCCAATTAGCGTATGGGTACTGAGGGTTCATTCGTTTAATATGAAGTGACATTTTGATAACTAAAGAATTGAGCCATTAGCACTCTCTGGTTACAACCTGTCTGACATATTCTGGGCATGAACTTCACTTAGTTGAGTCCTCAAGCAGTTAGGTGAGGATTAGTAAGGGGGTTGCTTTCTTGGCCCTGTTTTCTTCCATAGAAGTAGCTCTCAGGGCCCTTAGAAAAACTTTTTCCCAGAAATCCCCCATGAGGTGTATTCAACACTTAAAAAAAAAAGGAAGTTGTTCCAATTTTTCCTGTCTTTCCCCCTCTTCTTCAGGAAAATAAATATTAAATCGTCATATCAAAGAAGTTCAATCAGTCACAGCATTCTGAAGATGGACCATTCAGAATGACACAAATCAGCAATTTTAAGTCCTGGTAAGGCTGCGGACTGAGTGATTTGTTGTATGAAAAGAGGATAGATTTCATATATTTTGGGAGCCTAAATGAATATTTCTACCACTGTCTGTCAGTTTGCCATACTGCGGTGGCTTGAGTGTTGCTGTGATGCTGTAAGCTGTCACTAGCATTTCAAATGCCAGCAAGGATGACAAGGCTCGGTCTTACACACTGGATGTATGGTCAGGAGAGGCCAATCCCCGCGGGTAAAGTGGAGGGGCAGCGAAAAAGAGAATGGCCCTCAAAGAGATGGACGGACACAGTGGCTGCCACAATGGGCTCAGCATGGGAACAAGTGTGCGAATGGCGCGGGACCGTGCAGCAGTGTCACCTTCTGTCGTGCCTAGGGTCACTACGAGTAGGAACCAACTCGATGGCATGTAACCACAAAAGTGAATGTTTCACGATTAAAAGTACAACTTTCCTCTGGTTCCTAAATGTTTCCTCCCCTGCTCCCACTATCATGGTATGAATTTGACCTTGCAAGTCTGGCTAGACCAGAGGATGTACACTGGTACAGATAGGAACTGGAAATACAGGGAATCCAGGG
>NW_022111369.1:42013422-42015359 GCF_000313985.2 Echinops telfairi
TAAAGATTTATAGCCACAGAAACCCAATACAGGCTCACTCTGAGTCAGAATCAACTCGATGGCAGTGGGTTTGTACGTGGATGTGGTATGGGTTTATACATGTAAAAGGACCCCAGCAGCCGGGCTAGTCATAGCAGCAGCTCTTTAAAAATAACAAACTAAACCCAATACCATCGAGTCAATTCAACCTTTGCAATATTATATAGAGTTTCAAAGACTGTAAATCTTTATGGGAGCAGACAGCCTTACTTTTCTCCCAAAGAGCAGCTGGTGTGTTTCAACCACTGATCTTCTGGTTAGCAGCCCATGGTGCCAAAAGGGCTCACTGTATTCCCTCAAAGAGACACAGACTCTGCATTAGTTTTTTTAACCTTTTGTAACCTATCTTACTTTAGATTAGGCCCCAAAATATAATAATGAGATGGAAAGATAGCGGACTCGTAGGCCAGCATTCCTTAACTGGATTTTCCATTCTCTTCTTTGATAGTATGTGTGATATAGGAAATCATCATAGCTCCAGTGTCCTTGCTGATATAATAGGGATAATAATATCCAGACCTTGGCAGTGGTACAGAGTATTAAATTAAATGGGATGAGCTAGAGATAGGGGAAGAGAGAGACAGAGATATAAACCAGTACCATTTACCATGGAGTCAAATCTCACCAGACTGACTACAATGGCTACTGTTTTTAAGTAGAAGCTCTCTAAGCCTTTCTTCCAAGATGTCGCTGGGTAGACTCGAATCTCCAATCTTTCAGTTAGCATCCCAGCACAGTAACTATTTGTACCACCCAAGAACGCCAATAGGTAGATCTACCTCACAGTAGGAGCCAAGACTAGTGGCATAATTTATTGGAGCCTACTGCACAATGAAAGCAGAAGGCTCCCTATGCAACTCTACTAAGATGTTTAAGACGATGACCTTAGAGCATAAAACCAAGAGCAGGGCCCTTCTGACTCCGTACCCTTGGCAACTGCACAGGTTAACATATCTGGAGGTGTCCCTACCCATGTGTATTTTAAGAATTCAATAAATGAGAGGTGTTACTAAGCTAACAGTCCTTATTTTAATGTGAGCTGTTAACTTTCAGTGTGTTCACAAGAGGTTGCTTTTCTCAGTAGGAATGTAACCCTCGGAGAGCAAAACTATCAGAGAGCAACTGTAGGAAAGCAATCGAACGTTGCTTGGCCTACATTGCCTCACCACTACTTGTCTCTCGGTTTGTCATACCTTGGTGTGTGTCGCTGTGATGCTAGAAGCTGTATCACTGGTATTTCAAATATCAGCAGGGTCACCCAAAGTGAACAGGCTTCAGGAGGGCTGAAATTTGGACAGTGAATATGGAAGATTGAAGAAGAATCCATGCATTTGAATTATGGTCCTGGTGAATAATATTTAAAGTATCATGTGGTCTCACATATTTTGGACATGTTATCAAGAGCGACCAGTCCCTGGAAAAGAACAACGTGCTTGGTAAAGTAGAGGTGCGGGGAAAAAAAATGAGGAAGGCCCTCAACAAGATGGATGGACACAATGGCTGCAACAACGGGATCAAACATAAGAACAATTGGGAGGAAGGCAGAGGGCCGGCCAGTGTTTCATTCTGTTGTGCATAGGGTTGCTGTAAGTCAGAATCAACTCAATGGCACCTAACAACAACAACGACAACAAATTATCTCATCTTCAAAGCAAGGGTTAACTCAGAACACTGGTTTTCAAACTATGCTTTGAAGCTATGCTCTGAGGAATCCTTGTAAGATTACCAGTAAGAACAGGTAAGTCAAGGAGGGGGTCAGCTCAGAAGGGCATTCTTAGTTCGAACAGTGACTCTATGTGACGTTAGCCTCATTTAACCAAAGAGGTCTAAGAAAGTAAGTACTGTAAACGCACTAGATTTCATAAGCTTGTAGTTCTTCCAGTTGTAGGATCTCTATT
>NW_022111369.1:42015806-42032488 GCF_000313985.2 Echinops telfairi
TTCCACAAAGAAACCAACTGTTTTCATTAAGAGCTGCGTTTCTGGAACCACACTTCCTGGGTTGGAATCACCAATCTACTACCTTGGCTAAAAACTCTCTGGTTCCAGCTTTCTTGTAGGGTGAGAAGAAGGAATAAGCATGTGTGGCTAAAACATCAGAACACTGCACCTGGAATGTAAGTCCTCTGCCAGTATGAAGATATATCCCAAAGTATTGCTATTAAATCACAGAATTAAAAATATATATCAAAATGTGAAGCTATTGTGTCTTAACACAGCCTCCATATAGTCTATACACTCTGAAGGCCATCTGTCTGTCTAATCCTTCCATGAAGAATTCTGCCCTTACTGATTTACACAAAGCACGACAAATGGCAGTTTTGGCATCCTCCAGGGATTCAAATCATGTTCCATTGAAATGTTCTTTGAGTTTCCTGAACAAAAAAGACGGCTGAAGGGGCAAGATCGTGGTTACAGGGCAATGCGGTAAAGTTTCCCCAGGAAATTCTCATATGACAGCCCTTGCCGCCCTTGAGGAATGAATAGGTGTATTGTTGTGCTGTAGGAAAAAGTACTAGATGCAACTTTCCTGGCTTTTTTCTCATTAATGCATGTTCCAGTTGTCTTCAAACTCCTTCCTAATGAACGTTCCCAATCCTCCTGCGTCCTTCAAGTACATCAATCACCATTATCCCTTCGGAACCCTATGAAGCTTTTGCTGTAACCTTCTGAGCTGACTTCTCTGCCTTGAATTTAACTGACTCGACAGATTCACTCAGATGCCACCGTGCAGACTGGACCTTGCTCTCTAGATCATACTTCAAATAGCCAGTCATTCCTTTCCCAAAATCTTCTTCGTTAGCTTCAATCTTGCTTAAAAGACTGTTGAAAAGATCAACTCTTTAAACAAGCAACAGTTTGGGCATCCGTTGAACTGAAAGTTTGATATTCACAAGATAATCACTTAAAATTAAAAGCGCCAAAACTTAGGAGATCTCACATTCAGCAGTTTTTTTTTCTATCAATGGTAATTCTATGGTCTTCTTCCACCAGTTTCTGGACTTCAGCAACAATTTCTTCATTCAATGAGGCTGATGGTCTTCCCTTACTAGGCTCATCATTGAGGTCTTCCCAATTTTCCTTTAAGTGCTTGATCCATCTAAATCCTGTTGCTTTCTTGGAGTGTGGCGGCAGCATTCTCAAAAACTTGTTGCAAAATTTCAATGACCTAGAAATATGTCCACTTAGGTTTTGTAAAAAAAATTGATATTAGACCTGACCTCAAAATCATTTTCCCCATGGCACAAATCTTATTTTTCCCTCTGAAAGCTAATGAGAGTAAGACAAGTGTATTCTTTAAATAATTTGTCTGCAACCATCCACTAATCACAAAGACATGCTTAAATAGGCTTTGTTTGGAATAACTCCATGCATGTATGAACCGGAACCCTACCAGCCAACATTTTTTCACTTATCCTCGAAAATTTAACAATTTTTTGTTTTTCCTACTACCTCATGGGCCCTTTGCCACCATCTTTTAAATGGATGATCAAGAGTGATTCTAAATGGGAGGACTGGAATCGGGTACGTTGACAGACAACAAGAGTGCCACTGCTGTTGCACCCTGTTACGGATTGGATGGTAGCTCCCAACAAGTATATTGAAGGCCTAATCTTCTGTGTGAATGTAACCATGTTTGGAAATAGGTACTTGGAAGATGTTACTCCTTAATATGAAATCAGAGTCAGTCCTGATATGACAGGCGTCCTTATGAAAAAGAAGAGACAGAGAAGAAAAACGCCCATGTGGAGATGGGCGGAGAAATTATGGTAATATACAAACCAATGCCTGCTCAAAGCCACCAGAAGCTAGGACACAGGTACATACAAATTCTCCCTCAGGACCCTCTGAAGGAAGCAAAACCAAAGTTTCAACCTTCTAGCCTCCAGAACTGTAAGACCATAAATGTCTGTTCTGAGAAACCACTCAACGTGTGCTACTTTATAAGGGCACTCCTAGAAAATGAATACACCCCTCCCTCACAGCACGCCTCCAGTCACGACCAATATTTCTGTCTAGAAGCACAAGTTACAGAAGCATTCCAAATTTAGTTGTTCTCCTTCCCACATTTTCACACCATCTACTTCAAGTACTGCATACTCATGTGATGAGGTAAAAATAAGTTATATAAACCACTCTCAACTTACAGTGACCCCAGTCAATAAAGGCTACTATTCCTCCCCCCTTCCCTGCCCAGCCTCTTCCCATCCCCAAAAGTCAGAACCTAGGCTTGCAATGCCAAGGGAGCCCTTATGATGTGAAGCAATATGGAGCTTTTAAGAATGTGGCAAGGGCAGGGATTAGAAAGAGAGAAGAAATTTTAAACATTAGAGCAAGCAAGCCCCCAAGTTATTCACCCTCACATACCCCAGCAAGCACAAAAAAACACCTTCCTTCTTAGATGCGGGAAATGATTTACTCTGCTTCCATCTACTGCCTAAAAGCCTAAAAATAAGGGATTCCACTGGGTTCAACTCGGCTTTTGAAACAGGTCATTCATTCCATGATATTCACTGATGTAATGACCACATGTCAGGCTCTATGCTTGGCTAGGCTACCAAATGAAGCCCATGTACTCTTCAACTCATGTTGAAGACACAGAGGGACTATCAGTAGCTCACCTATTAGTATGTTATGGGTGGTTTACATTTCATAGTAACTAATATTATCTGAATGTCTCCAAAGAGCAAATCTTGACACATAGTGCACTTTGGGAAGGTTATATAGTCATCTGAACCCAACAAATTTAATAGTGAATAAAGTAGCAGAAAGACAATTGAAAACGAAGAGGGTTCAGCCATAGGTTGAAGAGGACTAATGTCAAACTTCATCCATTCTTGCATCTTTAACGTAAAGTCAGGTCTACCATTCCCATATTACATAGTCGTCTTCCCTCCAAACCCAAACCCAGATTCTACCAAGAATGGAATAAATCCAACCTGCTCTAAGTATAAGGTGACCAGACGTCCCACTTTTGGTGGGACAACCCCGATTTTTAACAATTTGTCCCGGGTCCCGCAGCATTTTCAAAAAGTCCCGATTTTTTGAAAGAATGCACAACAAGCTAGGGTATATGGTTTTCAGCTGCCATGTGGCCATTTTGCCAGGATATGAGTTTTATCAGTGGTGTCCTGCTTTACCAATGTTAAAATCTGGTCACCTTATTAAGTACCAAATAAGCAAATAAAAAATAAACTTTTAGATTGTTAACCAATTTTAATAGACCATCTGGAAATAATGGTCTTTTCCTTCCTTTCTTTTTCTCCTGACAATGAAGCTTTCTCTGTTTGAATGAAACCTAACCAAGCAGGATACAACTACTTGACGATAGAATTCCTTCTCTTGGAAAAGTTTCAACATTGTTCAATTCAAAATAAAGGTCTTTCTGGTCAATTTGACAGGTCTTAAGTATTTATTTACAGAAATCACACTGCTGCTATAATTTCGATTCCACTGTACCCCCCAAGCCCAAACCCCTGGCCTAAGTTTCCTGGTAAAGAGGCCGGCCAAGAAAAAAGCAAAATGATCTTGTATTGGATTGTTCCTGCTGAACAGAAGCTGACGTGTTAAGTTCATTCACAGGTTTAATTAACTGAAGCCAAATAAATGTCCTAAAACTAGATGACAAGTTTAGCAGGACAGTGAAAAAAAACGGAGGTGGGGCTTCAAATGACAGCTGGGAAATTCTGGCATGCCATCACACAGGATAATGACGTCAGTGGGACAGCAACCAGAGTCCACAAGCAGACCTGGACCATTCAAGTTTATTTCACAGAACTTTCTAGGCACATCCCTTATGATCCTGGTTTTCAAAAAAGAAATTAATGTTCTTGATCATATACTGCATCACCCTTGGAGAAATGGTAAAAGACATACAACTTCCTGACACAAAATAAAAGTCATTATGCAAGTCATACAACCGTTTAACCATGGGGCATGGGGGATGTTCTAAAATTGATTTGGCAATGAATATAAAATTCTCCTAGATAGGATTGAATGATTGGATTACTGAAGTGTATGCTATGTAAATCCTGTGCCACTATAACTGTTAAAACATAGATAAACATGCTACCCTGAATTTAAAAAAAAGGAGAGAAACCAAACTTGACCAATGGTTACCATGGGTAAAGGGGGAGAAGTTGTTGTTTAGGGGACAAAGAGTTTATGTCAATAGTGGTAGGATAATTTGGAAAAAGATACCAATAATGGTTTTACAACACAAAGAGTATGATCAATGGCACTGAATTATACAAGTAGAAGTTGTAGAATTGGAGAATGTTTTGTTGAGTATAATTGTGTTAGTCTCGGTAGACTAGAGAAACAAAATTCATAAACACTCATATTTTATAAGACAGAGTTTTATATAAAGGATAATTGTACATTAAGCATCCCAACCCAGTGCAGTACAAGCCTGTAAGTCCAACATTAGCCCATATGTCAGACATTTTTCTACAAAGTCCTCCTCAAACTTACGAAACACACCAATGATGCTGAATGCAGGAGGAAAGCCAAATTGGTGAGCGTGTAAGCATCTCAGCACTGGCAGGGGTCTCCATGCGGCTCCTCCAGCACCCAGGGCTGCATAAGGTAGGTCCATGTGACTTCTCAGGGATGTCTAGCAGGAAGTAAGCCTTACCAGCTGAGGCAGAAAACTAACTAAGGCAGCTGCATACTGGTCTAACCATCAGAGAGCAAGAGACCAGAGAACAAGAAAGGCGAAGCCAACCAAGCCATTTATCTCTCTGCCCTTCAACTGATAGCACATGTGCTTATCAGCCAGGTTGGCACAATAAACCTTAACTATGGCAACATTTTTGCCACAATGAGAATAAAATAATCACATAACTAACAATGAGTGCAAGGAAGAAGAAAATGTTCTAGAATTGAATGTGGTGACAATTGTACAACTTCTTGATATGACTGAAGAATTGTATGACATGTGGATGAAGTGCTAATAAAAATGTTTTTAAAAAAACAAAGTCATGCAACCTTTTAACTATCCAATACCAATGTTTTGGAGGGCCCAGGTGGTGCGAACAGTTAACATGCTCAGCTGCTAAAACAGTGGGAGGTTCATGTCTACCCAGAAGTTCTTCACAAGAAAGGCCTGTTGGTTCAATAATGAAAAATAAGCCATTAAAAGAACATCAGCCTTTTAAAATTTGGCAGTCAGTTCTATGTGACTTGACGCAGCACTGATTGGCTAATGTGCTCAATGAGCATTGACAGTAAGTAGGAACCCTGGTAGCATAGTGGTTATGCACTGGATTGCTAACAACCAGGTCAGTAGTTTGAAACCACCAGGGACTGTGTGGGAGAAAGAGGAGGCTTTCTACACCCATAAAGAGTTAGTCTCAGAAACTCACAACGTTTATAGCTTATAACGACAAACTATACTAGCTTGGCTATAGGGCAGGTTCAGTTTGAGTCTTGTCTCTACTACTTTAAAACAAGTCCCTTATCTCAAAGTGTGTTTTTCAGTTAAATAGACACAGTAACGACGCAGTAACTAGAGCTACTCACAGGGCTATGAAGAAGATTATATATGATGATATATGGAAACCACTTAACACAAAGCTTATTATAAGTACGGGGTAAATTTCAAATACAACTATTATTCGTTTTATGTTGCCTTCCTAACAACTCTGTTAATCATCATTATTGTAAAAATGAGGAAACTGAGCCTTAGAGAAGTTGTCAATTCCTGAAACTAAAACATCTATAAGAAACATGAATTTACATCCTCTAAACCCATACCCTGGAGGAGTTCACATTAAACCAAGATGAAAAACAAGTGTGAAAGCAATGTTCTTAGATGAATTGACATTTACCATCTCTGCACCTCTTCTCCCATTTTCACTAGCTGTTCACATCTGTTTCCAACAGATAACTGCCATGTACATATAAATACCATCAGTTGTCCAGCGTGGTACTGTGGGGACTTGTTTGTTTTTATGATGTTGGAAGTTATACTATTGTTAGTTGGAATACCAGCAGTCACCCAGGGTGAACAGGATTCAGCAGAGGTTCTAGAATAAGACAGTCTAGGAAGTAAGGCCTAACAATCTACTTCCAAAAACTTGCTTATGAAAACTATATGGATCTGTGCTGAAGACAAAATGGGTGCATCAGCAAATGCGGTGAAGAAAGCTGAGGGTGCTCAGCTATTAGAAGATATCAACATTTGTGGTCTTAAGGCTTGAAGTTAAACAAGCAGTCATCTAGCAGGGAAGCAACAAAGCCCACATGGAAGAAGCACACCAGCCTGTGCGATCATGAGCTATTGGCGGGATCAGGTATCATGCGTCAAAAGATCCAAAACAAACACTCATTTTTATGCAAATGAAGAGGGTCCAAGTGGAGACCCAAGGCCCATCTGTAGACAACTGGACCCCTTGGATAGAAGGATCACAAAGAAAGAATGAGTCAGTGAGGGTGCAGTATAGTACCAGTGAAACACACAACATCCCTCTACTTCTTTGATGCTTCCACAACCCCTCAGTATCATGGCCCAGTCTACCTTACAAATCTGGCTAGACTGAGATATGTACATTGGTACAAATAAGAGTTCTCGACACATGCAATCCAGGACAGATAAAACCCTCAGGAACAGTAATGGGAGTAGTGATACTATAAGGTTGGGGGAAGGTGGGGTGAGGAAGGAAAGAAAGGGGGAACCGATTGCAATGACCAACATATAATACCACCATCACCCTAGCGGGACAAACAACAGAAACATGGGTGAAGGGAGGCAGCAGACAGTGTAAGATATGAAAATAACAATTATCTATAATTTATCAAGGGTTTATGAGGGTGGAAGGATGGGAAAAGGGAGGGGGGAAAAGAGGAGCTGATACCAAGGTCTCAAGTAGAAAGAAAATGCTTTGAAAATGATGATGGCAACATATGAACAAATGTGCTTGATACAATTAATGGATGGATTGTTATAAGAGCTATAAGAGTCCCCAATAAAATGGTTTTTAAACAAGAAAAAAAGAAAACCACATGGATCAGAACAAAATGTTATCTGACTCACTGGCTTGGGCACATAATCAGAAGAGATCAATCGGTAGAGGGAGCCATCATGCTTGTGAAGCACAGGATTCCCGAGAGAAAGGCCCCTCAATACAATGATGAATGGGCACGATAGCTACAACCATTGGTTTGAATATGCTGGCACTTTTGAGGATCACTCCTGACTGGGCAACATTCTGTTCTGCTGGACACAAGACACAAAGTGTCACAGTACCACTGGAAAACCAACTGGCAGCAACACATACACTTAAATCATTCATAACTTATGTCAGATACAGGCTATAAGCAACAGTGACATGCTTGACGTGTGTAGGCATGCAGGAGCATAGCAGCTGTGTCTTCACCACAAAAACGAACCATTGCCAATTTGAATCAGCAAACTGTTCAAGTAGAGGTAAATATTACTTAAAGATGTTGTTCAAGGTGTTTTTCCAAAACTTTTGCAGGAACAGTTCAAGAAGTACTATTGAGTTACAATCATGTTTTTCATTTTAAAATATTTTTTAAATTAATAATCTCTCTCTCCCTGCCAATGACTTGATTCCAAATCACAGTGACCTAATAGGACAGGGTAGAACTGACCCTCTGGGTCTCCAAGACTGCTAACTCTGTATGGGAAAAGAAAGCCTGATCTTTCTTCTGGAGGGCACCTGGTGGATTTGAACAGCTGACGTTGCCGTTAGCAGCCAAATTCGTAACCACTGTGATGTCAGGGTTCCTCCAAATTAATAGTAGCTATTTTTTATATTACTTGATTTTAGGCCTGTACTTTCATATTAACTGGTGCATAATAAACATATATTTATATGATAATAGGGTTTTCAAAAAGAATTAGTAAATATTCTAGATGGTAGAATATTTCCAATTCAGTTTTGTTTATTTATGTCCATATATTAATTCCAAGGAAGCTAAAAAAGAATCATTTGTTGAGGGACTGCTCTGTACCAAACAGTCTATTAAGGAGATTTTAACTCAGTTGACACAACTACCCTCTAAGTGTTATTATTATCTCCATTTGACAGATGAGGACATCCAGAATTAGGTAACTTGACTAGGTCACCCAGAATCTGAGCCTAGATGTTCGGGCTGAAGAATCAAAAAACCATTTGATAAATGGTAGTAGATAAATAAAAACAAAACCATTGGTGAAAAGTCAATTGACTGATAGCAATCCTAGAGCTTCGGTTAAAGTGATTAAAAAGAAATTATTTTTAAGTAGGTTAAGTATGCCCTATGCAGTAATAATTATGCATTTTTCTTAATACGAAGTCAAATCTCAATTATTAACATTTTCACACAAAAAGAATTCTACCACTGAGTGCATATTAAAACACCCCACGTTTGAGATTCTATTATAGATAGATGCCCGAAAAGTTCCAATTGTACAACTTCTTAAAATAAAGATTCCAAAATATATTTAATACAATTTTGGAGAAAATAAGATATTGCACATGGCTTTCACTTGGTTTGGGCCTTAGGAAAAAGCTACACTACCTCAAACCAGTAAAACATGGACATGATACCATTGCCATCATTTTCAGTTTTAGAAAATCATCCCAAATCTGCGGACCTCACTGTCTGTATTCTCTCTACTCCTAAGACTCAGAGGGCAACCCAACAGTCTTCAAACTACAGAAATAGCACAACAATGGAGTGACACATATGTCTCCACGTTCAGTTTTATAGTCCCCCAAAACTATGGTGATCCAATAATAATTTGATCTACGGTCACACTCACGCTGATTCTAATTGTACAATGCTGTCTAGGTGGCCTGCAGTGACACTCCAGACTTGTCAGCAAGCTTGAAGCCATGGATGAGCAGGAGATGAATTCCATACACAGACGAGCTGAGATCCAGAGTTCAGTCTCGTTAAGTGCAACATAGCACAGCATCTATTAAAATATACTTCTGAAATTGCTGCTGGCAGTAACTTTAACAAAATTAACTGAAAACATATGCTTTGCAAACAGAATTTCTCTAAATAGAATACTTTTTAAATTGCTCCTTGGGGTGTCAGAGGACTTTTTAAATTTTGTCATCATAACTGTGTCCTTTCACAATTCAGTAGCTTTGTGTCTTCGGATCTTAATTTCCTCTGCTACTAGAAAAGTCAATAGGCACCTCCATTTACCGCAGATGGTTCCTTATTAAAAAAATAAAAATAAAAGTTGGGAAGCATCTGGCCAGGTAGGTCAAATCCAGTAGTTCAGATTTTAAATACCTGTTATTCTTATGCAGATAGAAATAATATAGTCCTGGTAACTTCACCTTCTGCTCATCTGAAATCTTAATAAGCTTTTTATGGGAGTAGACATTAAATAAGATCAGTTGTCATAATGGTATGAATATTGTTTATCTTTTTCAATATAAGCAACATACTTTAGTCCTAACAGCTGTAAAATAGAGCTTCACTTCCATTTTTACTGAGCCCTTTCTATCTTTACTCCTCGAAGCCTTGGGTGACTCCCTTCTGTTACTGCAATGTTTATTTTTTGTCATGGCTGCTGCACAGACATCTGAGGGTTTTTCCAGTTTGGAATAACTTTATCTTATCGTGAATGTTATTCAATGCATAGCTACTTCTTCTTGGCTGCACCTGCATCATGACAAGAATGTTACCACCGCCTTGGGTTTGGAATTTTCCCGAGGTGACCCAGGACTGTGAAAAAATGGCAGCGTTGAGTGAAAATTACACATACCTCATTACGATCTTTTGCGGGCTCCCAGCTTCACACAAAGGAAAGGTTAAAGTCTGCTGAGATTTTCCTTTTCTCAACCATTGCTCACAATAAATGATCCTTCTGTGATTTGCAGCTTCTATTCTGTGCCCACAGGCCACCTAATTGCAGATTAAAGAAAGAGCCTGTGCTAGTTTTGTGTGAATCAGAAGGAGCTACTCTGAAGTCTTCCAATGCTTTTTAACACATGATCTACCCGCGCACCTGGAGATGGTAACAGCACCAAGCTTTATTTCAAGGAATAGCGCACGCCTAAGGCAGCATCATCTAGGCCTGATGGCACAGTGGTTACGAGTTGGGCTTATAACCGTAAGGATAGCAGTTCAAAACCACCAGCCTCTTCGAGGGAGAAAGATGGGAGCGGGGAGGCTTTCCTACTCCCATAAAAAGTTAACAGTCTCAAAATCTCATGAGGTATTTCTATCACATCCTAGAGGGCACTATGAGTTGGCATCAATTGTATGGCTTGAGTTCTGTTTTGTTTTTAATGGATCATCAGGAGCCATGGTGGTATACAGGTTACATGTTGGGCTGGTAACCACAAGGTCAGCAGTTTGAATCCACCAGCCACTCCATGATAGGAAGACAAGGCTTTCTCCTCCCATAAGGAGTTACAGTCTTGGAAATCCACAGGGACGGTTGTATAAGGTGACCAGACGTCCCGCTTTTGGCGGGACAGTCCCGATTTTTAACAATTTGTTTCCATGTCCTGCAGCGGTTTAAAAAGGTTCCGAATTTTTGAAAGAATGCACGACAAGCTAGGGTATATGATTTTCGGCTGCCATGTGGCTATTTCGCCAGGATATGTGTTTTATCAATGGTGTCTCGCTTTTGTCCCGCTTTACCAATATTAAAATCTGGTCATGTCCTATAGGGTCACAATTAGACGGCAGAGAGAAAATGAATGGCACATAAGGGCTCCTAGGTAGGACGCACAGCTAACATGTTCAATGCTAAGCAAAAGGTTGAAATTTCAAAACTACTCAGTGGTATCTTAGGAAAAAAGTTTAGCAGTTTACTTCCTAAACATCAGCCACCGAAAACCTTAAAGAGCAAGTTCTACTCTGACACACATGGGGTAACCATGAGTCACAACTGACTCAATGCCACTGATAAGTGAATCCCCTCTACTGTGAGGTCTTAAAACCTACCTCCCACCCAGATCCACTGAAGAGCCCAAAGAACAGCTCCTCTGCTATTTATTCAATGCCAACCATACACCAGTCCTCCCAGCAATGCCTCCTATAGAACACGGACCTGGGGCTCGGGGGAGATAAGTAACATAACTAAAATTAGTCCACAAGAAAGTAGTGGAGTAAAATTTAAAATCAGGTCTATGCAAA
Source organism: Echinops telfairi (assembly GCF_000313985.2). Taxonomy (NCBI): domain Eukaryota; kingdom Metazoa; phylum Chordata; class Mammalia; order Afrosoricida; family Tenrecidae; genus Echinops; species Echinops telfairi. The sequence continues at coordinate 42,026,985 of NW_022111369.1, forward strand.
AGTCCTGTTTTCTCACCACACCATACCGCGCACTGTCTTAGGCTAGGTTTTCTAGAGAAACAAAAACAGTGAAGCCTGCATACATAAAATGTTTGGACCAAAAAAAATCTCACCGCCATCAAGTCAATTCCTGCACATAACAGCTCTCTATAGAGCTCTCTATGAGGAAATCTGTATGGAAGGATGTAGACTAGGCCTACTCTTTCTCCTGCCAAGTGGTAGATGGGTTTGAACCACTAATCACCTGCAGTTAGCAGCTCAACCCTAACGCACCGTGTCACCAGGGCTCCATAAGGAGAGAGAGAGATTCACTTCAAGGAACTGACGGTCACCGTTGTGAGGCTGGCAAGTCTCAAGTCCATGGGTCAAGCGTCAAGCTTCCTCCTGACTCACATAGTTGCCAGGGGCTGTTGAACCCAAAGTTAGTGGATCAAACTGCAGACTGCTGGCTACTCTTCCAAGCCAGAGGGGAAAGCATGATGCCGCAAGAGGCAGGATTGAGGGAGAGGTTTGCCAGAACATCCACACCTCCGAGATGCAGGTCACGACCCCCCCAGGAAAGTCCTCTTTCATCACCTCACAAAATGCAGATCAGGATGTAACACTGAGAAGGCAGGCCTGGCCAAGCTGACATAACAGTAGCCCTCCCAGAGACACTGAAGCCAAGAGAAAAGCCTAAGAGAAAGCTCCAGAAGTAAAAGCCAGAGTCCCAAACATCAAGGTCCCAAAGAAGAATCATTTGAGATTTTTTTTTTAATCCATTTATACCAAAGCCATTACCTTTGGAAAATCTGCAACAACCAAGGCCAAGTGAAAAGGCTCAGCACTAACTCAAGAGGAAAATGTATTTGGGCCACTTACTCCGCCCCAAAGCAACCAGGGCTCTCCAGCACACAGAGAAGTTTGAAGCAGAGACATGAGGGGAAAAGCACCTATTCATTAACAAGATTGCTCTTAACACTACAGAGCCCATGGATTTGAGGAGCATATGGCTGGATGAGTGGGGCGTGCTGAAGGAGAAAGTGAGTGTCTTCATTTGTTTAGTGCTGCTATAATGGAAATACAAGTGGATAGCTTTAAAGAACAGAAACTTATTTTCTCATAATTCGCGAGGCTGTGCTTGCTGCCAGTAAGTGCTAGTCATCGCCAACTCTTAGCAACACCAGGTAACAGAGAAGAGCTGCTCAGAGGGTTTTTCTAGATGGTAATCTTCATAGGAGCAGAGCGTCATACATTTCTTCGGCTGAGCTGCGAGATCAGTTCAAACCATCTACCTTTCAGATAGCAACTGAGGGTTTATTGCTATGCTCAATTCAGGGCAGCAGCTGGAGGAGAGCAGTCTGGCCATCAGCTCCATGGAAAGTTCTTGGTCTCAAAGACCTTATCTTATTTTCCTTGCCTTGGTCCACCACGTGTAGAATCTATCCATTCTCACCCCTCCACTGGCTCGTGGGTTTGCATCTGTCTAACCTGCTCTTCGTATAGTTCAGAAGTGATTAGGTTTAGGGGACACTTCACCCAGATATGGCCATGTAGACATAACAAGAAAACTCTATTCCCAATTGGAATTATATCCATAGGTATAGGGTTAGGATTCCAATTCAACTTGGTGCGGGTGGGGAGTGGGGACCACAATGGGCCGCACAAATCAATCCCTAACATAATCTAAATGCCAACGGCAGCACTAATCAAAACAGTGGCAACAGACATAGCAAGGAAGAAAAAAATCCAGAAATATATGAAAAGTTAAATAACCAAGAATTAGTGACAGACTGGATGGAGAAGGAGGAACAAGTAGTTGGAAGGAGAAAAACTATTCTAAATGAATTTAAATCTATGCCGTTTGTTTCAAAGAACAATGAAAATAGCCCCACCTAAATGCAAATTTAAATTTAAACCTTGTATGGCCAAGTGCCACCCCCCCACAAAAATAATCTTTTACTTCCAGAATTTCTTCTAAAACCCAAATTCAATTATTTTTAATAATGTAGTTATTTCGAGTTTTACTGTGAATTAGGCTCCTGCTGAATGTTAATATCCATGATTTATACACTACAAATTTATCCTTTATGCTGCACATAATTATAATCTTGCCGTTTCCGGAATTATGCTCCTCGTGGAAGTCTTGCATTTGAAAATTATGTTCAGTCAATGCACAAAAGGATGAGAGGCCATTCGATGTGATGACAGCCTTTATATCAATGAGCGGAAGAACGTCTTTCTACAGTTGTCGAGTTCTAGAAAACATTTCCCATGGCATTTGTGCTCTTAATGACATGGGAAAATCATTTTTTGCAGCACGCAGCTGCACTTTAGGCATAACGTGGATTTACAGCTTCAATGATCCTGAGCTCAGATGAGTTAATGGTCTGGGGGCCACAGAAAGAGGATTAGCCAAACTCAAAGATCAAATGAAAAAGGGACAGGGTTTTAGCAAGGCCTCTGTGCACAAGGGTGACCCTGAGTGGTACAAAAGCTTAGCTTGCTAAGTGAAAGGTGGAAGGTTTGAAACAACCCCAAGGTGCCTCAGGACAAAGGCTTGGTAAGCTGCTCCCCAAAGCCCAGCCATTCACCACTGTGTGATAGATACCCACCTCCCTGACACAATCGTTAAAGGCAAAATGGGTGCATAAGCAAATGTAATGACGAAAGCCGATGGTGCTTTGCCTTGGTCCACCTCACGTAGACAGCTATCAAAAGCTGTAGTGTCTGGCGTCTTAAAGGCTTGGAGTTAAACTAGCAGCCATCTAGCATGGAAACAACAAAGTCCACATGTAAGAAGCACACCAGCCTGTGCAATCATGAGGTGTCCAAATTGATATGAAGGGAACTGGATGTAGTGGAGACCCAAAGTCCACTAGCAAGACAAATGTACAGTCCCTCTTAGTAGGGCCTCAGGTAAGGAGGATAAATCCAGGGTGCAGTGTGGCACTGATGGCCCACATAATTATCCTCTAGTTCTTCAACATTTCCTCCCCTTTCAATTGTGGTCCATGTGTGATATACCTCATTGGTCATGTTAGTCATGTGTATGTTCATTTGTTCATTTAAGATTGTTTGGTACATGGTAGTCAAGATAGATGACCGCTCAGAGACACAGGGGTAACAGTTTCTGAGGGTACAGGAATGAGAGGGGTCAGGAGGAAGGGAGGAGGGGGGAGTTGATAGCATTGATGATTGTATAACACCACCCAATGGGACTGAACAACAGAACTGTATGGGAAAGGAAGGGATATATTCAAATGAGTAAGCTATGTCATTAAAAGTATTATTCGAGGGGGAAAAAGCCCAGCCATTCAAAACTCAGTGCAACACAGTTTCACTCCAGCAAACATGCGGTAGCACGGGTCATACCTACTTCATGGCAACTGGGTTTCTGTTTATTGTTTGTTTGCTTGTTTGTTTTCTCCTGTCCACAAAGCCTGATTTTGTACTTAATTAGACCTGAGTAGCTATCACTCAGGTTGTGAAAAATCAGTGGGAAAAAATGTTTACCATATATACTTATGTATAAGCTGAGTTTTTCAGCACATTTTTTATGCTGAAAAAGCCCCCCTCGGCTTATGCTCCAGTGAGGGTCTCCCACTTACCTGTTCTCCGATGAAGTAAAGGTGTTCTCCAGTCTTTCCCGCTCATCTGCGGGCCGCCTGCAGCCTCTGTGGGTGGTCTAACGACTGCTGATATCACTGCTCTGCTTTCTCCTGCACACCAGCAGCCTCTGTGTTGTCCATGCTGTACTAGACAAGAACCTGCCTGTTTCTGTGTGCTGGTACCTGGGGCGTACCACATCCTTCTCAGATGAATGTCGGATGCGACTGCTGCTCTTCCCCAGGGCTGTGAGCAATGACGTAGCTTTTACAGTCTTACCCATGCTTGGTCACACCCCCTTGCTCCACCCAAGCATTGCTTGATACAAGTACCGGTATATCTCTGGCCTTGGATACACAGTACACTTATTTATAGTACTGAACCTGCTATATTTTATTTTTTATTTTCTTATTAACCCCTATCTGGACCCAGTGTTGATTATGCTTGCATAGAACAGCCAGTGGTAAGACTCATAATACCCATGCTGTTTTGTGTACGCACTGTGTTACTGTATACACAGCATTACTGCATATGTATGGGAAGTACTAATGCAACACATGCCGTAACAGAGTGGACACAACACAAAGTGTATATTATGAGCCCTAACACAGGCTGCTCTATGCAAACAGTCATGGCATCACATTCTGGAATATCATCAGCCTGTGTTAGGCCTCAAACTATATAAGCTGCATTGTGTACATGCAGTAAGGCAGTGTATGTAGTAATACAGCATGTATCCTATGAGCCCTAACACACGCTGCTCTATGCAAACAGTCATGTCATCACATTCTGGAATATTATCATACCAAACTCTCCAAACCCTGAATTACTGTCAGCTCCCTTGGTGATCCAGCATGTTTTGGGTCTCATGGTGTCTTTTGAGTGTGATTCTTTTGGGAAGTATCTGCTTTCTGTGGTGAAGTCTAACTGTCTTGCTGCATTCTATTGCCAATTGATTTTACTTTATATGTATAGTAGCCCGGACACCCCCATTTATTGTAAATTGACTTCTTTTAAGAACTATAACTAGGTCTTATTTTTGGAATAGGGCTTATGGCATATTTTGAGAATTCAATTGTTATGGTACGGCATTCTTTTTCAAAGTCTTTTTTTTTAATCCTGTTAGAAATGGATCCCAATATTACTCCCTCAATGCAACAATACTTTGTTCTATTAAACTGGCATTCTATGATGCTCACCTTCCCGACACAATTGCTGAAGACAAAGCGTCGGTGAATAAGCAAATGTGGTGAAGAAAGGCTGATGGTACCTGGTTATCAAAAAATATAGCATCTGGGATCTTAAAGGCTTGAAGGTAAACAAATGGCCACCTACTCAGAAGCAACAAAGCCCACATGGAAGAAGTACACCAGCCTGTGTGATCACGAGGTGCCGAAGGGATCAGTTATCAGGCATCAAAGAACAAAAAATCTATCATTGTGTGCTCACCTCCATGATGCGATCGCTCAAGACAAATGGGTGCATAAGCAAATGTGGCGAAAAAAGCTGATGGTGCCTGGCTATCAAAAGATATAGCGTCTGGGGTCTTAAAGGCTTGAAGGTGAACTAATGGCCATCTAGCTCAGAAGCAACAAAGCCCACATGGAAGAAGCACACCAGCCTGTGCAACCACGAGGTGTCAAAGGATCAGGTATCAGGCAACATCAGAACAAAAAATCATATCATTGTGAATGAGGTGGGGAATGAGGAGTAGAGACCCAAAGCCCATTTGTAGGCCACTGGACATCCCCTTACAGAAGGGTCTTGGGAAGGAGACAAGCCAGTCATGGTGCAATGTAGCAACGATGAAACACAACTTTTCTCTAGTTCCTAAATGCTTCCTTTTCCCACCCCCACCCCCACCCGCGCAACTACCATGAACCCAATTCTACCCTAAAAATCGGGCTAGACCAGAG
>NW_022111369.1:42033107-42034563 GCF_000313985.2 Echinops telfairi
TGTGTTGATGAAAAACAAGTGAGGGAGTGGCGGAAAATGAAAGCTGACTTAGCAAAGATTCCAAAGGCAAAAAAAAGCTCGAAAAGGTTTAATGGCTTCATATGGGGCTCTAGAAACTGAATTGCATAATTGAGTTATGGAGTGTCATCAAAATGGTTACTGCGTAACACACATGGAATTCACTTACATGCCCTTCAAATGGCTAAAGACGACAAATTAAAAGCAACAAGCATTGAAAATTTTGTTGCGTCAGCAGAATGGTGTACTCACTTCATGAATAGGTTTGCCTTATGTTTGCAGCAAAGAACAAAGATTTCACAGAAGTTGTCAAAGGCCTTGATGAAAAAGTGATGTCATTCCATTCATTCATCATGAAACAAAGAAAGATCCATAACTATGACCTGGGAGATATTGGGAATATGGATGAAACACCTATGACCTTTGATTTTCCAAGCAACAAAACTGCAGCAAGTTTGGGACACAAAATTATTTCACTCAGAACCACAGAAAATGAAAAAACAACATTTCACAGTCGTTCTGTCGTCTTTGGCTAATAGAACTAAACTGCAGCCTGTCATTATTTGACCTTCCCTAAAAAAGGTCAAATTCCCACCATGAATTACAGTGTGTGCACATATTAAAGGCTGGATGGATGAAGACGGAACCAAAAAAAATGGCTGGAAGAAATCTGGAACGGACCACCGGGAGCAACCTTAAAGAAGAACCCATCATTGCTAGTTTGCGGTATATTCAAAGCCCACACATCTGATGACCTAAAAAATTAGCAGTCTTCTCAAGTTACTTTGACCATTATTCCAGGTGAGCTTACATCTGTATTGCAGCTCCTAGATGTGTGTTTAAATAAACCGTTCAAAGACCGTGTGTGAAGGATGTGGCATGAATGGATGTCATCTGGTCAAGTCCAACTGACAAAAGTTGGAAATCTGATGAAGCCCGACTTAGAACTGATAACAAAGTGGGTTCGTGATGCATGGGGAGAGATTCCAGAGGACATGGTGCAGCGTGCCTTCAAGAAATGAGGCATTAGTAATGCTAAGGATGGCAGTGAAGACAGGGCTTTGTATGAGAATGATGCAGTGACTGATGACAAAGCCTATGCTGATAACCTCACACCAGCTAAAGCTGAAGCTCTGTTTGGACAGACAGATGATGAGGAAGAATCCAGTTTTGAAGGATTTTAAGTCTTGCGTTTTAGCTTGGTTTCTGATTGAGCTTAGGGTTTTGTACTTTTAAAGTTATTGTTGATACCATATTGGTTTTGTTGGCCCTCTTTTCCACTTACAGAGCTATTTACTGTTTTTCTTTGAAACAAATATTCAAAAGCATTTAACCTACTGATGCCTCAATTAATGTAATTTTATTGGTATCTGATTTTATTTTGAAATTTACCAATAGCTCCATTTCCTACCCTAGGCTTATACTTGAGTCAGTAAGT
>NW_022111369.1:42035876-42038120 GCF_000313985.2 Echinops telfairi
TTGAAAATTGCAAAGGGAACATAATTTTAAGTATTCTGAAGAGAGTTACGCACGTAATCCAAGTCTGACCCTAGGACCACACTGTTATGAGTTTTGCTAGGGTCCTGTTATCAAGACTTTTGTTGTTGCTGTTAAGTGTACTAGACAGTGTCAGGTCTGACTCATAATGACCCCATGTACAATGAAACAAAAATACTGCCCAGTTTTATGCCAACCTCACAGTCATTGCTATGTTAGAATCTGTCATTGCAGCCGCTGTGCCATCTCCTTGAGGGTCTTCCTCTTCTCACTAGCCTTCTACTTTAAAAGCATGAGGTTCTGCTCCAGTTCTTATCTCGTAATAAGAACTCCAAAAGTACATGAGACAGGTCTATACAACCTCGCTTCAAAGGGGGCATTCTAGCTATACTTCCTCAAATACAGATTTGTTTGCTCTTCTAAAACTCCATAGTTCTTTCCCTATTGTTTACCAACTCCTTAATTCAAAGGCATCAATTTTTCTCCACTTTCATATGCACATGAGGTGATTAAAAACCCCTTCACTCGCTGACATTGAGTTCATTCCAACTCATGGCAACACAACAGGGCAGGTTTCCAAGGCTATAAATATTTATGGGGACAGAATACCTCATTTTGTTTCCCATGGAGTTGGTTGGTGGGTTTGAACCACTGACCTTGTGGTTACCAGCTCAGTGCATAGCCCACTATGCCATCAGGGTTACTGGGTCTAGTGGATCAACAACTATTATCTGCCAAGTTCCAGGTGAGTTTCCTTCATTTTCTTATGCCTCAGAATCCCCAGACAGGAGAAGATAAAGGGGCACAGGGGAGGGAAAAGGTCCTCAGATTTTCAAAACAGCTGCCTACGCTGCTTTCATTGGCAAGGTTAGCAGTTTGAAACTACCAGCAGCTTATAGGGAAAAGTGTGGGCTTTCTGCTCCCATGAACAGTTGAAGTCTCAGAAACCCACAGTGGGGTGGTGATGAGCCAACACTCACTCGATAGCGGCGATTTGGTTTGGTATGAATTGGTCCTTCAGAGTGGTTCTCAGCTAAAAAGCTGGTAGTTTGAGTCTAGCCAGAGGCACCTCAGGAAAAAAAAAAAGCCTGCGAATCTACTTCTGCTTAGGAAGTCTTTGTCTATAATTAGTAAAAAGCACAAGAGGCTTAAACTTCTCTAAAAGAGAGTGAATTAAAAAGATCAATAATAATGGGCAAGAGAAATAAACAGAAGATGCATAAAAGAAATGTAAATTGCCCTCAAACACGTGAACAGAAAAATTAAATTTTAAGCTATACCAAAATAACATTTCTTACCTATAAAATCCCAAATTTTTTTTAACCTAAAGTCGATTTTATTTCGGAAAGATGATAATACTAATTGTTAGAACTGACAAGGAATTAATTTCTAGTTGCAATGAGAGGAAAAACAATAATAGACTAACAAAATTATAACCTTAACATAATTGAGCTCATTACTCTTGAAAATGAGGAACAGATATGTTGTATTGACTTTTTATATTTGTTTATAGCACTGTAAATGATGAGCATTTTATCAAATGCTTTAGTTCATGTTTTATCAAATTAAAGTTAATATCATTATGTTTTGAAAATAAAAATTTAAGTGCAATGTAAATTCCATTACATATGTTAGAACAGTTTTTTTAATAAAGTAGTACATGTTTATTATAACAAATTCAAATAACATAAAAATTCAAATAAAAAACAGTTGGAAATAGTCGACTATAATATTTGGTGAAATGTATTTGATATACAAATAGATAAATGATTCTGTAAGAATGGGATGGAACTATACAATCTATAAAAAGATATTTCAAAAAAAAAGATATTTCATTTTACTCTAACTTAATGGATTTCAAAAAGCAGGATTTTTAACTTTTTAAGAGAAATTATTTCCTTAAAGATACTAAACTTAAACTTAAGGATTTTGAAAACCATTAATATACTTGTGGCATTGCTTTTTTAAATTAGAATATTCACATTTTTGGCAGTATTGACTAACTTCCTGCTATGAAAAGTGAATCTGTTAATATTCTTATTTTTCTGCTTATTTTTCCTTCATTTTCCCTTTTTTGTTTTGACTTTATTTAATTTTTTTTTAATCATCTTATCAGGGGCTCATACAACTCTTATCACAATCCATACATACATCAACTGTGTAAAGCACATTTGTACATTCATTGCCCTCATCATTCTCAAAACATTTGCTCTCCACTTAAGCCCC
>NW_022111369.1:42038220-42053935 GCF_000313985.2 Echinops telfairi
TGATAATTTATAAATTATTATTTTGTCATATCTTGCCCTGTCCGACATCTCCCTTCACTCACTTCTCTGCCATCCATCCCCCAGGGAGGAGGTCACATACAGATCCTTGTAATCAGTTCGCCACTCCCACCACTGGTCCTGAAGGGATCATCCGCCCTGGATTCCCTGTGTTTCCAGTTCCTATCTGTACCAGTGCACATCCTCTGCTACATCGCACTCTGACTGGCTCGTCTCCTCCCCGAGACCCCTCTGCAAGGGGCAAATCCCAAATTTTTGACAACATAATTAATCTCTCAAAGAATCAAAAAAAATTTAATGATATATCCTGAGTATATTCTAAAAACAGTAAATAACTGGGAAAAAAACTCAATTTATTTTCAAATTTATGTTGCTAACTTTAATTGTCATTGAAAAATGAGCTTTTCAGAACAAAAGCTATATAAAAACAAAAAATACGGTAAACCAATCATCTAAATCTGATATGAAAATATGTAAGTATAAATTAAATATTTATTTTCTTTTAAAAAATAAATTCCCTAGCTGAATACTAAAAGAATAAGGAAACAAAGACCAATCAAGTAACAAAATAAAACACCCTTAAGCCCCTGCACATGGTTTCTAAGTACCATTTCCCACTAAAAGTAACAGATCTCATAGAAAAATTGGCTGACTAGTACTAAGGAAGAAAATGTGTAAGATAAGACTGTAACGTCTTTTATCCTAGAAATTAAAGGGTCTATTAGAGTCTACTGCAATCAAAGGTAAAATTAAGGCCTGTGTTTTGGGGGGCAAGGGGGTTCTGGTCTGACGTGTAGTACTTTCTTAAACTAGCTTCTCTAATAATCCAAGTATAGCAATTCTACAGCAACCAAATCCAACTACATCCTCAGGAAGAAGAAATTGCTCAATTTCCTTCATCTTTTTTTTTAAATCATGCAGATTTCCCCTTGCCTCTGTTGCACAGACTTGGATCATATAACATGCCTCAACCAAAAGAAACAAATCATGGAAATTGGCCTAAGCCAATAGCCTTCAATGGTGAGTACTAGACTACTATTAGAAACCTGGCTAGTACTAGTTAATGTACTCAGTGGCTTACCAAAAGAATGGATCTTCAAGTCCACCCAGATTTATCTAACAAGAAGACCTGGCAAGGAAAAGACAGGTGAACATCCTATGGAGCTGTTCCACTCTGCACACACGGGTCACCATGATGGGCTGGAAGACACTTAAAGGTTACTGGTTAGAGCACTCTACCTCTGGAACTCTATGAATCTCCCAAGGGCAAGGTAGGACTAAACAATGTAAGGTGGTTTCCAGATTCTCGTTTCTATATGTATTCTGCCCTAAGAACAGGCTAACTATCACACTCTCATTTGTCTCACTATAAAGTGAATGCTTATCTCTCATCCATCCTGAATCTTTACACCTTGTACTGTCCTGCAAGTGCAAATCTCCACATCATCAAACAAGGGTTATTTTGTTCTGATTGCTAAGGATATAGTACTGACAGAGTCTAATAACCAACAACTAATTTTTCTGCAAATCAGGTAGTTTCCAATGATTTGCTTTTAACAAAATTGGAGAGAGATCTAATTGTGTTGTCAGCTTATCATTAAACATAACTTTTAATGACCGACAAAATTGATTTTTGACAATAACTCAGAAGGCGTTCACAGAATTCAGTGGCAAGCTATAACAAAATCTTTCGTCCCATCCACATAATATGTGGACACGATTTCACCGAGTTTACAACAGGGCAAGTGAAAAATAGAATTGATGTTAAACCCTGTCTCATCTAGCAATAAATAACATGCATCCTGCATAAAGTAATCGAAGAAAAAGAGCCTCAGCCATCTCATTAAGTTGTGCATTTCCAATGAAACTGTACTTTCTAACATTTAACAAGTATTTATCAAAATTTGTAATGTATTTATGTTGTTTTGCTCAGCTGTGATAATTCAATCCAAGAGATATTACTTAACACTTCGAGCCTTATGTTCATAGGAAACATTACAAAGGTTTTAAATTTATATACGTATTTTGTTGCTGAGACATATAATTGCATAGTCAATAAGGGCTTCAAGCATAAAAATAAATTATGTTAGGACAAATTTTGTGAGAAACTGGATTACAAATGAATGTTTAAAGAGAAAACTAAACAATGCACATTATCTATAGGTAAACATGAGTTTGGTTGTATGTTTTTTTATGCCCAATAATGATAACAAAGCTGCTACAGTATACAGATCCAACTGGATAGAGTTCTGAATGATGTAACAGTTCTACTAAAAAATGTCAATATTTTCCAGATGCCAAAAGCTTCACCCAACGCAATTCATGCATTTAAGGATGAAATGTTTTAGATAGCCCTATTTAAAATAGTTATGGAGGCAGACCATTTTCAGAATTGTTTGATGTGTTGTTATTGTTTTTGTCACTGTGGTTAGTTGCCATTGAGTTGATTCGGACTTAAGGTAACCCCGTGTGTTACACAGTAGATTGTCCCATAGGGTTTTCTTAGCTATAATCTTTTTTTTTAATTTATTAATTTTTACACATGCTGAGTAGCATGACTATTAACACTACACCTCACTGAATATCCAATAAATGTTCACATTTAGATAACAGGATAATTCAATATTTTCAACCAGTAGGTCAGCTTTAGCATCTCATGAAGTGCTTTTAAGCTATTATCTTAATGGAAAGGACCGCCAGGCTTTTCCTTCCATAAGATCAGTTGGGTCAGCTTGAACCACCAACCTTCACGCTAGCAGTTGAAGAAACATGGTTTACTCTAAGTGGTACATATATGATTTAAAATGAGCAAAAATAAATAAAAATTACAAACAACACTGACATAAGTTGATGTAAAGTTTATTGTGCCAACCTCGCCGATAAACACATGTGGGGTTAATTGAAGGGCAGAGAGATAAATGGCTTGGTGAGCCTCGCCTTTCATGTTCTTGAGTCTCTTGCTTTGTGATGGTCGGACCAGGGTGCAGCTGCCTTAGCCAGTTCCCTGCTTTAGCTGGCAAGGCTGACTTCCTGCAATACAACCCCAAGGAGAAGCCTTATCGACCTACCCTGATGCAGCCCTGGGTGCTGGAGATGCCTTGTGGAGACCCCTGCCAGCACTGAGATACTTACCTCCTGCAGTCAGCGTCATAGTGTGTGTTCTGAGAGATGGAAGAGGACTTTGTGGATTGGTGTCGGACATACAGGTTAATGGGTTAATGTTGGACTTGTGGGCTTGGGCAGCACTGGGTTGGGATGTTTTCTTGATGTGCACTTAACCTTTATATAAAACTCTCTCTTATACATATGAGTTTCTGTGGATTTGTTTCTCTAAAGTACCCAGACTAACACATAAGTCGATGAGGCTGAAGATCATGCCCATCTCTTCTAAATTATATGGCCATGAGTAGAAATAAAAGTCCTTTAAAAAAAATCACAGTTCTTGATGAAAATAGAAAGGGAAATGAAATGAAGTTTTCACAAGAAACCAGATGTCTGTCTATATATAACATGACGCTCTGAGGCAGTTCGCAGCCCTAAATTTCCTTGCTTCTATCTCTTAACTAAGAAGCCCTGGTGGCACAGCAGTTACCTGTTGCACTGCTAACTGCAAGGTCAGCAGTTAGAAACCAGCAGCTGTTTCATGGGAGAAAGATGAGGCTTTCTACTCAATAAAGACGTACGGTCATGGAAACACACAGGGGCAGTTCTACCCTAACTGGTCACTGTGAGCCAGAATCAAGTTGATAGCAGTATGACTTTCTGACCTCTTAACTGATATCCCCATCTAAGCTGGCATAGAAGACAGGTATGATGAGTCCCACCCACAGCAGGAACAAAATTCTTATTAACATGTCACCCAGGTTTCCAAGAGGGTCTGACTCCCAAATGATAAAGCTCTCTCAGTTTTACTACCCAGCGCCCTTTTCCAGGTGCAAAAAGCATGCCAAGAAGCTGACGAATGGATAGCCCATCACCATACTCAGAATCCTTTCTTTCTTTTTGCATCACAGATTTGCCACAAAGTCTGTAACTATAGTGCCTAATACAGTAGCTGCTGGCCACTTGTGGGGGTTTAAATTTAAGTTAATGACAAATAAATTCCAATTTTAAATTTGGTCCTGGATTCACACTATCCACATTTCAGGTGCTCAACAGCCACTTCTGCCTAGCGGCTACCCTACTAGTTGAGAGAAAATGTAGATCAAGTTCATTATGACAGAAAGTCCTATTGGACGGAGCCAGTCTCGATGTGTACGGTTTCAAACACTGCCCTGGTTCATGGCATCGTTTTCTCAGAGAACCCGTTACTCTTTCTTTCAACCTGGCTTTCTTATCTGCCATTGTCATGATCTTGAAAGCATGGCCTCCATCAGATATTAGAAGTCCAGTGTTTACCAGGATTGAAGCCCTCTCCCGGGGGCATCCCAAGGCCCCAAACAAATCAGGGAATGAAGCCAAACAGCCACTTCCTTGTTGCATGTGAGGAGGTCTGATCATCTCAGCGCAGACAAGGACAGGTTTTAGAAAGGCATATCCCAACCTGCAAGACATCTGGAACCCTTAAAAAGGTATGTAACTATGAAGAATTCTGAGAGAAGAAAAAGGGTGGTGGTGGGGGGGGGTAGAAGGAAGGGGAGGACCAGGAAGAGGAGAAGAAAAAAGGTGGCAGCATAATCTCTCCCTGAGAGTGGAAGATTACAAGTGAACTGAAAGTAAGTATTTCTTAAGTCTAAAGGAATTTCAAGGTTAAAATGTTGGTGAGCCCAACATGAATGCATCCAAATACGCACACCTCAGAGCACGCTTACATGTTTTTGCTTGTACAATAAAGCTGTGCAGGTTAAATTATGTGTTCATGGCAAAAGCAGAACAGAGCTGAAAAACAGAAAACCTAACTTCACAGTGTTTCCCAAAGCAGATACTTCACCAGCTAGTCACACATTCCAACTCTGGGTGATAAAATGTGTCATACAAGATGAAGCTTATTCCAATTAGAAAATATTTGAATTTTTTTTTGCAGACATTCTGGCTAGGATAGACAAGATTTTAAATATGTATAATTATAGGAAACCTCCTTAACTCAAAATCTTTGACCTTAACATTTACCTATACATTCATCTCTTTCTCTAAAATGCCTGAAAGCAACTCCTCTCAACAGAACACTGCTGAACATTGCAATTATGCCTCCTCCTCTAACCCAAAGTAATGTAGACAGGAACAAGTCAGCTCTCTGCAGCCCTGGGAGAATAAATCAAGCAGGCCCTTCTAGGCATACACATTGTGGGATCACTGTTGGCTCTTCACAGACCTTTTGCTGTTAGTTCCTGTTTCTTAGCTGTGTTCTAAACAGGTGACACTGGCAGAGTTACCAAAAGGTGAGATGTCATTCTTTCTGTGGGGTGGACTTGGGTGCACTCAAGAGATCCAAAAGACAGGATTCAAGGCAATCGTTTTCATTGTTCTGCAAATGGTGGGGGGGGGGTCACCAATTACTATAAGGAGATGATTATGAACACTGGAAATACTGGAAGGGTCCTTAGTCCAAGCTCCTAATTGTTTCATAAACTTTATTATACATATTATACAATCACTTTAGGGAACTATAGGGTAGCTATATTGAGAACTATGAGCATAACGATGAAATACAACTTACTGCACATCTAAACATTGTCCTTAACTTACCTTATCTTCTAAAGAAAAATAAGGTAAGTCAATTTTATTCCCCTAAAAGCAGTCTTTCAGAGTTCTCAATGAAAAGGAACAAGTAAGTTAAACACCTGGAAGAAAGTATCTTTAGGGGTGAAAAAGCAAGCTAAATTTATAACCATTATATTGACAACCACAAAAAAAAAGACATAATGAGTCAATTCCAGCTCACAGGGACCCTATATAGAGTCTCCAAGGCTGTGAATCAAGTTCAAACTGCTGACCTTGTGGTTAGCAGCCCAACATGTAACCCAAGGCTCCCATATAAGCCATGCAAGGCACTAAATGACTTCCAATATTATTAAACTCATAGATTTTCTTTAAGAGTCAACGAAAGAAAGGAAGATTTTGTAACCCTAAAATGGCTAGAAATCCTAGTCCTTTCAGATAACCATCTAGAAGCTTCTAAAGACTTAAAGTTCAATGGTTTAACTTCCTCCTCACGGTAGGACAATGATTTGGTCATGGAAGCTGTACAGCAAATCATCAATTCATACCAGAGGTCTAGAAAGATGTTTGGCCCCAGAACACTTCAAGCTCTATCTTCCTAGTTTGTACATCTTCGGTTGTCCCTTTCTGCCAGCCACTGATCAAAGGAAAATAAATGAAACAAAGACTTAAGCACCCAAGAAAGGTCCCAAACATTTCAATAAAGCATTCCATTCCAAAATGCATTAACATCTATCCCATCAACCTCTTTTTCTATCACCCATTTACTTCACTACCCCATCCCCTACGCCTACCAAATAACCAAAAAAGGACATGTGCAGGACTCTCATTCATCAAACAGATTTATGTCATTTTCAGATAAGTGACGATTTACTGTGGAATAAAATGTGTCCACCTGACCTTCCTTCTCAAGATCAGATATTTTAAAAAAAGATTAATTGAATTTAGTCTGGAGCTGCAATGTCCTGGTAGTTATAATGTATGGACTGTCAACATACAGGTAAGCAGACAGTACATACATGGAGGTGAGCGGAGCCATTCCAAGGGAGGCAGGAATCTAAAACCCAAAAGGAAAGACTTCTTTGAGTGCCAAGGAGGGTGATCAAGAAACAGGAGCTTGGATTCTGCTGTGGCTTTCTCCAGGAGAACGGACTGAGCCAACCAAGCAGATGGTAGCTCTCACTTAACTCTTCAGAATTGGGCCACACCGCCTCCAACTGTCTACTTAGCTTTGTCTGGAACATATGCTCGTTTCTCTCTGGCCAGCAAGCTTTCATTTTTAGGCATGGCCTCTTCCACTTGTGGTGTGGGAAGTCATAAAATTGCTTCCCCTTCACTGTATAACCATCTAACAAGCTGAATCAATTAGAAATTTTCCTAGAATTTATGCTAGAGATGTCCAACTCACACCCCACACCCCAGCCCCCCCAAAAAGGTTGGTTTTTTTACATTTTTATTTTAATCTAGCTATATGAGCTCTTTGAACTTTGTCAACTAACCTTGCAACCACAAAGCAAGAAGCTGCTGAGAAAGATGCCAACCAGAAGAAGTTAGAGCCAGGAGATGTGGCATGAAGGAGAAGAAGTGTCATGACAACATCATCTGAGTTCACTGAAGCAACTGTGCCTGAATGGAATTTTAGTCCAAAGACTTCTTGGGCAAGAGAACAAGAAATGACAGGGTTTTCTTATGCTGGTTTGAGGTGAGTTTCTGCACTTGCACCAAGAATCCTAAATAGTATAATTGTCATCTATCTTTTTCTCTTGCTTTAAGGTGCCCTGGGGGTGTAGTGGTTACACACTGGGTGACACAATCCACAAGGTCAGCAGTCCGAAACTACCAGTGCTCCTCCAGAGAATGATGGAGCCTTCTACTCCATAAAGAGGAGAAAGCCAAAACTCACAGAGACTACAGAACAAGAGATTACAAATCAAGGGATTACAGACCCTGCCTTGCTGGGTCGCTATGAGTTATCAACTTGGTAGCAATGAGTTTGGTTTTTCGGTTTTCCTTTGCTTTGCTCCTGTCATTCAAAGGGAATTTTGTCTAGGTTGTTTCCGTGCTGTGGCTTGACCCTGCCCCAACCATCTCAAGCATTCTTAATTGTGTCCACCCAGGGGGTCTCCACCTTAACTTCTTTCTTCTGTCTCCACTGGTTCTGTACCCTCTACTTACAATACTTTCAGACTCTCCCCCTTTGACATAAATGCTCTGTGGGGTGTTTTACCTTTATCAGAGTTCAATCCCAGATGTACATATTTTTAAAACAGTTTTCATCACAATGTATGAATTGCATGCTCTGCGTGTCACTTTAACATTACCTCATAAACATGACATTGCAGCTAGAAACTCTTCATATCTATTATTTTAATGGCTACATAATGTTCCATGTCAAGTTAATATATGATGACTTCCTTAACCACTCCCCTAATACCATTCAGATTTCTTATTTTATAATATAAATCATGCAGAAAGAGCTCTCCTTTATATATAATTTTTCTTTCTTCAAAATTAATCCCTTATGGCAAATATCCAAAAGTTATAGCAACACTAGGTGTGACAGTTTTTTCCTAAAGGTACAAAGCAATATTCCATTATTGGCTTAGTTTTTACTTGGTTATTAACAATAATAATTCTTCTTGATATTTTTGTTTACTATTCGTATCCTCTCTCATGTGAACTATCTATTTGTACATTTAACCAATTTAGTTTGGCAAGGTTTTAGTGGTATTCTTAGATAACTCCATGAATTCTTTATAAGCAACTCTTTACAATAGTGATTCTTATAAAACCTATGTCAAATCAAATTTTATTCCATTATATTTCTTTATCTGTTTTCAGTTTTACACTGCTACATATATTTTTAAAATCAACCAATTGTCAATACTGTTTTGTATTACATTAACCCTTAGAAATAAATCCATCAAAAATTTAGCTTTGGCTTTACCATGACATTAACCAGTACTACCCACTGGTACATAAGTAAATACTATCCACTAGTGTAAGTGCAAATAGCTATGACTTCCCTGAAGGGCTTCTGATAACATGTATTAAAGAAGTACATGCATATGCATTTTAAATATGTATTTATTTAGTATCAATAGCAACATAAGTTCTATTTTTAAGGAATTTACACTTCATAACTAATTGAAAAGTGTGAACGCAGAGCTACTTATATTACCAAAATATTGGAATTAATCTGAAAACTAATCAAATGAGGGACACATTAAATAGGTACAATATGTCCATGATGGAATATCACCAGGACATTAAAAGTAATGATGTAGATTTTTGTGTATTGACAGAAAATCTGCAGTACAGGTAGACCCCAACTTAGGACATATTTGTTACTATGAAACAAACTCAGACAATCCATTTTTTGCTGTTGCTGTTTTGGGGAATTTTATCATTACTAATTTATACTAAATACAATGTTGCATTGTGTGATTTATTAATAATATTATTAATAATAAATTTATTGACACATTTATTAATATTATCTAATTCAAGCCCTCAAGGATAAAGATTCATACAAATACTGATAATATAAAGCAATAATAATGAGAAATTTTAAAATAATAAGATATTCAATTTACACCAGAACCGATATATAAGAAGAGACCCCAGTATTAAAATGGAGATTATCTATATACAGATTGTACTTGGTTAAAACTCAAGGGAGATTACAGACAAATTAATGATCAATGGCTGGAAAATAATGCTCTGGTGATAGAAATTATAATAGACATAACATAAATCAAATTTTACAAACAACTTGTTCATTGAAAATACTTTGCTTCAACAGCATAAAGAATGATACATGGACCACACCAGATGAAACACACAGGAATCAATTAGCAGTGCTTGCTGGCAGAGATAACAGTGAAGCTTAATATCATCAATCAAACAAGACCACGGGCCAACTTTGGAATAAACCATAAACTACTCATATGCAAGTTCAAATTAAAGTGGAAGAAAATTAAAACAGGTCAGCAAGAGCCAAAATATAACCTTGAGTATATCACACCTGAATTTAGAGATAATCTCAAGAACATTTTTTTCATCATTTTATTGGGGCTTGTACAACTCTTATCACAATCCATACATCCATCCATTGCGCCAAGCACATTTGTACATTTATTGCCATCATCATTTTCAAAACATTTTCTTTCTATTTGAGCCCTTGGTATCAGCTTCTCATTTTTCCCCTCCCTCCCCCACCATCTGTCCCTCATGAACCCTTGATAATTTATCTTTTTTTTTTTATGTCTTACACTGACCAATGAATGCCTCCCTTCACCCACTTTTCTGTTGTCTGTCCCCCTGGCAGGGGGTTATATGTAGATCATTGTGATCAGTTCCCCTTTCTCCCCTCACCTTCCTCTCCCCTCCTGCTATTGCTACTCTCAATATTGGTCCTGAGGGGGTTCTCTGTCCTGGATTCCCTGTGTTTCCAGCTCTTATCCGTACCCATGTACATGTTCTGGTCGAGCCGGATTTGAAAGGTAAAATTGAGGTAACAATGGTGTGGAGAAGGAAGCATTAAAGAACTAGAGCAGCATTTCTCAACCTGTGGGTCATGACCTCTTTCACAGGGGTCGCCTAAGACCAAAGGAAAACACATATTGCTCCTCTATCCGTCTCCAGGTGGGTCCACCCACATGCAGATATACCCACATGACTACCTGGCATGAAGACTGTTACTCATGTTACACCATGCTTCAAGACAAAATTTCATTTATTTGTAATTAGAAATAATTATTTCAAAATATATAATTACATGTTGTTTTGTGATTAATCACTATGCTTTATGTTCAATTTATAACAATGAAATTACATCCTGCATATCAGATACTTACATCACGATTCATAACAGTAGTAAAATGAGTTATGAAGTAGCAACAAAAATAATTTTATGAAGAAAATAATAATAATAATTTTATGGTTGGGGTCACCACAACATGAGGAACTGTATTAAAGGGTCACAGCATTAGGAAGGTTGAGAACCACAGAACCAAAGCAAAGTTGTATGTTTAATCATTGCTATACTGTACCCTGACTGGCTCATCTCCTCCCTGTGACCCCTCTGTAAGGGCATGTCCAGTTGCCTACAGATGGGCTTTGGGTCTCCACTCCATACTTCCCCTCATTCACAATGATATGATTTTTGTTCTGGGTCTTTGATGCCTGATACCTGATCCTATTGATAACTCATGTTCACACAGGTTGGTGTGCTTCTTCCATGTGGGCTTTGTTGCTTCCCTGCTAAATGGCTGCCTGTTTATCTTCAAGCCTTTGAGACCCCGGATGCTACAGCATTTGGTAGCCAGGCACCATCAACTTTCTTCACCACATTTGCTTATGCACCCCTTTGTCTTCAGTGATTATGTTGGGAAGCTGAGCATCATGGAATGCCAGGTTATTAGAACAAAGTGTTCTTGAATTGAGGGAGTACTTAAGTAGAGGGCCAACGTCCATCTGCTACCTTAGTACTAAACTTAAAGATATATGTACATAGATCTATTCCCCTATTGACATATATAAATATATTTACATATGAACATGCCTGTATTTAGACCTCTATAAATTCCCTTTGCCTCATAGTTCTTTCCTCCATTTCCTTTTATTTTCCTCTTTCCCACTATCATGTTCAGCCCTCATTTGGGTTTCAGTAATTTTTTTCGGTTACATTGCCCTTGATCAAGCCCCACCAGGTATCCTATGCCCTCCTCGCCATCGATTTTAAATCACTTGTTGTTCCCTTGTCCCTGGGTTTGTTAACACCCACTTCCTTTCCCTGCTCCTGTGTCCCCCCGGGAACCATCAGTCCGTTTTTTTCTCCTCCAGATTGTATATCCTGCCCATCTTATCTAGATAGACATGCAGAGACAATAATACGCACAGAAACAATGCAGAGCAAAGCAAATCAACAAAACAACAACAAAAAAAGAAAAGCCCATATATAGTTCAAGGTCTGTTTGCTGACCTTTAAGAGTGTTTTCTGGTCCAATTTGATGGGGTGCCATACGCTGGCCCCACAGTCTATTTGTGGTATTCCTCAGAGACTTTATTGCTCTGCTGTTCTGTTGCATGCCCTTAGTGTTTTGCCTTGGTGTGGTGGGTCAGATTTGATGCACTGAACACTAATGACTGAAAACTAGACAAGATGGGAGATTACATCAAGAATGTATCATACATGAAGAAAGCAAAAGGTCATCACAAAGACAGGGAACAAAGAAATTATCAAAATGGATATCAGAAGAGATGCTGAAACTTGCTCCAGAATGTACAGTAGCTAAACCAAATGGAATAAATAATAATGTAAAAAGAGCTAAAATGGTTTCAAAGGGTGGCTACAGAAGACAAAATCAATTACCATACTGAAATGTGCAAGGACCTGCGTTAGAAAACTAAAATTTTTTAAGTTTTTTAGTGTAGATAGAGAGAGAGATCAACGTTCAATCACTTCAGGAGGCAGTATTTAATCAAGAACTGATGGTATTAGAGTAAGTTCAAGCTGCATAGGAGGCACTGGTGGAAAAACTAGGCTCTAAGAATTGACAGAAATGTCAATTGAAACATTTTAACCACCTGATACAGTGCTGGAGGTGCTCATTCATCTATGTCAAGATATTTGGAAGAAGGCTACCTGGCCAACCAATTTTAAGAGACCCATACATGTGCCTACTCCAAAGAAAGGTGATCCAACAGAATGTGAAATTCATCAAAACATCATTAATAGCAAACAAAAGTAAAATCTGGCTGAAGAGAATTAAAAAGAGTTGTAGCAGTACTATCAACAAGAAACTCAGTTGTATTCAAAAGGTGTATTATCAGATGGATTTCGGAAGGAAGCAGAAACTACCAGACAGCTGTTTGTCTGTGTTTCCTAACTGCACAAGTATATGCAACTGGGAAGAAGATACCAAATTAAAAATAACATTGTAACGAGTATGAATTTCAGGACACTTCACTGTGTCTATGCAGAACGTGCACAAAGACCACCAGGCAGTCATTAGAATACTACATGGTATAAAGTCACAAAGGGTTCTCCTTTCACTGTTCTGACTCATTTGTATGCTGAGTTCATAATCTAAGGAGCTCGACGAGATGTAGAACTCAGCATCAGCATCGGAGGAAGGCTCATTAACAACTTGCAGTATGCAAATGACACAGCCCTGCTTGCTGAAAATGGAGAATTCAAATATTTTTTGATGAAAACCAAGACTACAGACGTCAGTATGGATTACAATTCTACATAAAGGAAACAAAAATCCTCGCAACTGGGCTAAACCATGAAAATATGAAAATTATCAGGGATTTTATTTTACTTGGATCCACAATCAACACTCATTGAAGCAACAGTCAGGAAATCAAGTGAAATGTTGCACTGGCCAAAACTGCGGCTCAAGATTCCTTGATATCTTTAAGGTGTTAAAGAGTGAAGGTGTCACCGGAAGGCATGCCTGACCCAGGGCACAGCATTTTCAATCACCTTGTGCACGTGACAGCTGGGCACTGAATCAACAAATTTATGAACAATTACTTTTGGTGTTAGCAAAGAATACTGAAGGTACCATGGACTGCCGGAAGAATTAACAACTCTGTGCAGCTAGGGTGCTTCTTAGAAGGCAGAATAGTGGCCTTTGTCTCATGGTCTTGGCCATCTTTTCATGAAGGACTCGTCCCTGGAGAAGGACACCATGTCTGATAAGTAGAAATCGAAGGAACCTTCAACAAGCTGGACTTACACAGTGGCTAACATCATGGACAAGGACATAGCAAGGATTGGGAGAATGGCCAGTGTTTCCGTCTGTTGTACATCGGTAGGTGTCAGAACCAACCAAGTGGCAGCTGACAGTAACAAAGAATATGTATATGATGATGTCAATTTTGATTACACCATCCAGATACATCGATAGAAGAAGGTTTGTAGTGAACTCATCTAAACTTCATATTTTTTTCATAATGTATATAATTAGTGATCAAAACATTAACTTACATGTGGATACATAGGCAGAGATGTAAGATGAACTGGCATAATTATGCAAAAGAATTTACATTCATGAACATATACACACTTGGAAGATGATATTTCAACATAAGTATTCGTATTCTGTAAGTAAATTCATACAGGTAAAAATGGAGCAATGGTACATATGCTTCTTGCCCATTGTTAACACACTGAGGATCACTGGACCTGGAAGGTTGGATCCATAGTCTCAGGGACATCAAAGTCAATTGGCATAACATAGTCAACAAAGACAACTTTCTCCATCCTGCTTTGTTGAGTATCGAACGGGGTCTTAAAAGCTTGTGGGAAACCACCAATAGTGTAACTATTGATCTCTTCCCATGAGAAGCAAAGAATGAAGAAAATCAATGGTGCATGGAACAATTGGTCCAATGGATTAAACGGATCATGTGAACCTAAGCCTCCACAACTCTGACACCAAAAGAACCAGAAGTATCCTGCTACCACTCTTGACCACTCTGAAAGGGATCGTATCTGTTTGGATGGCAGTGGTAGTGACATAGTCTGGTGTCATTTGAGAATTAAAGAGTATAGGGGTGGATACTAGCCTGTCTATCTGGAGACAGCCAATGAGACCTCTCTGTGGGCATGGCCTTCTCCTGAGAATTCTGGAAACTGTTATATCCTCCTTGTAGGCAGGAGACTCACTCTGTGTGTGTCTCTCTGTCTCTCTCTCTCTCGGTTCACTTCCTTGGAGGCTCTCTACTAACAAGCTTGACTCCCTGCGAGACAACCCTGAGAAGCCACATGGACCTACCCTAATGCAGCCAGAACCCTGGACCTGGAGAAGCCACGTGGAGACCCCTTCCAGCACTGAGATGCTTACAATGCCACTAGATCTACAAGACTTCCCACCCACTAGCCTGTAATCTTCTTTCATTCAGCATCATTGCATGTGTTTAGTGAGTCTGAAGAGGACTTTATAGATTGGTGTCGGACATATGAGCTAATATCAGACTTATGGACTTGATCTGGATTAGGTTGGGATGTTTTCGCAATATTCAGCTGCTCTTGTATATAAACCTTTTTTTTTAATCATTTTATTGGGTGCTCATACAACACTTATCACAATCCATACATACATCCATTATGTCAAACACATTTGTATGTTTGTTGCCGTAATCATTCTCAAAACATTTGCTTTCTATTTGAGCCCTTGATTATCAGCTCCTCATTTTTCCCCTCCCTCCCTGCTCCCCCTTCCCTCATGAACCCTTGATAATTTATAATTATTATTTTGTCATATCTTACACTGTCCGACTAAACCTTTCCTATTCACATATGAGTCTCTATGAATTTGTTTCTCTAGTCTACCCAGACTAACACAATGGCTGACAGCACTTCCTTCATTCTTTTCATCACCTCTTCTATGTCTTCAAATTGCCATCCTTTCACGTCCCTCGGCATTCACAGAAACAAAAAGAAGCCACACGGAACAAGATCAGATGAGTAAGGTGCGTAGGGCAAGAGGGGCTGCTGTTTTTTGCCAACTGGTGCACTGAGATGACTGCATGAGCAGGTGCACTGTCATAGTGGCAAAATCAGTCCCCATCTGCCACAAATCAGGCCTTTTTTTTTCATACGTCGTGATTCAATCTTTACAGAAACTCTAAATAGAATGCTTGATTAACAATCTGACCTGGTGGAATGAACTTCAAATACACTATCCCCCTCACATCAAAAAAT
Source organism: Echinops telfairi (assembly GCF_000313985.2). Classification (NCBI taxonomy): domain Eukaryota; kingdom Metazoa; phylum Chordata; class Mammalia; order Afrosoricida; family Tenrecidae; genus Echinops; species Echinops telfairi. The sequence continues at coordinate 42,053,618 of NW_022111369.1, forward strand.
CAAATGAGCATCATCTTGATCTTTGATTTCACTTGATGAGCTTTTGGGGGGTGAGGTGGCTTGACTGATGTTTGCTTTCAGGGGTCTAAGAACAGCACCATGTCTCGTCACCAGTAATGGCCTTAGGAAAAGTCTGGGTCCCTTTGGAGCTGCTCTTTCAAAGCACAGCATGTTTCTAATCGACATTCTTCCCTGGTCCTGCTTATTCCCAAATCTTCCATTAAAATTCCCTGAACCAAGCTCCATGATAGTCCACATAACTTCCCCATCGCTTTAATGGTTCGTAGTAGGTCTTTGAGCCCAAATGCATGAATTTTA
>NW_022111369.1:42054035-42066127 GCF_000313985.2 Echinops telfairi
TCATCAATTGACATTTCACCTTTTTTCAAATGAGAAAACTACTCATACACTTGGGTTTCCCCCATAGCGCTTTCCTTCTCAGCTGCATTCAACATCACAACAGTTTCTGCGGCATTTTTCCAGAGCAGGAAACAAAATTTCACAGCCACACACTGTTCTGTTAAATCTAACATCACATAAAATGAGGTTTGAGCAAAACTGGTTTTACAAATAAATTCATTGTGACCAGAGAGAACCTTCCCAGGCGACATCACTGGGTGCACCAACTCTGAGCCAGTGGTTCAATGCTCACCTAGTGAAAAAATGCATACTATGAAAGCTCCACCCAGCAGAGCTTTTTTCCACTGGGGGTTACCCAAATTTTGTATAAAATTTAAAAGGCAGCATTTGCCCGGGGATTAAGCTCAGAGCCAAGAATGAGGCACTCACTCTCATTGCCATCAAGTCTACTCAGATTCAAAGTGACCCCATACAACAGGGTGGAACTGCCCCTTCAGAATTCTAAGGAGCAGAAAGTCTCATCTTTCTCCCAGAGCAGCTGGTGGGTTTGAACCATTGACCTTGGAGTTAGCCCAACTTGTAACCCACTATGACACCAGAGCTCCTTGTAAGAATGAATGGGAAAGGGAAAAAAGAAATGGTAAATACAGGAAGGAAGTAGGAAAGATGCTACTACTCTGAGGGAATGCCAACCAATGTCACAAAGCAAACTATGTGTATGGATTGATTAAAATGTGTATGGATTGATTAAAATGTATCGAGTTTGTAAAATTTGTACTTTGGGAAATTACTTGGATTACTGACATTCTTCTTCTTTTGTATTTTATGTTTGATTTATACTCTTTTAGAATAACCCTAAATTACTTTTAAAATAATAACAAAACAGTTAAGTTCTTTACTGGGAAAAACAAAAAAAAGGAAAGCTATGATCCCTAAAAAATTAGTATGACAACCCTTATCTTTTGGTTTTTAAAAGCACTGTTTACCCTTCTTAAATTTCTTCAACTTTAACTTACTAATGTATTTATTATAATACCAAAAAAAGGGGAATTCTTCGTTTTGAAGATACAGTCTCTCTTATGAAGTCAGTATCCATCTCAGTACCTACTACTTTATAATACAAATATCAAAAGTAGATTGTTCTCACAAACTGAAATTTATTTTTTATTTTTTTAAAGATCATTTTATTGGGGTCGTCTACACATAAAGTCACATATGACATATGTATAAGCAACGTTGCCGTTGGGTGCCATACAGTTAGTTCCAACTCGGAGCGACCCTATGTCTATAAAACAAAATGAAAAGCTGCCCCATATTCTGCCGCCTTCACAGTCACTCCTGTTTGAGTTCATCGTGGCAGCCACTGCGTCAATCCATCCTGTTGAGGATTTTCCTCTTTTTCACTGACCTTTCCTTTATCTAGTTATGATGTCTTTCTCCAGGGAATTGTCCCTCCTGATAACGTGCCCAAAAGTATTTGAGATGAAAGGTCACCATCCTCGCTTCTAAGGAGCATTCTGGCTATCCTCTTAGGACAGATGTTTCTGTTCTTATTGCAGTTCATGGTATATTTAATATTCTTCACCAATATCTTAATTCAAAGACTTCAATTCTTCTTCAGTCTTCCTTATTCATTGTCCAGTTTTCCGATGCATATGAAGCAACTGAAAATATCATCACTTGGGGCAGGTGGACCCTAATCTTCAGAGTGCAATCTTCACTTCTCAACACTTTAAAGATGCCCTTTTGCAACAGATTTCCTCAATGAGATTTGTTGTTTGATTTCCTCCCCGTTGCTTCCATGGGTGTTGATTGTGGATCCAACTAAAATTAAACCTTTGACAACTGCAGTCTTTTCTTAGTTTATCGTGTTATGTATCAGCCTAGTTTGAGGATTTTTGCTTTCTTTATGTTGAAGTATAACCCATCCTGAAGGCTGCTGGCTTTGATTCTCATCAATAAGCACTTCAAGTTTTCTTGGCTTTCGGCAAGCCAGATTGTGACATTTGCATACTGAAGGCTATATATGAGTTTTCCTTCAATCTTGAAGTTGCCGTTTTCCTCACACAGTCTAGCTTCTCAGACCACTTTCTCAGCAGACAGATTAAAATATGGTAAAAGATACAGCCCTTCCAAGAATAGGGTTAAGGGATCGCCCTAAAACCTAGCTCCAATTTAAGAAAAATTAGTTGTTACATCATGGCTCTGCTCAATACGTGCCCTCAGGAACGGAACACAGAAGATGCGGGTGCTACAGCAAAGTGTGGTGAAGAAATCAGATGGTGCCCGGCTATCAGATAAAATAACGTCTGCAGTCTTAAAGTCTTGTTTCCAAACAAGCAGCCATCTAAGTGACATGTCAATTAAGTCCACCTCAAAGAAGTACACCAACAGCAGTTACCGAAGGACGGTAAATCATATAATCTGAAGCCGAAGAAGGGAATAGTATCAGAGCCTAAACTGTTTGCAGAAGGGTATGGATGACAGTGGGAACCCAAGATACATTTGTGGGATCTACCCAGGAAATAAGCCTCTGGTGATTTCCTTCTCGCCACGATAGGAGGACCGAGAGAAACTGGTAAATAAAGAGTGCACTGGAGCGATTACTGCAGAAGATCAAAATGAGAACTCTGACTTGAAAGGTTAAATCCTTGTCAGTCGATCCCCTCCCCTGAAACACGTTAGGCCTGCCTGATCTGGTTTTCAAATTTTTCTGTCCTCTTTGCTTTTTGTTTGTCATACTGAGGTTTATCTCAGATGTAGTTTGTCATTGCGATGACCCTCTTGAATTTCTGTTATATATTTATCTGTTTTACAGTATTTGAAACCCAGGATTGATGAACCTATAGTGACAGCAAGCAGAATAGGGGTTTCTGGAGGTGGAGGACACTTGCTAAAGAGACCTGATGTCAAGGAGTCCAAGAAGGAAAGAATGTTTTGAAACTGATTGTGGTAGCGATTTTATAATACTGCTTGGTGTGACTGAACTATGGAATGAGTAGGGAGTACTCCCCCCCACCTCGAAAAAAAACAGGAAAAAATCTCTGCTAGGTGGAGTTTTCATAATACGCATTTTTCCCACTAGGCAGCCATTGAGCAACTAACTCACTCTGAATTAGTGCACCCAGTGGCTTCACCTGGGAAGGTTCTCTCTGGTCACACTGAATTTTTTCAAGAAAGCAATTTTGCTCACACCTCGTTGTTTTGTGATGGCCGATTTAGGAGAACAGCATGTGGCTGTGAAATTTTATTTCCTGCTGAGGAAAATGCGGCAGGAACTGTTGTGATGTTGAACACAGTTTACAAGGACAACACTATGGGAAAAACTCAAGTGTAATAAAAATGAGTGGTTTTCTCATTTCAAAAAAGGTGAAATGTCGATGGGTGACAAGCATCGTTATGGACTTCCGTCAACTTCCTGAAGGGATGAAATGTTGACTTGTAGTGCATTTGGAGCTCGTTCCATCAGGTCACACTGTTATACAAGCTTTCTATTTAGAGGTTCTGAATAGACTGCGTAACAGTGTGCAGCAAAAAAAGGCCTGATTGGTAGCAAACAGAGGACTGATTTTGCCACCACGTCAATGCACTTGCTCATGCAGCCATCTCAGTGTGCCAGTTTTGGCTAAAAACAACATGCCTCTCTTGCCCCACATACCTGACACACCTGACCTCACTCCATATGACTTCTTTTTGTTCCACAAATGAAGAGGGACATGAAAGGACAGCAACTTGACAACTTAGAAGAGGTGAAGAAAAAATGAGGGAAGTGCTGTCAGCCATCCAGACGAGTTTGAAAAATATTTCCAAGAATGGAATCGCGCATTTGACAAATGTATTAAGTGCAACAAAGAGTACTTTGAATGTGATGAGGTTGTTTTGTTAAAAAAAAAAAAAAAAATTTAATACATAACTTTGAAAAAAAAGTTCAGGTTTTGTCTTGGGTACCCCGCGTATAACTCCCAATAAAATGGTTTTTGGGGGAAAAAGATACAACCTTGACAATATATATATAAATTATCTTATCCAGTATGGAAGAAACACTATATTCTAGAGATATCTGGGGTAGCATTATAAAATAATTAGATTGCCTTTTTATAAAATTTGACTACAATAAACATTCATGTTCTCTTAATACTATCCAAAACACACTGAAATCTTTACAAACTGGGAAGAAGAAATGAGAAATGCCAACTAGATTAAAAAGGGAAAAGATTATAGCACCCCCTCAGGAGGCACTTTATGAACATCAATTTTAAAGGAGTAGATTAATGCCTAATAATAGGGAGTTTCACTTGAAATAATGCCATGTGAGCTTGTTTTCACTAAACTAATAATGACCCTAACAGGATGAACTGACTCTTGGATAACATCTGCAAACACATTTCTTTTTCAGCTGTGACTCCTGGTTACATGGACCACCCACAGTCTCACCACAGCTCTAAGGTTACTCCGCTTGGACATAGGTGACGAGAAGTGGGTGGAGCACCGCAGAGGGGGTTTCAACAGTGCTGCTGCTTATAGCAACGGGGTTAGAAGAAAAGAGCAAAGGGTGCCCATTTCTAAGGACCCCAGCGCCTGTAAAATGTACCCCGGTAACTTACTGAAGATCCTGTGATCTGGAGTTTGTAGCCCCTCTCTGTGTTTCCTCCCATCATTGCTCACACTTACACTGACCACCTGGAATACTGCTGAATCTATCTGTATACCATTACTCCCACTCTTCCTGCCTCACAGTACTTAATGGACCTCCAGATAAAAACGCTTTCCTCCATGCACAACAGCTAACACATCCAGAGTATATGTCTCACGCTCGTCTCATGTCTCTTTGTAACAACTTTAGAATGTAAGTACAATTATTATCTGCACTTTAAAGATGAGTAAGTACCAAATACACTCGAGTATAAGCCGACCCAAATATCAGCCGGAGCACCTAATTTTACCATAAAAGCTGCATTAAAAGCATGCTGAAAAACTCGGCTTCTACAGGAACACAGGTGGCACCTTGCCCAAGGTCGGTCAACAGTATGTGATGGAACTCAGACTCAAACCCAAGATGTCTGAATCCCACTCTCGTGTCCTCAGCCATCCTGCTGCACTCTGGTAGAATGACATTCATCCAACACTGGATTGAACTACGTTAATGATCCAGTGATAGGGTTTGGGTTAGACTTCTTTTTGCTGCAAGCAACATCAAATCCATGTTATGTTGCTTTAAACAATGAGGGTGCTTATTAGCTTCTACAACACTTCCTCAGACAGGCCACCTTCAGGTTTACCTAAGTCCACAGATCCAGCACCCACAATCCTCAAGAATCGGACTCCTTTCATCTTTCTCTTCCATGATCGCTGTGTCTTGGCTGGGTCACCCGACTGGGTGCAAGATGACTGCAGCCGCTCCAGCTGCACAAACTCTGAAGACTTAACTTCAAAATCTCTCTCATTAAGGGACAATTCTTTTTCTCCCCCCTCCTGAGGTGTCCTCCTGTGACAAGTTCTCCGTGCAGAACTCCAAGCTTTCTCTAGTCCCGCAAAAGTGGCATGACGTACCAAGGGACATTGAAAAAGAGGAACTTGGCAGGCTGATTGACTTTGGTTCTATTTCCCTTCCTTTTCTAGAAAGCAAACCCAACAACCAAGGGCATATGTTTTCCTCTGCTCTCAAACAATAACCCTTGACTGAGTAGCCCTTCCCCGTGGGAAGGCTGTCCCCATAGAGCTCTACCTGTGAATGCAGAAGTCGACCCAGGGCTGGAGTTCAGAATGACCAAGCCTGCTTGTTACAGAGGACTAAAGCTACATCCTCCATCTCGGTGTCAACTGGTTAAAAAAAATGAAAAGGTATTATTTTGACTTTCATCTTTAGTCTTTGTTTTAGTTCTCAACTTGTACTTGGCGTTATTTATAGAAATGCTTTCCAAACCCCAACCACCTTCTCAGACTCTGATGCATAACTCAGGCCCAAACTAGGTCACTAGAACCTTCCTGGTTTGCCACCAACCAGGATCGGCACAATGCGAGGCAGGTAGAAAGAAACCGGGGTGGGGGTTCTGCCAGCAGGGGAGGGGGAAAGGCTGCTGAAAGGCAACCAGGATCTGCGACTACATGTCCTCGGAGTGTAACCTGTTCACCAGAGACCCAACTACAGGGCCCAGAGACAGCATTCGTTCCATAAACGTCTTTAGAATCAGGATGAGTCCCTACTCGTACATACACTTTAGGTATATGTGAGGGTGGTTTCTTGTTGGCTGAGAATTTCAGATGAGGGTGCCTTCTGGTCCTGTTTGCTCTCTCTGCAAACCAAGATTCCTCTAGATTACAGGGAAACTCCGTACAGTATGAGCTGTGGAGAGTTTTCCCTGAGAGTCAGTACCTGCTTCTGTTAATCATTCTCTCCTGCTCATTACTACAAAGCCATCTCAAGAATGTCCAGTCTGAGGAACGATGACCTGGCTCCCCGGGGTAGACCCCCACGCCCCCCACAGCCCTTCCCCCAGCCATTCAATTTCCCTTTGGAGGAAAGGAATGACATAAATTTAATAAATAACCAATCTTGGGAGCTGTCAGGAAAGAACTCGAAGGTCATGGCCCAAAACTCACGGGCCTCCTGGGTATTAACAATAAACTGCTTCTTACTTTGAAAGCTTTTTTCCTTTCCTCCTCCCTTGCATGAAGTTTCTAAACTCTCCTAGCTAAAAGAGGAAATTAGCTCGGACGCCAGAAGCTATGTGCTTATTTTACATAAAACTGCTCAGTGACTTTTTAAATGTTGCTTTGTGCCAATTTTGTATTTAAATGTCCTTTCCCATCTCAGACGCAAAATGCCATTTACAAAAAAAGTTTCTGAGCCAACGTTTCTTTAGACATGAATCATTCAAACTCAAAGAAATCATAACCTTGCTTAACTCATAATTGCTCTTTGATATTTATGCTCAGTGCTATCTTTTCCCTTAGTAAGCAAAGAGTTTTAAAATATAAAGTGGACTGTAACAAGTTCTACCAGAAGGCATCATCCATAAAGGGATGCTTTATCCTAGGGGGATAAAATAAAAACAGGTGTTTTAAGTATATAACTTAAGTTCTGCATGGAGAAACTGAGAAAAATGGGGTACTACATTGCAAGGCAATTTGAACTACATTGCAAGGCAATTTGAAGCAATGACAAAAGGGAGGGGGAGGGGGCCATATGGTCTGACCAGGAAAATTGAGATGTATGATCACATATAACATAGTTTGAGCAAATTAATATGACTGCCAAGCTCAGCTGCATCTTCTAAATTCACAACAAAGCATAAGAAATGTGTTTGTTAACTTAAAACATCTGTTCCGCCTACCCCAAGAATATGAATAGGAAGGAAAATGCATATGTATCCATCAATAAAAGGATAAAATCTCTTGTATTATTCTTTGCACACACCGAGTCTAAGAAGATATAAATTCCCAAACAGGAAACTGGCACAGCTGATGATGATTGACAGTGTATGAAACCCAGCAACGAACAAGAATCCCTGAGGCAACTAGCACCCAATTCTCAGCACCTGGCACCCAGGGGTACTGTCGTCTGAGCACCTGGGTGGTACACATGGTTACTGAGGGAGGCAGCTAAATAAAGGTAGGAGGTTCAAGTCCATCCAAAGGTGTTTCAGGGGAGGACAAAGACCTGGTGATCTACTGTTGAAAACTCTGCTACTGAACACCCTGTAGAGCACAGTCCACTCAGACACACAGAGCTGCCATGGCTCAAATCGACCTGACAGCACAGGTGGTTGTGGTTGTTGATGAGGCAGCGGCGGCAGTGGTGGCGGCAGCCGTGCTGGTGGTGGTGTTAGTCATTTAACCAAGCTACTGTTATCTCACTCTTGGTATTGGGCATCCAGTCTTAACTTAAAATAACTCTAGTTAAAGGCAGCTTATGCCCTTTCTAAAATTACACAAGCATCAAGCTCAGTGACAGTTTTCTGCAAAAACAGATAAACAAAAGATTTGACCACATTTGAACAGAGTGGCCCACTTGACATCAGTACTTAAAACCAAATGAAGAAGGACCAGAGGCATTTAAAAAGGATGAATTCTTGTTAAGGTGAGAGCCTACAGTACCCAATAGAACCTCTCAGGGAAATTAAGAAAGGGTTGGCTTTATTGCTTCCCCTAGGAGGGTATCCACAGGATCCCAAGTATTTTCCCACCTGCTGAGACATTTGGGTGTTTCAATAGTAGCCACTGACTGAGAATCACTAAGGATTCTGGAAACGATCTGCATTTACTAAGGGAAGTGGTGTCCAAGTTGTCTTCACTTCCCTTTCCCCATTGAGACATTTTCAATTGTCTGGGGCAATCCCTGTTGTGTTACAGTGTCAAGTGAAAGACAGACACACTGTGGGGTATCGAGGTTTTATAAAGAGAGTAGCACACTGAAGACACGGATTTTCTTCCTTTACCACTCTTCACCCTATGGATGAGACCAGATCTTCCTGCCTCCCACCCCCATATTCAGCTAACACTACCAGACTTGGAGAAAACCCCAAGCATATTTTATATTAAAAAAAATTTTAATTCAGATTTTGCAAGACTAATGGTAGGTGATGACTTAACTATAACCCCACTTCCTTTATTCAAGAATCTGGCAAAGTGAGAACAATAAGGGTGCAACAATTAATGCTCTCCACTGGGAACCCAAAGTGTGGCGGTTCAAGCTCACCCAGGGGTGTCACGAGAGAAAGGCCTGGTTATCTCCCTCTGAAATGCCAGCTACTGAAAAGCCTAGGAAGTACGGTTCCGCTGACCCACGAATCAGGATCCACTCAAAGGTAACGGGGTTGTTTGGTGTCTAATGTTGTAATAGAGATGTTGGTAAACTGTTCAAACAATGCAAACAAGCAAGTAAAGAGTAAACTTCAGTACAATAACAAAGTTCTAGTGCCCTTCCTCACCACTCTGCAACCCTGCTGTGTGCCTTCCCTCAGAGCTGGACATTATCCATGAGACTGCCACCTAAGCTAAAGAACTAGAGCAGCGATTCTCAACCTGTAGGTCGCGACCCCTTTGGGGGGTCTTATGAAATAGTGACAAAAATAATTTTATGGGTGTGGGTTACCACGACATGAGGAACTGTATTAAAGGGCCGCACCATTAGGGAGGTTGAGAACCACTGGTCTAGAGGTAAAAAGTTAATGCTGCCCAATCAGGGAGCACATGCCACAGGTGGCTGTTCCAACTGAAATTGAACAGAATTACAAATTCTGTCCCTCCGTGTTTTAGCCACATTCCAAGTGTTTAGTAACCACAAATGGCTAGTAGCAACTGTGCTGGACAGAGCAGATGTGGAACATTTCCAAGATGGCAGAAGAGGACAGTGCTAAACTAAAGCATTTTGAAGAGCCTCTAATCCAAAGCTCTCATTTCACACAGTTAGAAACGGAGTCATTAATTCATTCAAACTACTTAGTCCTGTCACAAAGCAAATAACTGCAGAGCTAGGACAAGAACCAGCATAGCTGGGTCTCTATCGCTGGGTCATCTCCTTTCTGACATCTTGTTGCCACCTAGACAATGCCAGCCACCTGGGTTCTCTCTCACACACATGCTCTCAGCTAATCCTCACATCGACCCGATGAGGCCTATAACCCCCATCATACAGAGGATAAAATTGAGACTCTGCTTTGTAAAATACCCTATTGAGGTTACATAGCAGGTATGCACATATGTGGTGGGAACAAGATGCAGACGGCAAAGTCCGGGTCTTCTCACTGTGTCCTGTTATCTAAAGTAAATGTTTGATGCTTAGGATTATCTTTGCAAACTGTCTTTCACATTTGCTAAAAGTTACCCAAGCCCACTGCTTTCAAGATGGCGCTGACTCATAGAGATCCTACAGGACAGAGTCTGACTATGTTCACCAGAGCAGAAGAGCTCATCTTCCACCCACCGTGGGGGTGCTCAATGATTAGCCAACTGCACCAACCCTCCTTCAACATCCTAAGAAAAACTCCAACTCGCTTGCATCGAGTTGATGTTAACTCACAAGGACCCTGCAGGACAGGGATAACTGTCCCTGGGAGTGCCCGAGACAGTAACTCTTTACAGGAGTAGAAAGTCCTGTCTTTCCCCCATGGAGCTGGTGGTTCTGAATTGCTGGCCTTGCAGTCAGCAGTTGAACTTGCAATCACTGTGCCACCGGGGCTCCCTCCTTCTACACTGGGGACTCATAATTCATTTGTCAGGAAAAGTGTCCTACGAAGGCAAATTCCCACACTGAACTTCTGTGATCCATATAAAAGAGATATTCAGTTCATCTTTGCCCATCAGACTGCCTTTCAGCAACAAGAGCTGAACTTGGCTGCACTTTCTCAGTCACAAGCATCGCACTATGTGCTGTATATTTATTTCCTTTAACCCTCATGAAAACCTTGTGAAGCATACAGTTCATCTCCTTCTACAGATGTAAAATGTCAAACCGCCCATTCCCCAGGAAGAACTTAATAAGGTAGAAGCGTTCAAGTGTGATGATGCTACACACACACAAATAAGGTAAGTCCCCACTATAATGGTTTTTCTCGCTCACTGTGGAATAAAAAGAACAGAAAATGTTTAAAACTTTGAAATATTAGGTTCATCCACAACCCTGCTGCCCCTCTCATAGTGAAACCCATTAGTTAGGAAGTCCCTCTCTGACCAAAGACGGATTTACTACTGTCTTGCTCTCTTCCCCAAGCTCTGGCTCTAGAGAAAATTTCGCGAGCCCAAGGGCGCACTGGTGTTTATGGTGCAGAAACACACCCCAAAGTAGATGATTCCGTGTTTCTCAAAGTATGAAGTCTTCCTAAGAATTTTTAGGCCCTTCCAGCAATTTCTGAGCTGAAGACTAGAGGAAAAGGTAGGGAAGAACGCCAATGTCAATACATAACTAAGAGATGGCTATATGTGACTTAACCAAATCAATGCAGAATGCCTCTCTGTCCACACACAAGTCCACAGAGCTGCCCAAAACTGGATATTATATATGTATGTATATTGTCAATCCATACATTAGGATGCTATGAGCCCCTATATATTTCAAGCATTGTGTGAGTGGATTTTGATGCACATTATGGCTGGAGTGCTTCCCAGTTCAGTGGGAAGGGGTTAGCCAGGGACAACTGGCTCTTGTAGGAGGTCAGAGCCAGAGACTGGCAGAGACAACTGCATGGCAGGTGCACAAGAAGCGGGTGGACATGTAGGGCTGATGGTGAAATAAGCTGGCTGTGCCCAGAGACATCAAGCCGACTGGTCTGCCTGTAGAAACAGCATGCTGGGAGAAATGGCTTTACAGTCAGAATCCAGTTTGAACCCTCTCGTGCTCTAGTACTGTGTGTTATCTTTGGAAGAGCCCTGGGAGAGAAGGAAGAATCAAACTGCTAACTTTAAGGTCAGCAATCTGGAACCACAAGTCACTCCACAGAAGGACGGAACTTTCTGCTCCCATACGGAGTTACAGTCTCTGAAATGCAAAGGAGCAGCTCTTCCCAGTCCTATAGAATCGCTATGAGTTGGCATCAACTTCATGGTAGTGAGTTTGGTTTGGTTTGTAAATCAATTTATTGGGGGCTCATACAGCTCTTATCACAATACAGACATACATGCAATGTGCCAAGCACATTTGTCACCATCATTTTTTTTTTAGGGTGAATTGTATTTTTTTTATCTTTTTTCTTCTTACTTTTATTAATGACTCATATCACTTATCACAAGCCACACATTCATCCAGTGTGTCAAGCATATTTGCACATATGCCACCATCATCATTTTCAAAGCATTCTCTTCCCACTTGAGCCCCTGATATCAGCTCCCCGTTTCTTCCCCTGCCAGCCCTCCCTCACGAACCCTTGATGTTATAGATTATTATTTTCATATCTTACATTGTCCTCCGTTACTCCTCACCCACTTTACCATTATTCATTCCCCTGGGAGGGGGTTCTAGTTGACCCTTGTGATCGATTCCCCTTTTCTCCCCCTACTCCGCCCTTCCCTAATCCTCCTGGTATCTCTACTCTCATTGTTGGCCCTGAGAGGTTTATCTATCCTGGATTCCCTGTGTTGTGGGCTCTTATCTGTAG
>NW_022111369.1:42066387-42067513 GCF_000313985.2 Echinops telfairi
ATCTGATCCCATCGACACCTCATGATCACACAGGCTGGTGTGCTTCTTCTATGTGGGCTTTGTTGCTTCTGAGCTAGAGGGCCACTTGTTTATCTTCAAACCTTTAGGACCCCAGACCCTATATCTTTTGATAGTTGGGAATCAGCTTTCTTCACATTTGCTTATGCACACACCATTTTATCTTCAGCGATCGTGTCAGGAAGGTGAGCATCCCAGAATGCCAGATTGTTAGAACAAAGTCTTCTTGTGTTGAGGGAGTACTTGAGTCGAGGTCCAACGTCCATCTGCAACCTTAATTCTTAACATATGGAGGAGTACATGGTTCTAGTCCCCTCTTGTTATATATGTATTTACATATGTACATGCCTGTATTTAGGTCTCTATAAATGTCCTTTGCCTCCTGGTTCTTTCCTCTATTTCCCTTTACTTTCCTCTTGTTCCACCATCATGTTCGGCCTTCATTCAGGTTTAGTAATTCCTCGCTGCTACATTGACCTTGATTAAACCCCACTAGGCATCCTATGCCCTTCTTTCCATTAATTTTAGTTCACTTGTTGTTCCCTGGTGCATGAGTTAGTTCCCACCCCCCTTCCTTTCTCCCACCTCCCCTTTCTCCCATATCCTCCGGAACCATGGTCCCGTTTTTTTCATCTCCGAATTATTTATCCCACCTAGCTTATCTAGATAAGCATGCAGATACACTAATAAGTGCTAAAACCAGGCAAAGCCAAATAAATCAAAGGAAGTCAAAACCAACAAAACAATAACAACAAAAATAAATAAAAATAACAATAACAGAAAGCCACTGACAAAAATGGAAAAGCCTATGAATAGTTCAAGGTCTGCTTTTTTGGCCTTTATGAGCGTTTTCCAGTCGAGTCTGATGGGGTGCCACACTCTGTCTCCAGAGTCTGTTTCTGGTTTTCCCCAGGGATTTCATCACTGTGCTTCCCCTGCTGCTCTGTTGCATGCCCTTAGTGTTTCTCCCCAGCGTGATGGGGTCAGAGTGTGCACTATTCCTGCACTGTGTCTCTGGTTTTGTCCGCTGCAGTGCTATGGTTTAGTGAGGGACATCGTGTCTCGTGGTGGGGCCGGCCCTATGGTCCTCTCTGTGCGTTGTCTGCTC
>NW_022111369.1:42067695-42082106 GCF_000313985.2 Echinops telfairi
GTTGGTGTGACCTGGCAGAAAAATCCCTGGGTCACAAAGAGTTAAACAACGAGCCAAAAGACCAGAGGTTAAAATCCACCCGAAGGATCACAGCCATTGGAAACCCAAGGAGCAAAGATCCACTCACACCAGGTTGTGCTGAGTCAGTCACCTGGCAACCTTCTTTATTTAGTTTGGTTTCAGTTTGGACAAGTGGCTTCCACTAGCCTCATCTGTAACAACAGAGCCTATTTCACGGGTTTGTGGGCAGTATGAAATGCATGCTGTTGTGAGGTGCCGTCACAGTTCTGACGCAGAGCCACCTTGCGTGTAGCAGAAAGAAACCCTGCCCAGTCCTGCGCCATGCTCATCACTGTTGTTACGTGTGAGCCCATTGTTGCAGCCACTGTGACAACCCATCTCATCAAGGATCTTCAGCTCCCTTCGCTGACCCTCTACTCTACCCAGCATGATGTCTTCCCCAGGGACTGGTCTCTCCTAACACGACCAAAGTACGTGAGACAAAAATCTCACCATCCTTGCTTCAAAGGAACATTCTGGCTGTTATTTCCCCCAATACCTGCAAGCGAGGATTTATTTATCCTCGTTCACATAAGATATTATAGAGGTTTGGAAAAGTTTTATAGTTTGGCGTGGGTCACCAAGCAGGTTTATAGCATGAGGAAGAATCTAACCCACATCTGCAGACAGCAAGGTCTAGATGTCCTACTCTATCAAAATCTCCAACAAAGCAGGTGGAGAGGTAGCAACCAGGAGCCAAGGCCATAGTTTCGTTTGCTTCACATGTTTCAAGGAATTCTCCAAGGGAGAGCCCATGTTTTGCGATTTTACAACCAGACCAACCCTGTGTTTTTGGCTATTCACCTGAGCAACCAATAACCCCCAGAATTTCACATCCCTGACTTCAGTTTAGACAGCTCTATTCAAGTCCTCCCTCAACACAAGGACACTTTGTTCTAACAATCTGGCCTCCTGGAATGCTCACCTTCCTGGCATGATTGCTGAAGATCAAATGGTGGGTGCATAAGCAAATGTGAAGAAAGCTGATTCCCAACTATCAAAAGATATAGGGTCTGGGGTCTTAAAGGCTTGAAGATAAACAAGCAGCCATCTAGCTCAGACGCAACAAAGCCCACATGGAAGAAGCACCCCAGCCTATGTGATCCTGAGGTGTCAACAGCTTAATTTAGACAGCTTAGTCACTTCTAGCTCTACATGGGAGGGTGTCTTGTTCACTTTGTTAGCTGCCCTGGGGTGAGCTCTGACTCACAGGGATCCCAAGAACAATGGAGCAAAACACTGCCCAGTCCTGCTGCCTTCAGGACTGTTCCTGGTCAGCTCAAATCCATTGTGTAGCCAGTGAGTATTTTAAGTGTCACCCAACCTATGGGCCTATTCATTCAGCACTTTATCAGGCAGTATTCCGCCATAATCCATAGGCTTGTCATGGGCTAACTTTCTCAAAGAGATTGCTAGCTCTCTCTTCTTTGTCTGAAACCTATCCCCCAGGGACAAACATGCTGGTATTTGAAATACCTATGGCAGAGATTCCAGCATCATAGCAACTCACAAGCCACAACCATATGACAACCTGAACGATGGAAGGTGGGAACGTGAGTCTGTAGAAGTTATTTAGGCATCAGATGAGGATATAATTCCACCCTTCTCAGACCCAGCTCTCAATTGTGACAGTCTGATTCTGGAAGGTCTCCCACCCAAGCAGTGGCTTTTTCAGGGAATCCTAGAATACCGGGCAAAAGTCTTAAGACTCTGTCATCCAAAAACATAAACACAGTCTTTCTCCAAGCTCCCTCGTGGCTTTCTGCAACCCTGGGCCATGCAGCAGTCTTCCTAGCATTGAGCCATGCCCACAATGCATCACTGCCCACGGCCCTTTGCAATTTCCTCTAATTGGAAAGAGAAGGTGCTTGCAAATAAATCTACATGAAGACTCTGTAGACGTTCCTGTTCCCCCTGAATCCCTTACAGCTCTTTCTCCCACACTCAGCTTGACAGCAAATGTCTTGGTGACTCACCTCTATGGAGTCACTTCAAACTATTCCGCTTAGTTTCCCTAGAAACAAGCACACTGTTTCTTTCCACCTTCACATTATGGCAAGTTGTATTAAACTGTAAGTCAGCTTTTGTCCCTCTTCTGCTCAAGCCCTCCCCACCCCTATATGCGTGCCTACAAAGCCCCACACACTCTCTCCCCTGTCCATCCCTCTGACTTCATCGTCTGCTCTGTGATGGTATATGTTCCTGCCTCTCTGGCCTCCACACTGGCGCTAAGTCAATTCCAACTCATGGGGAAGCTGCGGGAGAGCGACCTGCCCTACAGGCTTTCCAAGGCTGTAAATCTGCAAGGAAGCAGACGGCCTCATCTTTCGCCCATACCGGTGACCCTGAGCTGCCCATTCATCAGTTAGCAGTCGAGCCCCTCAACGCACCATCTCAGATTGTCAAGCAAGAGCCCACTTCACCATCCGTCCGCTTGCTGTTCCCGCCCTCTGGAATTCTCTTCCCTGTTAAAGCCACAGAAATGAGCAATCTCACCTCTTTTAAGGTCAACTATCACCTTCTTAGTGAAGCTTTACCTATGACACTATTTGACGACATGAGGCTCAATCGCTACTTAGCCCACCTTTCATATCCCCTCCCTGCATCGTTTTTTCTTCATAGCACATTTATATGACCAATTTCATACAGCTTATCCATTAGAATTCAAGCTTTATCCGGGCAAGGGGTTTTTGGTTTTGTTTTGTTTTTAAAACCATTTGATTGGGAGCTAATACTGATACATCATTATCATTCCACAGTTCAATCACATCAAGCAGTATTGTACAATTCTCTTTCCTTTTGAATTCCTTGTTATCAGCTCCCCATTACCCACCCCCCTTTCCCGCTCTACCCCCCCGGAATCCTTCTTTTATTTGCTGTCACTATAGGTTCATCAATCCTGGGTTTCCTAGACTGTAAAACAGAAACACATATAACCAAAGCTCAAGCAGGTTAACCCCAATGACAAAACACATTTAAGATAAACCCCAATATGAGAAAAAATCAACAACAAAAACCAGAAAATGTTGAAAACCAGATCAGGCCCAAGATACATCAGAGTGGGGGACAAGAGCGGTAGGGGGGAATCAAATGACAGGGTTTTAACTGTTCGAGTCAGAGTTATCATTTTGATCTTCACAGTCACCTTCCCAATGCACTGTTTAGTCACTGCTGTCCTCACCATCCTCTCCTCCCTCTATTACAATCGAGGGAAAACACCACGGGCACAATCTCCTGTGTGGGTCCCATATATGTATCTTGGGCTCCCTCTGTCATCTTTAGCCTTCTGCAAACAAGAGCCTCACAATTCAGGCTCTAATACCATTCCCTCCTTCAGCTTCAGAGTATATGACTCACAATCCTTGAGTCACTGATGTTGGAGTGCTTCTTCCACATGGACTTAGTTGGCATCTCACTTAGATGGCTGTTTGTTTGGATAGCCTTTAAGAACCCAGACACTATTTTATCTGATAGCTGGGCACCATTTAATTTCTTCACCCCACTTTGCTATAGCAGGTAGGTGGTTTTGTCTATTAGCTTACTGACTTGTTCCTCCTGCTTAGAACAGCAGGTTCATAGTTGTCACTTAATAAATATTAGTTTAATTTTTACAGAAACAAACACTTGCCACCGCTTTAACTGCAAGGCATGGTTGTTCTGTGTGTGTGCAACAGAACTGTGCCCCAGAAGGTTCTCATTGGCTGACTGTGCAAGTAGATCTTCAGTCCTTTCTTCTGAAGTGTCTCTGCAAGAATGTGAACCTCCGGCCTTTCACTTAACAGCCGAGCACATTGATCTCTCACACTACCCAACGTGGCGCAGGTCAGCAATTCAACACCACCAGCTGCTCCATGGGAGGAAGATGGGGTTTTCTACTCCCACAAAGAGTTACCATCTCAGAAACCTACAGGGGCAGCTCCACCCTGTCCTACAGGGTCACTGTGAGTCAGAATTGCCTTGATGGGACTGAGCTTGAGTTTTCAGTGTTTACTATGGCAATAAAGATACTGCCTCTCGGAATGAATTGCACTATGTCAATAATCAGTATATTTGGCTCGTTCAGATTTATGCACACACATAACTGAGTCATGGTAAGCAAATAAGTCAGCTGGGGCTGGTCAGGAGTGTCTTGGTGCACTGAAGCACTGACAGCTAGTTGGAGCACAGTGCAGAGGGGAGCAACACTACCCAGTGAACGCAAGCTGGCTAGAGTCTCCCCGGCCATGTGATCAAACTTGATCTCTCCAAGAGACTGACCCTTTCATAACCAAGCACATAATAGCACCCGTTGTTGTTATTGGTAGCTACTGTCTAGTTGACCCCGACTCCTGCAGACCACCACCCTGACCCCGAGGGTGTGAGCAGAACTGCACTCTACTAAGATTTCAAGGTGGCGACCTTTATGAAGCAGACTGCCAGGACTAACATCCAACACACCTCTGGGCAGGACTCAGTCACCAACGTTTGGTTAACAGTTCAGAGCGTAACCATTTGTGCCACCTGGGGATTTGTCGATACCATAGAGGGCAGTCAGAGATGGCTACTTGTCTTTGGATACAGACAGAACAAACAGAAGACAAGCTGTTTTGTCCTGATCGGCTCCTTAATGGTCAATTACCTTCTCAAATATTTTCATCTCTCTCTTCCTTGGTTCTTCATTACAGTACAGGAGTGAGGACATGAAATAACATATGGCCTGCCTCTTTCACATATGCATGGAGTCAACAGAGATGAGACAATATTAAGAAATTATAAAACAGTTTGCACAATATGCTAGTCTCTTATAAAAACATGGGTAAGTGACTTGCCTACAATATATACACGGTTCTTCAAAACAAAACAAATCAAAACTGATGACTTATCATTAAGGCACTTTGATTAAAAAGTAGGTCCTAAAACATATTAAAGAACAGAGAGAAATATCGGCCTTTGAGGGCATAAAATGAGCAAAAGAAGGAAAATGGCTTTCACTTGATGCTTTCATAGAAAAATATATGGAAAACAAATATAGACATCTTCAGCGCAGTAACTGCATTATGTGAAGTTCATAATCAAGAATATTACTTCAAAAAGCGTCCACTTATCTACTTGGATAAATATCCAAGTCCACTTGGATATTTCAGATAGTCCTATTTTAACACCGCAAGGATAATCCAAGATGACTTATTAATAACATACATGTCAATAGTAGGCTGTGATGTAAATGAGCAAGCCCGCTCCAACCATCTCCGTTCTGTTTTATTACAGCATTTATTAAACCCAAATAACAAAGTGGTGAAGAATGACTTGTCACACAATTTATTAGAGTTGATGGAGTGTAGATAGTCTTTTCAATAAGGCTTTAACACACTGTTATGCACCACAGTACATTATTAATGGGAAGAAATGCATGAGACTTGCATCAGCTTTTCCCCCAAGTCATCCTGACATTAAATTCAAAATCAATTCCACCCCACGTGGCAAAGGTTCTGGGAGAAGATGTTAATTTGTTTGTTGTTTACCCAAAATGAAGTGCACCCTCCAGAGCAACCATCAGGAATTCTCCATATCCCGCTGACTTGACAATCACACTTATTTGGGAAAGAGGGAGGGGAGGGGTCCCAGGAAGCCACACACGCAACAGGAAGATAAACAACGTGTGCTCTGGTTCACACCTGACAAGAGAAAGCGATCTAATTTTCTCTCTGCGTGAAAGAACACTAAGGAGAGCCGGAATGCCAATCGTGGGCTGGGGCTGGGCGTCTGAACTTCTCTTCCCATACCCGAGTATCCAAATGGAACGAATTCACTCCAGAAAAGGTATTCCATAATTGAATGTGATTGTGCCAGGAAGAAAGGTAAGTCTCACACTGTGAAGAAAATAAGCATTCCTTACAAATGGTAGGGTCACCTCACTCACTCAGCAACCTCAATCTCACAAATGCCGCAACCGCGAGGAAGCATTTCACGTTAAAAAGGCACACATCCAAATCCCATCGGGGCCACCTACCTCCAACACGGAACCCTGATAGGCACAAGCACCTGTGGGTAGAAACAAAACAAGAATTAGCAGGAAGGCATGATCGAAGCAATAGGCACTGCCCCAGCAGGCTTCCAGCTAAAACTGCATCTAAACACATCAGCAGGTACAAACTGCTTTCTTTCCAAAATCCTCAAGGCATGAGTATTCTTCCCCTGGGAAAATAACCCCACACACCAAAGCATCATTTCTTGGGTACACATGAGGGAAGAACATGGCATTAAAACTTGGTATCTGAATTTTCAAACAAATGTATTACTAACAACATCCTATTAGCGCAGTGGATACTTTCCCCATGATAGGTCGGCAAAGCCTCCAAGAGCCGGTCTTAATTCACTGACTCGGGCTTATCGGCCACCCTTGGTTTACACACCTCACCGACCGAACCCCAGACACTGCCTAAGTTCATGGAAATACATTTTCCTGCCCCCATGTCTTTGCTCATTTTGGTTACGTCCAGGCAATGCATTTGGTCTGTTCAAGGTCCTCAAACTTGACCCTGCCTCTGTCATGAAGCTTCTGCAGCCCACTAGACAATGTTCTTCCTCCTTCATGAACATAGCCCTTTGTGCTTGTGTTTGTCACTTGAGAATCCATGCTAGCCTACTTCCTGCAACGTCCTTGCTAAGATTCTTGACGTTTTTTGCAGCTACCCTACAATACTACACTGTATACGCTTAGGATAGATCCGACATGTATTTCTTTGCCTTCCCACCTCGCATGCAGTACACATTTATTTAGGTATCTAATGGCTCAACACAAAATATCCATTTTATTCTTAAAAACTGTGTGCTCTTCTTAACAGAGAATAAGGAGCCCTGGTGACACCACGGTGAACCTGCTTTGGGGCTAACCAAAAGGATGGTGCTTCAAAGCCACCAGCCACCCTGAGAGGACGATGTAGATGACAGCCTATAAGAAACCTACGGGGCAGTTCTACCCTGTCCCGTAAGGTCATAGTGGGTTGGAATCAACTCTTGGGTAGTAGGTTTGGTTTGGGGAAGTTGGTGTCAGCTATTTAAAACATACATATATGTTTTAAATATATATATATTATATATATAATTTCTATATATAAATATATAAAATTATATATATATATATAATATATATAAATTCACTGCCGTCCAGGCAAGTCCAACTCAAAGCAAACTTATAACGACAAGGTGGAGCTGCCCCTGGGTTTCCGAGACTGTAACTCTTGGCAGGCCCCCTGGTGTGCTGGGTAGCTAACTGCAAGATCAGCAGTTCAAAATCACCAGCCCCTCCAAGGGAGGAAACTATTGCTCTTTGAAAAGAATTATTCAATAGAGTTCCCCTAATCGCTAAGACTCTTTTCATCCTCTTTCCCTTCCCCAGCATGGACTGCCCAGGAACTGGTATGTCTTGAGAGTGTTCATTCATTCAGTGTCAGGTGAAAAAACAACAGCATTGTTTCTAACTGGAAAAGAGGGGTATGAACATCTTGAGAGTTTTCATTCATTAAGTGTCAGGTGAAAAAAAAACAAAAAGCACTGTTTCTAACTGGAAAAGAGGGGTATGGCTGGGACAACTTAGATATTCTCAGTTCTGCACTCACTCACTGCCATTCTGACTCATGGTGGCCCTATCTGACAGGATAGAACTGCTCCTATGGATTTCCAAGACTAACTCTCGACTGAAATAAAAAGTCTCGTGTGTCTCTGCAGATCGGCTGTGGTTTTGAACAATGGACCTTGCAGTTACCAGCCCAGGGCATGGCCACTACACCCCAGGGCTCCTTCTAAAGTATCATAAATCTATGACGAGTTTCATATTTGAAAGCAATGTAGAAGCCTCCTTTTAAAAATATCTACACACTTTCACAATCCATTTTAGAGCAGCACAACAGGTGTCGATTTTACATTAAAACAGGTGGGCCGTGTGCTACTGGCTACTCACTCAGCAATTGAGGCTGCAGAACAGATGAATAGCACAGACCCGGCAAGGCAGCAGCAGGCCCTGACAAAGTGCCACAGTTGGTTTCCAAATAGATCATGCCTTGAGTCTCAAAAATATTAACTACTCAAGAACTGGCTGGTCTACCTTCTCCACTAATACTGAAATTAAAGAGAGCCTTTAGAACAGTGGTTCTCAACCTCCCTAATGCTGCGACCCTTTAATACAGTTCCTCATGTTGTAGTGATCACCCAACCATAAAATTATTTTCATTGCTACTTCATAACTGTAATTTTGCTACTGTTATGAATCGGGCAACCCCTGTGAAAGGGTTGTTCAACCCACCAAAGGGGTTGTGACCCACAGGTTGAGAACTGCCGCTTTAGAGGAAACCAATGGCTATTTACACTTGGCTTTGAATCAAAGGATCTCTGTGGGCAAATTTACTGAAAGGGCGCTTGTACACTTGACGTTCAAATAAAAAGGAATCTAGGATAAAACCTGTTCCGAAGACTTAGTGTTTCAAGATATGGTTTGTCATAAGAACGGGAAAATAAAAACATCTATCAACACAATTCCATTTCTCAACTCCTTAAATGTACATGCTTACTTATAGCTGATGCTGTGAAATGCTATGAGAAAGATCATTTTAGAGACCATTTAGCAAAAGTTAAATTTCAGGATAAACAAGCAAAATTTAACCTTTAGAATGAATTCGGCCATCTTCAGATTATGGTTCGCTGCCCTCCTCCATTAGCAAATCCTTCCCCAAAACAACTCCTTTTTTTCAGAGCTCCAAAAGAAATCACCCAGAAAGAATCAGGCAACCCATCCTAAAGCGGACTTTTTCGATGGTGAAGAGCCATTGTAAACGCACTGCAGTCTGGAAAACTAAAGCAGCATCAAGCGTGACAACACATGCCCACTCAGCTAAGCCAAGCATCTCCTAGAGCCACAGTCAAGTCAAACTGCCTGGTGGCCGCTGACAAATGCCATCATTGGGAAAAAGAAATAACTCAGTTTGGGTCGCTCTTTGGTGTATCATTCCAAAAGAAATCAGCCTGACCCTAAGAGCTTTCCGAAAACAGAATAGTTCTACCCGGAAGGCACGCTGTCCAGCAGTCTCCATTAGCAGAGTTTCCGAAACCTCATTTCCACTCTCCAGAGAAAACAAAGCATTCCAGTGCGATGCCCAGTCCTATCAAACATTTATCACCAGCCAACGCCAGGTGCGGTCATCCGGGGAAGGCGGAGCCCTCCCAACTCGGCCCGCACTTCACACCCACCACCAGATGACGGTGGGAGTGTATGGGTGCTGGGTGGTGGGGGAAGCTCTGGCTCAGCCAGGTGGTTCACTTATCAATCCCTTTCATTTCATATGGAAACAGAGGGACCCTCTCCATGCCACACATCATCATGTTTTGGTTTGGGTTTTTTTTTCCCTGAAAGAACACTGGAATGGCTGCACTCTGACTGAGGTTTATATTTAGGGCTCCATTTGAACTTTAAAGGAAGTGTGGTGCCAGGTGAATACTGGGAGATGCTGCAGTTCCCCAGTAAGAAACAAGCCTTCTCTAGGAAACACACATCGTAGCCAACTGGAAGTGGGGGTTCTCTGGCCAAGGACTTGGCAGATTTCACAGCACAAAATGCAACTGAGGTGTTAGGTAAGCTCTAAGCCCCGACAGCCAGGGGAGAAAGGGCATAGGAAAGTTCTGCAGAGTGAAGCATTTAAATACTACACCTGAGGACGAGGAGCTAAGACGTGTGGCTTGCTCATCTCTTGCAGGTCTCTTAAGAGCATGCTCTTAAGAGCATGACAACATGCTCTTAAAAAAACCGACCCTCACTGCCATCCAGTCCATGTCGACTCCTGGCAACCCTTAAGAACAGAGCAGACCTGCCCTGTGAGTGTCCAAGTCTCTAACTGCTTACAGGAGTAGAAATCCCCCCTCTCCCTCAAAGCGCCTGGTGGTTCCAAATTGCTGGCCTTCTGGATCACAGCCCAACTCTTAACCACTACACCACCAGGGCCCCTGACAACATGCTACTCATTATCTTAAACAATGTCTGCTTGTATGTCCTTTGGCCCCTTGTAATGCACTCCCTTATCAAATCTAATCTTTTCCAATAAATCCGTTTTCTAACACTTCCAGAGAAAATTAATCATTTGCCAAACTCAGTGCATTGCCACTACATCCATTTCAACTCCTATCGACCTATACTGCAATTCTCAGACTGTAACCCTGTATGGGAGCAGACAGCCTCATCTTTCTGTCATGGAGCGGCTGGTGGATTTAAACCTTTAACCTTGCAAGGGTTAACAACCCACTACCTAACTTATAGTGCCACCGGCTCTTCTACCGCTTTCCCACCGAAGGATGACTAGTAAACGGAATGAACTGGGGAAGACACATCCAAAAGTTACATGTCAGGCTCATTAGTCCAAAGAAACAGTGGCGGATATGACTATGGTTTGAAGAGCTCTGGAGAGCACAGCATGAGAAAAACATGACTCATTAGGAACACGCAGCCACAAGTTGGCACTTAAATGTTTAAGCTTTTCGTAGTGTTATAATTCAACATATGGCCGTGGGCACTACGGAATAGTTAACGTAGAATCATTTCCTGGACTGATAGGACAACTCAGGTCCTGATTATTGCCAACCTGGATTCAGATCAATTAATCGAGTCATTAAAATGAAAATGGGCCAAATGTTTTTGAACTCTGGGAAGATTTGGCAAGCTGCTCCAACTCTGCCATGTGGTGGATCCCACCCCTCTCTGGAGCCATGTGGTGGGTCCCGCCCCTCTCTGGAACCATGTGGTGAGCCCCACCCCTCTTTGGAGCCATGTGATGGGCCCTGCCCCTCTCTGGAGCCATGTGGTGGAGAGTAGCTGATGACTACTTGTGTCTGAGGAAAGCTGAGTGCTCCTGCCACCCAAGTTCATAACGGTGAATATGGATGGCTGTATCCGCACTGAAGGATGGGTATGGGGAGGGTTAACTTCCAGAATCCATTCCCCAGAGAGGAATGTAAATATATCATAATGGCATTAAGAACTTTATGACAATACATCATCATCTCACCATTTCTACTAGCAGGTGGTTGTTAAGCCAAAAATGTGACATTGCAATTAGTATCTAACAGTTCAATATTAGGAACCCTACCAAGGACTGATGTGGACATATCTCGACTGCTATCACTGATATTAATGATTGCTGGGTATGCAAATGCCTGGAGGGCAGCTACTGAGGTGCTTTCTATATTTTTAAAAATCTGTATTCCCCTCACCCCCATTGGACACAAAGGCTTTCTTTTTTTTTTTTAAGTCTTTTTGTTTTATAAATCATTTTATTGGGGTCTCGTACAACTCTTATCACAATCCATACATACATCGTGTCAAGCACCTTTGTACATTCGTTGCCCTCATCATTCTCAAAACATCTGCTCTTCA
Organism: Echinops telfairi; assembly: GCF_000313985.2. Classification (NCBI taxonomy): domain Eukaryota; kingdom Metazoa; phylum Chordata; class Mammalia; order Afrosoricida; family Tenrecidae; genus Echinops; species Echinops telfairi. The sequence goes on from NW_022111369.1 coordinate 42,079,151, forward strand.
ATTAAGCCCTTGGCATCAACTCATTTTCCCCTCCCTTCCCACTCACCCCTACCCATAAACCCTTGATAATTTATAAATTATTATTATTTTGTCATATCTTACACTGTCTGACGTCTCCCTTCACCCACTTTTCTGTTGTCCGTCCCCCAGGGAGGAGGTCACATGTAATCAGTTCCCCCTTTCCAACCCATCCTCCCTCCACCCTCCCAGTATCACCACTCTCTCCGCTGGTCCTGAAGGGATCATCTGCCCTGTACTCCCTATGGACACAAAAGCTTTCAATAGGATTTGTGGAATAAGTAAAAAGAGAGAGGTGGGCTATTTTTCTCTAGCAATGTCTTCTCTTTCATAGCATTCAGGATTAAGCAGTCTCTCATAGAAGGGACTCTGCAGGCAATGGAAGAGCCAAATATGCTGATACCTCACTGCTATCAAGTGGATTCTGATTCAAAAGCCCTGGGTCAATCCATGTTGACCCAGGATTATTCATTGGGCTGCTAACCACAATGTCAGTGGTTCAAATCCACAAGCTGCTTCAGGGCTGCTAACCACAAGGTTGGTGATTCAAATCCACCAGCTGCTCCAGGGGAGAAAGATGCCATTTTCTACTCCTGTACAGATTTACAGTCTCAAAAACCCACAGTGGCAGTTCTACTGTCACTGCTGATGTAGCCATCAATAAAAGATGTTATGTAACCAGTGATTCTTTTCCAGGTGTTTTGTTGATGGCATTTATAAGAACAGCCCGGGAGATCGTGGGTCACGTAGTGAGTGCTAAATCTCAGACGAAGACTCGGTCTCAGGTCTCTTAACCTTCAATTACCTGACCGTTCCCTCTTCCAAGCCAAAATGTTCTATCTAATGTCACTTCACAGGATTTCCACAGGGAACACAATTCAAGATTCCCCACTGTGCTTCCCCAGAAGGTGTCCTGGCAAAGAGGCTCTGATTCAGAAACTGCTATATTTGCTAGAAGCTTCTCTCTGTGCCTCCTTGTCTTCATTAAGCTCTCCAATCATAGCATTTTATAAGGCTAACACTATAAGGCAATGTAACATAACACTGGCAATAATTTGCTCATAACATTTCTTTTTTCTAATGATGAAAATAAAAGTCAGAACAAGGAAGTGGCAACTGACCACAAAGAAGACATCATGTATCAATCTCTCTGATTTTGTAGGCTAGAGTTTTGAAAAAAGTGTTTTAGAGCCATCCTATTTGACTTCTTCATTTGGCAAATGACAGAAGTTCAGTCCAAAAAAGTTAGATGATTCAATCAAAGTCACACAGATAGTTAATGGTAAAGGCCAGGCTATCCACCAAAATCAGCCTGAATGCCATCAAGTCAATTCCAATGTAGACTGAAGCAGAACTTCCCTGTGGTTTCCAATGCTTTCATTCATTATGGGAATATAAAGCCTCATCTATAAGCTGGCAGCTTCAAACTGTTGCATTTACGGTTAGCAGTGCAACATGTAACACAATACGTTACCAGGGCTTCTGGGTTTAATGCTTAAGAATGTGATTTAGCAATACTCAGTTATCTGACCAACTATTTTTGAGCATCTACTGGGAACAATAGTCACAAGTCTCCTTAGAAGCAAGGATGTTGAGGTATGGTCTCACATACTTTGGATATTTTACCAAAAGAGATTGGTCCCTGGAGAAGGACATCATGCTTTGTGAACTGGAAGGAAGTTTATCACAAGAGGAAGATGGGTTGACAGAGTGGCTGAAACAATTGGCTTAAACATACTAATAATTGTAAGGATGATATGAGGACCAAACAGTGTTTCATTCTGCTGTCCACGGGGCTACCATGAGTCAGAAACAACTTTTTTTTTAAGCCAGGACTTAAGATATAGCCCAGGAAGAAAGGCAGAGATGCCCAGACCACATGTGAGCAAACTAAGAGGGCAAGAGAGGGAGAGAGAGTGGATCTCATCATGGCCCACCAAACACCAGGGACCACATCCCTGCTAAGAGCAGCCAGAGAACAGACAGGACCATAGGGCTGGTCCCACCACAAGACACAGCGTTCCCTCACTGACCCATAGCGCTATGGGGACAGCACTGGAGCCACTGTGTGGAAAGTGTATCCTGTGTGCCCCATGCACAGTGGGATGAACACGAAGGGAGTGCGACAGAGCATCAAGGGGAGCAAAGTAAACAAGTCGGAAAGGAATCCTAAAAATAGACTTCTGACTTGGGGGACAGGGCTTGGCACCTCAGCAGACTTGATCAGAAAACATACAAAATGGCCAGCACACAGGCCTGGAACTACCCAGTGGGTTTTTGTTGTTGTTGTTCCGTTTTGTTTGTTTTTGTTTTTCATTTTTGTTTGTTTCTTTTTTCTTTTTCTTTCACCCTACATCTAGCTATATAAGATAGGCAGAATGAACAATCCCAAAGAAAAAACAATGGGACCAGCGGTTTCGGTTCTGGGGAGACATGGGAAAGGAGGGGGAAAGGAGGGGGAGTGGGGAGCCAACAAATTCAGGTATAAGGGAACAACTAGAGATCTAAAATTGGTGGTGAAGAGGGAGTATAATGCCTGGTGGGGTTTGATAAAGTGCAATGTATCCAGGAGGAATTACTAAGAGCCAAATGGAAGGTGCGCATGATACTAGGATAGGAAGAAGGTGAAAGGAAATAAAGGAAAGAAACAGGAGGCAAAAGCTATTTATAGAGGCATAGTTATAGGCATGTATATATATAAATATATAAAGATAGCAGACAGACTTTGGGCCTCTACTCAAGGCCTCCCTTAACACAAGAACACTTTGTTCTAACAGCCTGGCCTTGATACTTCCTGACAGGATTGACGAAGAAAAAATGGATGCATGCACACCAACATGTGCGATCATGAAGGGCCAAAGGGACCAGGCTTTAAACACCAAAGGTGGGGAGGGGGAATCATATCCTCGTCAATGAGGGGGCCGTGTGATGGAGACCC
>NW_022111369.1:42082890-42088594 GCF_000313985.2 Echinops telfairi
AACTAGGGTACTAGGGTCTCTCCTGAACCCATTTTTTGTGTGTGATTTCCACTCACAAAGCAAACCAAGAACGCTCTAAAGGGCTCTAGCTTGGACGAGTCCGCGGGTGCCAGCTGAAAGCTACTCGTGCCCTTGCCGGGAGCAGCGATTTCTCCAGGCTGATGCCCTACAGGGGACAGATCCCAGACACGAGGAGAACCCCACACCGGAGCTCCCCACACTGTTGGCTGCCTTGAGCTCAACGGCTAGGGAGTAGGGGTGGTGGGTAGCCATTTTTGGAGTAGAAGAAAAAGCAGATTTTTACCTAAGGCAGATCGCTGTGTGAGAGAAAATAGGCGGATCGTCAGAGTCCACGGAGTGAATTTAGTTCAAATTGGCCGAAAAGGAAACAACCCTCCTAATAAGCTGGATCTCCCCCTCTGGGGGTCAGTGTGATAGCCCCCAAATCAGAGCACATCACAAGTATAATATTAAAAAGAGTAAAATATATTATTAGTTAAATACTCAAACCTCAGTCTTGTTGCTCAGCTCCAAGGAGCACATAGATGGGGGCCCTTAAAATAAATCAGCATAAGAAGAAGCCTAGCTGAGGAATTCCAGAACTCAGCTACAGAGTCTGGTGGCTTTTTGCACAACAAAGACCTGCTGTAGCAAGTCTTCGCAGCTTCAAACAGCACGGAGCTGCAGCCCAGAGACTGTGGGAGACAACTTAATTTGATTCCATTGTAGCTGAACAAGGGGATAAAAAATTAAAAATAAAATCCTCTGATCTAGTAGGACACCATCAGTCTAGATAAGACAATAAGCCCAGCTTCCCTCTCAGTAATTCTACACAGAGCTGGGGAGGCCCTGCCTGATGTGGGGCCCTAGACGGGGCTGTGGGAGCACTCCGCCGCCCGCCCCTGCTGCAGTGCCACATACAGCACAAGTCAGGTATACCAGTGAACTCCAGCACTCAGTATCGTTGCTGGAACTGACACCTGGCCACAAGTGCAATCTTGCCTTTGAAAGTAATCCCACACAGCATTTGTGGAACCCTACATCAAAAGGGCACACCACCCCGCTACCTTGAGGAAGAGTTGAAACTACTCTAGCCTCACGGACAAGTGATCAAGTCTCAGTTTATCTCCTTACTTACCACTCTATTTCTTCTCTCTTTAGTCACTCACCCTTCTATCTTTCCAACTGTAGTCAGTCTCAACAAGCTAAGGTTTGTGTTGGTTTTTATCTCTCTTCTTTTTCCCTCTTTCTCCTCTTTTCTCCCACTCTTTCCTTTCATACGCCACTACTGGCTTCCAGGTCACTACCCTTTGCTTAGGGCAAATCAACCCAAATAGCAGGGAGAACTCCAGCCTGCCCTTCATGGAAGTGCTGTACACCACACAAGGCAGCTGTGACAGCCATGTACACTGCATCGCGCTGCTGACGAAACCTCCGCTAGACCTCTCAGGTGATCTTGTCAACTAGGGCAATTCTGCCCAGCACCACTGGGTCCCTGCATTAAAAGGTCACACCAACCTGCCATTGTGGGGCAGGGTCTAAACCCCTCTGGCCCCACATTCAAGAAATCAGGGATCAGCTATCTCTTCATTCTTTATTTCCTCCTTCTCTCTCTTCCGTCTTTACCATCACAGCCAATTTTAGTGAGCACAGTTGAGTTTTTTCCCCTTCATTCTCTTTCTTCCATTTTTATTTCTTTCCTCTCTCTTTCTTTGTTCTCTTTGCTTATCTCTCTGCTTGTTTGATTCTCTCTTATCCCTCTCTTTCCTTTCACATGCCCCTGCTGGTTCCCAGAACCCTACCCTCTGCCAAGGGCAACCCTGTCCACCCAGGAGGCAGCCTGACCCCTAAGACAGTGCTGCACACAGCACGAGTCATTGTTACACACAGCACATCATGGGTTCAGCTATCTATTTTTTTAAATTCTCTCTCCTTCTCTTTCTTTTTTCTTCTTTTTCTCTGTCTTTGTGTTATTTCACTTTTTCTACTTTTCTCTTCTCTTAGCTCTTCTCTCTTTCCTACCACAGCCGCAGCAGATTCAGTTCTCCTGTTTTGTTGTTTTCTATTCTTTTACTGTTTTCACTTTTGTTAACTGTGCATTTGAGATGTGTGTGAGAGAGTGGGTGTTAGTTTGCTTGGCATTGTTGCTCCAATCTGTGTCTTCTTTCTCTCTTTTTCCTCTCCTTTGACTATCTTTCCTGTCACAAGCCACATGGGCCTCCAGGCCACTCCCCTCTGCCTAGGGCAACTCTTGAAGGCCCAACTGGGGGAGCTCCCACCAGCATTCATTGACTTTGCAAGCAGCTTGGGAAATCACGCTGGTCCTCTTCCATACACCAAGCAACAGGAGAGTCTACCCTGCAATCAGTGGGGGAAATGCCAGCTTAAACCCCGAGGCCCTACAAGTGACTGGGGTAAATGCCTAACCACCACTGCTGGGGCTCAACACTACTGTGTGAACAACCTCCCAATCTCCAAGGCGATCTCTCTGTCTACGGTAATCCCCCTGCCAGCTACAGATCTCTACACCAAGGAGAGTATACCCACATACCCTCCTCAGCACTCCAGTTGCAGAAAAAAACACACCACAGGCCAGCTGAGGTGCTCCAAGAACCATGAAGCCTACCAGCCTGTGTGATCATGAGGTATCAATTGATCGGGTATCTGGTATGAAAATATCCACACACAAAAAAATAATCATATCAATGCCAACGAGGGGGGTTGAAGTGGAGACCCAAAGCCCATCTGTAAACAACTGGATAGCCACCCACAGAAGGGTTACAAAGAAGGGGCCATTCAACCAGGGTACAGTATAGCACCAATGAAACACACATCATTCCTCTAGTTCCTGAATGGTCCCCCTCCACAACCATGAACCAGTGCTACCTTACAAATCTGGCTACCAGAGAACACACATTGATACAGATAAAGAGTTTTTGATGCATGAAATTCAGGACAGATAAGCTCCCCAGAACAGTAGTGAGAAGAGCAATAGCTTGAGGATAGGAAGATGATTGGGGAGGGGGAAGGGAAAGAAAGGGGGAACCCATCACAAGGTTGGATATATAGCCCCCCTACCAAGGGGGATAACAGAAATGTGGGTGAAGGGAGAAAACAGTCAGTGTAAAATATGAAATAATTACAATATATAATTTATCAAGGATTCACGAGGGAGGGAGGATGGAGAAAGGGGGCGGGAGCTTACACCAAGGGCTCAAGTTGAAAGAAAATGTTTTGGAAATGATGATGGCAACAAATGTACAAATGTGCTTGACACAATGGATGGATGGATGGATTGTGATAAGAGTTGTCTGAGCCCCCAATAAAATGATTTTTTTAAAGAAAAAGAAATAATGATGGCAACCTATGTACAAATATGCTTGATACAATTGATGCATGGAATGTGATCAGAGCTGTAAGAGCCCCCAATAAAATTATATTTAAAAAGAAGAAACAAATTGATGGCACCTAACAACCGTGTACGAGGAGCTGAGCTACAGTATAGAATTGACTTAGATACATACTACCTTCTGGGTGAGCAAACACATAAGAGGGTTTACCAAAAAAAAAAAACGAATTTTTTCTTCCAAACTATGTATTTAAATTTTGTTACAAAACAACTTAATCACCTCAAAGTACTCTCCATTATACTTACTACCTTTTTCAAATCTGCAATTCCATTCTTGGAAACATTTTTCAAACTCATCTGTTTGCATGGCTGACAGCACCTCCCTCGGTTTTTTTTCTTCCCCTCTTCTCTGTCATCAAATCGCTGTCCTTTCATGTCCCCATTCATTCACAGAAACAAAAAGAAGTCGCACAGAGCGAGGTCAAGTGACTAAGGTGTATGGGACAAGAGAGGCATGCTGGATTTTTTGCCCAAAAATTGGCACTCTGAGGTGGCTGCTTGAGCAGGTGCATTGTCATGGTGGCAAAACTAGCCACCCATCTGCCACAAATCAGGCCTTTTTTGCTGCACACTGTTACATAAATTTTAATCGAAGATTCTAAATAGAAAGCTTGATTAACAGTCCAACCTGGTGAAATGAACTCGAAATGCACTACGAGTGGACATCTTCATCCGTTAGGGAATTTGAAGGGCATCGAGTGGACATCTTCATGGGAATTTGAAGGGCATCCAGAACAAGGTTTGTCATCAATCTACATCTCACTGTTTTGAAAGGAGAAAACCACTGGTACCTTGAGTTTTCCCATAGTGCTGTCCTTGTCAGCTGTGTCCAACATCACAGCAGTTTCTGCGGTAGTTTTCCCAAGCAGGAAACAAAATTCCACAGCCACATCCTGCTCTCTTAAATCAGTCATCAAAAAAATGAGGTTCCAGCGAAACTGCTTTCATGAAAAAAATTCAGTTACCACAGAGAACCTTCCCAGGCGACACCACTGAGTGCACTAAATCAGAGCAAATTGGTCTATGCTCGCCTAGCAGGAAAAATACGGATGAAGAAAGTTCCGCCCAGGGGAATTTTTGTCCAGTTTTAGGGGGTACTGCCTCATAAGCGACAGTCTGAACTGCAACTGAAGAAAGTCTTAGCTGGCGAACTGGAGAGACCTGTGTGACGTGCTCACTGAGCAACAAGAAGAAAACAGCAAACTGCCAGGAGCTAACAGTCAGTAAAGCCGTTACCTGACAGTAAGAAAGACTCACGCTTGAGTGTCTTTTCTTCACTTGCTAAGACTGTGTCCTGAGCCAGCAATAAAAAACTTGAGAAAATCTTCAAGATCTTTAAGCTCTCCAACTTTCACTTTATTCGTAAAAGAGAAAGAGCCGACTCAGAGGACACCAGGTTTGTGCTGTGGGACTGATTCGCTTAACTAAACAAATCAAGTCAATGAAAAACGTAAAGTAGCATAAACCAAAAAAGAAAAAAAAAACCCTCTCTGCCATCAAGTCGATGCTAACTCATGGAAACCCTATAGAGCAGAGTACCTCGTGAGTCTACGGGGTTTAAAGCACGGCCTGTCTCCCTTGGCGCAGCTGGTCATTTCAAACTGCCGCCCTTGCATCCAACTTATAACCACTGTGCCTCCAGGGCCCCTTTAATGCCATAACATAAGATGTGCTCAGTCACGACACACCAAAACTTATGGTACACAGCAAAGGCAGTTATCAGAAGAAATTTCATAGCAATACATGCACACCTGAGAAAGGAAGACAGACTCATGATTAATATGCTGGCACAAAATTTACAACAACTAGAGCAGAGTCAGCCAGACAATCCTAATAATAGCAAAAGAAAAGAAATTATAAAAATCAGGGCTGAGATTCAGGAGAGGGAAAATAAGGAAACTATGGAAAAAATAAATGCTGCTAAAAGTTGTTTTTTAGAAAGGATAAACAGAATCAACAAACCACTGGCAAACCAAACCAAAGAAAGGAAGAAACAAATTTCAATAGCAAGAATAAGAGATGAAAGAGGGGACATTACAACAGACCCTAATGAAATCAAAGGGATAATTACACAGTACTATGAAGAATTGTACTACAATGAATTCAAAAATTTGGAAGACATGGACAAATTCTTGGAAAAACAATCCCTCCCTAGACTATCCTCAATGGACGTCAAGAATCTCAACAGATCCATAGCAATAGAAGAAATAGACAAGGATATCAAGGGACTACCAATAAAAAATCCCCTGGACCAGATGGCTTCACTGGAGAATTCTACCAAGCATTTAGGGAAGA
>NW_022111369.1:42090626-42091728 GCF_000313985.2 Echinops telfairi
TGGGATATACTGAAGATAAAACACCTGTGTACATCAAAAGAATTCACCAAGAGAGTAATAAGAGAGTCCACGGACTGGGAAAACATCTTTATCAATGACACATCAGACAAAGGCCTAATTACTAAAATCTACAATACTTTGCTAGCTTCCAAAAATTGCCCAAGGAGGAGGTGGAAAAAGGACCTGAACATAAGTTTCACAGGGGCAGAAATTCGAATGGCCGACAAACATATGAGAAAATGTTCCCGATCTTTAGCCATAAGAGAAATGCAAATTAAAACAACAATGAGGCACCACCTAAAACCCTCAAAAGGTAGCCCAATTCAAAAAATTAGAAAGCAACAAGTATTGGAGGGGCTGTGGGGAGACAGGAACTCTCATCCACTGCTGGACTTGTAAGTATGTAAGACCACTATGGAAATCGATCTGGCGATATCTAAAACAGATGGAAATCAAGTTACTATACGACCCAGCAATCCCTCTACTGGGCATCTACCCAGGAGAGGCAAGAAACAAACCAAGGTCAGACATCTGCGCTCCAACGTTCATTGCAGCACAGTTCACAATTTCAAGGAGTTGGAAGCAACCAAATTTCCATCAACTGATGATTGGATTAAAAAGCTGTGGTACATACATGCAATGGAGTAGTACACATTGCTAAAAACCAGTGATGGACTAATAAAGCACATCGCCACATGGGAAGAACTGGAAGAAATCATGCTAAGCGAAGTAAGCCAAGCATAAAAGGACAAGTACATGAGTCCGCTGAGGTAAGCTTTAAAAAAAGGAAAGCAAAAGAGGCATAGGGAAAAAGCTACTGTATACAAACATTCCTGGGGTGAGGACCAGGTAATATGGCAGAGACCAGACCAAATACAGGGATACACATGGTAGACAAAGTAAAAGGAGGTGGGAGAGGAAAAAAATAATAAAAAAGAAATGGGTAGCGGGGGCACAGGGCACTAACTCACCCAAGGGGAAGGTATTGTTTATATCTCCACAGGGAAAGAGGGCCCAGACTTCAACCCAGTCCTCCAAAATGTGAATGCAACATGCCAGCATGGAGTAGGAAACCAGAGGAGAGAAGTGGACACCTGCTCCT
>NW_022111369.1:42094145-42096079 GCF_000313985.2 Echinops telfairi
AAAAAAGATGTGCTCAGTAAATACCATCATTCACTCATGCCTGGTCAGTCTTCATTAGGGATGGCTTTACAAGGCTCTGAAGTTGGGCGGAAACAGCCAGAAGTCCCCGGACGCCCACCCACCCACCCCACTCCCACATCACCATTTAAAAACGTTGGATGTCCTTAAACTTTGCCCATGTTATGAGACAGCCTTCCAGAGAGCACACCCCGTAGGCTCATACTAAAAATGCCTTTTGCAATTTCAACAGATGTGGTTCTGAAAAACCGCCTCATTCCAACTGCCCCCTGGTGAGCTCTCCTGGAGAGAGAGGACATTCCTGCCTTTCAGGAATATGATCTATATAAGAAACTGCCACCAAGTAAAACCCTCAATTTTTCTAAGTCATCCAAAAGTTCCAGTGTGGGTGTCCTTGGCTGCGTCTCCCAACTGGTTTATAATTTCAACTCACCCTAACAGAGTGTGTGTGTGTGTGTGTGTGTGTGTGTGTGTTAAGCATGCAGGTACTCAGACAATACAGATATATTTCTGTACATCATGCACTATTTGGAGTCGGCTACACTGGCCCCAGGTGGGTTTTTCCCAGGAATAGAAGACACTGGCATTCGTCCCCGGAGGGTACAGAAGGGTGGCAGCCACGGGGTGGACCCTACAGCTGTGGGTGGGTTTCCAAAGCCAAGCCACTTTGTCCCAAGAAGCCAGGAGGAAAGGGGTTGCTGCTGTGGGGCTCGGAGGTCGGCCGGCGGCAGGGCTCAGTCCTCCCGCGGGCCTCCAGCGCCCCGGCTCGGCGCCTGGGACAGACTGCGCGCGCCGGCACCTGGGCGGAGCGGCCCCGCCCCGCGCCCGCGGTCTCGCGGGCTCGGATCTGCGGCGGGGCAGGTGAACTCCTCCCGCAGCTGGATGAATAATGAATAGAGCCGGGAGGGGAAGCCCAGAAGCCAGCGCAGGGAATTAAGCCGTCTCCCGCGGAGCCCGCCGCTTCCCTTCCCCCTCCCTAGGCTCTACCTGGGCGATTTCCCGGGCTCCTCGGAGCCGGTGGGCGCGAGCTCCCAGCGCCTCGCGGCCCCGCGCCCAGCACCCCTAAACTATTTACTTAGTAATTCGTTTATTTGGCTGAGTCCAGATTGACTTTGATATCATGGCGACAGTGTCCTCCGTCCTCTCCCCCTGGCTTCGGGTGGGATCCCCGAAGGACAACAAGCAGGCGGCGGGGGAAGTAACAGAAGAAACCTAAACTCTCGTTCTCCACTTTCTTTCTGGGGAACCAGGAAGACTTGTCCCTCGCTATACTGGGGAGATTTCTTTTTGGTAGGGCAATTTAATTATCCAGCACACCTTAGAACCAGCTAGTTATGAAATCTCAAATGGACTTTCATTCGCTACTTATCGGGACGAGGAAGACGGGAATGGAGGATTTACCGGGGGAGGGGGGGTCATAGTTTTTTTTCCAGGAGAGGCAAACAGTAATTTTTCGCTCCTCGCTTGCTCATTTTACTCATTTTGTTTCTTTCCCTTCGGAAGCAAGAGGGGCCGGAAAGGGGGAGAGGGTGCAGCAGAGACAGCATGCCACCCCCAGTCGGCCCCCACCCACTCACACGTCCACAGGGCGAGGGTCGCGATACGAGTGGGAATCTTCGGAGCAAAAACCCACTCCAGTTCCCCTCCCACCCACCCATCCCTCCAAAAAGCTCCCACCCGACCCGACCCCACAAGCCCGCCGAGCCGGGCTCCCTCAGCTCGCCCTCACCTTCGGCATGATGAGGCAATAACGCAAATTCCACCACCGCCAGGGCCACCCCGAGCCACACTTTGAAGACACCCATGGCAGCCTCGGCACCCACGCTGGAGGAGCCAGCCTTCGGCATCCAACGAAGGGCTCGCTGGCTTCGGTGCCCCAGGCCGGGGCGCTGGGAGGGTGGCAGGCGGTGCCTCCG
>NW_022111369.1:42097203-42105372 GCF_000313985.2 Echinops telfairi
AACCGCGTTCCTACCCCCCAGCTCGGGGAGAGACCGGCTGGGGTGGACGGTGTGCGCTCGAGGCCCTGGGGCAACCCCATCCTCATCCCCCACCGCCACCACCCCTGCGGGACCGAGCGTCCGGAGCGAACCGGCTGAACCATCTTTTCTCTCCAGGACCGGTCGCGTGGTGGGTTTGCCCAGACGCCCAGGAGGATATTGGCATTTGTGTCCTAAAGCCGGGCTTCCCACTGCGAAGGCACCTTTCCCTCGCCGGGAACAGCGCTGCTCTCCGTGTTTCTCCGCGTGGTGGGTTCAGCTGCGCCCCCAAACGCCAGTTGCCTGGAAGTAAATGTCAGGGGTTCGTCTGGGGGGTGTACTTGAAGACCTGCCAGGTCTGAGTTGACGGGAGCTATTTTTATAGGACCAAATAAAAACAGCTGGTCCAGGATCAACTGTTTCATAAGATGGAAATGGCTGCAGCACAAGAGATGCTGGCTGATTGGCCCGAAGAAGAAACGTTCTGGGTCCCTCAGTTGAGCCCAAACGGGTGAGCCTGCCCGAGAGTAGGGGGTTGTGGAAACCTGAACTGCCAGGTTGTGGCTCTGCTAGGGCCCCACCAGTTTCTGCCTCCCAGCGTCACCATCTGAGTAGGGAGCCCACACCCTGACTGCACAGGAACCACTTGGAAGGATTTCTTCTTGGAAGAACTCAGTAATTTGTAGCTGTCACCTCCCTGTGACTATTATTTAGCACACAAAAAAAAGGGGGGGGGGCGTGGGGGCAAGGGCTAGTGCAGAGATCTCTGACAGCCTAACTCTCTAGTGTTTGGAGGACTGAGGACTTGTGCAACACTTCTGCCTCAAGTGTCTCCAGTGGGCTATGTGGTTGTCTTCAGGGTAGAGAGCTTAGCCACCTTTAAATGTAACACAAGCCCTGTGACACCTAGCACATAGGAAGGGGTTCATTAAACGTTTATAGGCAGAATTGACTAAACAATTAATTAAGTCCCCAAAGTAGTGATGGGTTGGAAAAATACGGATCTTGTTAAAAAGTGTACTTCTTGTCTTATTGTTGAGGTAAAACACCTTTTTCTACATTTATTGTATTTTTCTTGTAAGAGTTACCTTGTTACTGTTTTTTCCCCAGTGGCTAGCTTTAAGAGCTTTTCCCATGTTCATGATATCGATCATTTTCTATGAATTTGGATAATGCTTTATGGAAAGGAAGTAACTACCTACCCTTGGTTTTTATAGGAAAGATCATTCCCTTAGCAGTACCACTGGGAGGGTGTGCATGTCAGGAACCAAGGGAACAAAGTGGGGGGATTTGTATGTGGAACCCTTTCTGAGTAACAATCAAAATTTCCAAAGGTTACTGGTTGGTTGGTTGGTTAGCTAGCGTCCTCTTTGAGGGCAGCCATCCAGCGCTGGCTTACTGGTTCCTTGATAGCCATTATATGAGGCTGGGCTCCACTCTTATGGGTGAGTACCCCTGCCCGACCAATTATTAAGTAATTTTCATATCATCCCATGCCTGCCATAACAACACTGCAGAAAGCCAGGCATCAGAGGTCACTAACAATGCCAATGCTCACAGCTGCCAATGAAGAAAAGCAGATGGATCATCTCCATGTTTCATCAATCATTTTCCTGACTTTAGTGTTTCAAATAAATAAAATTCCTACAGAGTTGGACTTGAATCATTCTGCATTTTACTCTTGGACTTCAGGGTTTTCTTTTTAAATTTTTACGTATTTATTTAGCTGGTCTCTGTATTGCCAATTAGAAGTCCAGTGGCAAAATTGGTTATGTTTTGGGTTCCTAACATCAAGATCAGTTGTTCAAACCCACCAGCAGTTCTGAGGGAGAAAGATGAGGCTTTCTGCTCCCATAAATAGTAACTGCCTCAGAAACTCACAGGGGCGATTCTTCTCTGCCCTATAGGATCACTATGAGTCAGAAGAGATTCCAAAGCAGTGAATTTGGTTTAGTTTGGTGTTGCCAATTTTCTTATAAACATCATTCTGGCAGCATGCTCCTTAAATGTGAGGATGACAAGACTTGTACTTGCTTATTTTGAATCTGTTATCAGGAAAGACCAATCCGTAGAAAAGCGCATCATGGTGTTCAAGTAGAAGGTCAGCAAGGGCCAGGGAGACCCTCCATGAGATGGCTTGACCAATGGCCGCAATGAGCCATTGGAAGAGGATCAGGTAACACTATGTTCTGTTTCACACAGGGTCACCATACATCAGAGCCAACTGTTAGCAAACTCAAAAGAACACCCTGCCATGGCGTCAATTCCAACTCGTAGTGACCCTTATAAGAGAGTAGCGCTGCACCGGTGGGTTTCAGAGGCTGGAAGTCTTTGCACGGAGCAGCTGGTGGATTGAACTGCTGAGCTTGCAGTTCAAGTGGAGCTCAACAAGTAACTCAGGACACCACCAGGCCCCCTGTACCATCGCGCCAACCCGAACCTCTGTCTTCTAAGTCACTGCCAATGCACTGGGACCTGCAGGACAGAGTAGAAGGGCTCCTGTGGGTTCTGAGAGCACATTTCTGTGGTAGGAGAAAGCCTCTTCGTTCTCCAGCGCAGCTGCTGCTGCCTTCCCATTGTTGACTTTGTGGTTGGCAGCCTAGCGTGTATGGCCACCAGGGCTTCCACCACCATCCCAGACACCTGCCACCTTCCACCACCTGCCTACCTAAGCCACGGGAGTAATAACAACAAGATAGGCATGGCAATCGGGAAAGAAAATTAATGAAAACTTCATGTTTAACTACTTTGAAAAACAATCTGTTGTTATTTCTATTGCTAGACCTGAGAATAGGCCAGTAATAAAAAGGTGAGGTGAGACAGGAAAAAAAGAAAGAAAAGTCTTTCCAAATACTCTTGGCTTTTACTTCAGATGAGAAAGTTCCAAAACCGATGCCACTGCTCCCCCTGTTCCAGCCAACACCATGAAACCCTCGGAGCATCTGGTACAGAGCCGGTGAAGGGACTGGTGCCTCCAGAAAGCCAAGCAGTAAGCTGACAGGACAAGAATGCCTTAAGACCACATTGACTGGCTTGGAAAGATAGTGACTGGCTTGAGAGTAAAAATAGTAATTCAGAGAATGTTCCCATGTGCTTGCTTGGACACATGAGGTGGCTTCAAAAAGTACAAGGGGGAATGCCACTATCTTCTAATTCCTATTTTCCATGAACTTTTTGAAGCCTCTTTGTCCCTACTTCCAAAACACACACACACACACACATACACACATATATATACATCCATACACATACACACATACTTATCTCAAAGGATATGCCCCCAAATGTTTCCTCTGATCCCAAAATATTATCTCTGATATTGGAGGCACCTATTAACTTCTCACTGTAGCTGATACATACTTTTGTTTCTACATTGAATATGTATATGTTTGTACAATGCGAAATGACATTGGAAGGATTTTCAAATACTAGAGTAAACTAATGCTCACTAAGCATACACGAATGAACAAACAATACCTGTGTCACCCAGTGACACTGCTGCAGAGTCAAACTGCCCCGTAAAACTTTCTTGACGGCAACTTGATGGAAGCAAGCCACCAGGCCTTTCTCCCATGATGCTGCTGGGTAGGTGTGAACCCAAAACAAACCGTTTGTACCACCCAGAGACCTTAAACCAACACTACGTGACATTTGTTGTCTGTCATAACTGGAAACTAATGTTTACTCTAGAGAAATAAGATAGAGGTTCAATTTAACAGGTCAGTGATGTCCTGAGGGACCTGAAGTATTTCTGTCTCTACTCATGCTTTGGATAGATGTCACTCATGCTTACCAGCATTTTCTCAGTCCCCTCACATTGAAGTGAGTGGGGCCACTAGATCAAGAGTTGCATTGTGTAGAGAAGATGTGGCTACTTTTCAAAATATCACTCTGTAAGGAAGATTTGGATTCCTGAACTAAAAATTGATAGTTATTAGAAGATGGATTGGACATAAAGGAAACAGTGATAATGACCAGGATGAAAGGTTGTTTGTTTTTTCAGTGGATTCATATTCATTTGAAAGTTGAACATTAAATAAGGTAGGCCATAGAATAGTATATTTGAATTATGCTGTTAGCAAAGAATATGGACAACTCTGAACTGTCAGAAGAACCATCTGTCTAGAAGGATGTACAGTGCTCCTTAGAAATGAGGAGGGGTGAAACTTTGCCTCACAGACTTTGGACATGTTACCAGTAGATACCAGTCCCTGAAAATAAACATTGTACTTGGTAAAATAGAGGGACAGTGAAAAACGAGGAGATGAATTGACAACAGTGCCTACAACAATGAGTTACATCACCACTGTGAGGATGGTGCAGGACCGGGCACGTGTTTTGTTATGTCGTGCACAGGGTTGTTATGAGTGGAAACTGACTCAATATCCCCTAACAATAATGAAAGGCATTTTTCACACCTAGAAAGAAAATGGTCTATGATGTGCTAATTACCAAATATTCATATGGTTTCTATGAAACAAAACTCACAAAGTGCAATGCTTGTCTTTGACACCAGCTTGTTTTCAGTGTATTATTTCCAAGAAACACAACTGGGAATCACTTTTAGTAAACTAAAGACTAATGCGTGATCTGGCCCTCCCAACCCCACTATCAAGGCTTTTGAAGACTTCAAAACACAAATAACCAGGACAACACTTCTACCTTCTCGGAGGTAAACTCATGACAGATTATTTTCACTTCAACCCAGAGATATTAGGCTCCACAACCCTAGGAAAGTGAAGCTGAATTATCTCACCACGTCCAGAAAATGGCACCTACAATACAGTCAAATTCCTAAGGCTTACTTACTACTTAATGAACTTCAGATAAGTCGGTCATAGATCTACATCCTCCTTGCCAAAAGGAAGATAATAATAGTTGGGCCCTACTTAGCAAACTGACTTATTTTGAGGTTAAATTAAGAAAAAGGTATCTGAAAATCTTTTGAAGCATTCACAGCACTATATAAGCATTATTATTATTAAGAACTTTTAGCTAGGTCAGGCATTTTTATATGAGAAGGAGTTTTAAGGCTATGAATAGTCATCTAGTTGTAATTGGATGGGTAAATGCTCCCAGGGGTCTATTTCAGCAGGCTATTCAGATAAATCAAAAATGATGATGATGTGATGATCTCTTCCTCTATCATCACTGAGAGGTAGGAGGCAAAGATCCCATGCCATGATCCCAATAAGAAGATCGCCTACCTTTTAGTTTAGTTTTGTTTATCTTTGTTTCCCAAAGATTTCTAGTAAGGACATCATTGAGTCTGGAGCTTTTAATAGCAATGGGAGTCAGGTGTTTCTGCTCACACTAAACCCTTTCAATGTTGCTGGTTTTCTCTCTTATTCTGTGGGCATCTATTAATAGCAATACGTCTGGCTTTGGTGCCTCTGGAGTAATGCAATCTTAAAATGATTGTGGACTTTTGAAAACACATGGAAAAACTGGGCAAGGGTTCTCTTGGGAGTCCCCCTGGCAGACAGGCAGACCTGAACCTGCTGTCATTTTCAGGAGGTTGTAGAGTTGAGGAATATTTCCCTGGAGGGTATAACACAAAAAGAAGGTGAGAACACAGTCAGTGGAGAGCTGTGACCCCATGTCCCTTCACATCTTGTTTAGAACCAGAAAGTATGAGGAATTTTTTTAATGCTTCAGACCTAGTTGATTTGCTTCCATCTCCCTGAGCTTGAGCGTCTACCTTCCTCATCGGCGTCAGGAGCTTCCTTCAGCGCCTGCCATTACGTTTCTCTTCACCAGAGTCTGACTCAGAATGACTGATAGGCCAAACATGGCATCGTTATAAAACATTGAATGTACAATAAAGTATAGGCCAAACTTTTTTTGCTGGAATGTAAAGGTATGTACTCTCTTAATACATACGGTGCTCTAGTGAGGGAAAGACTTGCAACAGAATAGAAACTGAAATAAGTAAAGGCAAAGAATGTTTTCCTATTAGTACAGTGAATTCCACAGTTATCCAAAGCCAGACAACCCTTTCGCACATATGTACTTTATACCACCTAAGATGGGTAGGGAGCCCTGGTGGCAGAGAGGCTACTCATTTGACTGCTAACTGCAGAACTCTTTATTTAGTTAAACCACCTTCCAACATCCCCAAACACCATAGCCACTGAGAAAGGAGCAGGTTAAGTTTATTCTTGCTAATGAAATATAATTCTGTTAAATCTGATCCTTTTATAAATATGAGTAGATAACCCAAATCAAAACACATCTATGAAAAGAACCACAGCTTGAAATATAAAGATGAGCAAACAAAATAACTGACCGCAAGGCAAAAGGAGGCAAAGGAAACAGAAGAAAACTTGAAAAGATGAAATTCATATTCTGAGAGCTCATGGAGAAGAAACAAGGTTTACATCAACCAAGCCCTGATTGCCATGAGAAAAAAAAAAGGGTAGTTGCAAATATAAAAGAGGTTTTGCAAAATAAAGACATAATTGTCAAAATAAGAAGAGCTATGACGTTCTGAATAATAAGACAGCTGAAATTTTTAATGAACAGCCTGGAAGATAAAATTGAGGGAAAATGTAAAACTTGTTGTTGTTGTTAGATGCCATCAAGTTGGTTCCAACCCTTAGTGACCCTATGTTCACCAGAACCAAACATGGCCCACAATTGTTGCTGTGCTTGACTCCATTGTTGCAACCACTGTGTCAATGCATCTCACCCAGGGTCTTCCCCTTTGCCTGACGTTCTCCAAAGGAGGCCTCTGAACAAGGAATGTCATTGCTGACGTCCGATGGATCTCGGCTGGAAACAGAGAGTACCAGAAAGGTGTTTACTTGTGTTTTACTGACTATGCCAAGGCATTTGACTGTACAGAGCATAACAAATACAGGCGTGAAAATAATGAGAATTCCACATCACTTCATTAGGCTCCTGCAGAACCTGTTCAGGGATCAAGAGGCAGTTTTGGGAACAGAAAAGGAAGACTGCCTGGTTTAAACTCAGGAAAGGTGTGCTTCAGGGTCATGTCCTCACAGCATTGTCATTCAATCTGTATGCTGAGCAAAATAATCAGAAAAGCTGGATTATATGAAGAATGTATCATCAAGATTAGAGAAAGGTTTAACAATCTGTGATGTGCAAATGACACAACCTTGCTAGCTGAAAGTGTGCAGGACTTAAAGCGGTTACTGATGAGGATCAAGGATTACAGCATTCGATACGGATTACAGTTCAATGTAAAGAAGACCAACATCCTCACAACTGGACCAATAGGTAACATCATGATAAATGGAGAAAAATATTGAAGTAGCCAAGGATTTTATCAGTGTGGAGCCACAATTAATTCTCAAGGAAACAGCAGAGAAGAGATAAAAAAACATGTTTTGTTTGGTAAATCTGCTGCACTAGACCTCTTTAGAGTGCTGAAAAGCAAAGATGTTACTTTGAGGACTAAGGTGTGCCTGAGCCAAGCCAAGATATGTTCAATTCCCTCATATGCATGTGCAAGTTGTACATTGAATAAGGAAGACCGAAGAAGATCCGATGTGTTTGAACTGTGGTACTGGCAAAGACTATTGACAGTATCGTAGACTGATAAAGGACACGCACATCTGTCTTGGAAGAAGCATGGCTAAAATGCCCATCAGAGACAAGGATGGCGAGACTTCATCTCAAGTACTTTGGATATGTTGTCAAGAGAGACCAATCGCTGGAGACAGCCATCATGCTTGGTAAAGGAAGTGTCAATTGTGGTAGTCACCTAATCTGGTGTTAATTTAAGGATTAAGAGTGTAGGGGTGGAGTCTAGGCTGTCAATCTGGAGATGGCCAATGAGACTTCAGTGTGGGTATAGCCTTCTCCGGAGAATTCTGGGCAATCTGGTACTTCCTCCTTGAAGGCAGAAGACACTTCTCTCTCTCTCTGCTACTCCCTGGGTGACATTGCAGAAGACAAGCCACATGGACGCAACCAAACCTCGGATCGGAAGCCAGAGAAGCCACAGAGAGACCCCTGCCAGCACTAAGATGCTTACAACGCCACTGGACCCAAAGATTTCTACCCACTGGCTTGTAACTGTCCTGCATTTGGCTTCATTGCAGGTGTTTCGTGAGTTTGAAGAGGACTTTATAGATTGGTATCAGACATGTGGGCTAATATCAGACTTATGGCCTTGGACTG
>NW_022111369.1:42106149-42108588 GCF_000313985.2 Echinops telfairi
AGAGAGAGAGAGAGAGAGAGACCTGCCTCTTCTGAAGGCAGAATAAGAAAGAGACAGTTCCCAGAATCCTCATGAGAAGGACATGCCCACAGGGAGGGATCATCAGGCTAGGACCTGATTGATAGGCTAGACTCTACTGCTTCATTCTTTTATCAAATTGACATGAAATTGTGTAACTACCACAAATGTCTATTAATTCTTTTTGGTACCATGATTCTGGATATTCTTTCCATCTTCTTTTGATGCTTTCTGCATCATTCAATATTTTGTCCATAGAATCTTCAATATTGCAACTTGAGGCTTGAGTTTTGGTGGGTTTTTGTTTGTTTTTCAGTTTACGATCTGCTGAACATGTTCTTCCTTTTGGTTTTCTCCCTCTAGGTTTTGCACATTTCAATATTTGATTTTGTCTTCTCGAGCTGCCCTTTAAAGTTTTCTGTTTAGCTCTTTGCCTTAATTTCTTCCATTTGCCTTAGCTTCCTGTTTTTTATAAGGGTCATAAAATAGAAGTTAGCTCCAGGAGATCTAATATCTATGTAATCAGCGTTCTCAACGAAGGAAATACAGATAATATAGGGAAAGAAGCAATCAACGAATTAGGAGTTAGTCATACTGAGAAAATAGTAGCCTGAGCCCATATCCCTCTCTCCAGTCATTAGGAAGACCAATCCCAGCTGACTAATAGACAAAATGTGGATAGAGCCTTAAGAGCAAAGAGGGAAATGAAGAAAATGTGATTTACATAGAGTTTGGTGCCTGAAGAAGACAGTTTGTGCTTAGCGCAGTAAGGAGAGTTTCTCTAACTGACTATGTATGAGATGCAAGCTTCAAAGGATAAAAGGACAAGAAGAAGCCTGTCACTCTAGCGGAGGCTGGAGTGGAGCGGACTTCTTTTTGCATTGACTGGAACAGCACCTAGCTATTTGAGCCTGAGTTTTGGTGGGTTTTTCATTTGTTTGTTTGTTTATCTTTTCGGTTTAAGATTTGCTGAGCATATTCTTCCTTTTAGTTTTCTATTTAGTGTTAAAAGATCTTTTCAGTGTTGAAAAGCAAGGATGTTACTTTGAGGTCTAAGGTGCGCCTGACCCACGCCTTGGTATCTTCAATTGCCTCCTATGCATGTGGAAGTTGGATAAAGAATAAAGAAAGCTGAAGAATCAATGCATTTGAGTGTGGTGTTAGAAATGAATATTGAAAGTTCCAAGGACTGCCAAAAGGACAAACAAATCTGTATTGGAAGAAGCGTGGCTAGAGTATTCCTCAGAAACAGTGATGGCCAGACCTCACCTTACATACTTTGGACATGCCAGGGGATGCCAGTCCCTGGAGAAGGACATCATGCTTGGTAAAGTAGAGGGGCAGCAAAACACAGGAAGGCCCTCAAGGAGATGGATTGGCAAAGTGGCTGCAACACTGGGCTCAAGCATAGGGAATGGCGCAAGGACAGGCAATGTTTCATTCTGTTGTGCATAAGGTTGCTATAGGTCAGAACCAATTCATGGCCCCTAACAACAACATTTGAACCTAAGGGATGCTCCCACCAGAGACATCTGGTGTTGCCATTGCAGCCCAAGCTCTGGAGATATTGTACCATGGAGTTTGTTCCTACTGTTACCTGCCACTTGTAAAGCCTGGATCCCCTTGCTGGAGGAAGGACCCTGCCACCTGGCAAACATTTATATTATCAATCTTCTTTTTATACCTTCCCCCCAAAAAGTTAGTATCATTTACCTGAGAAATTGTACAGTGGCATAGAAAAAATAATCTGAATTTCAGCATTCCTGAATACCTTGATTTAGCACCTTATGGTCAATCTTCATAAATATTCATATTTCTTAGCTTTATGGTTGCAAATATTTTGGTGTATATGGTGTCCCCTTGTGAGTCACTGTATCTTACTCTTTGGGATGTGATGGCTCTTGAGTGTGTTTACAGTTAAGAAGCAATGAGAAGAATAGAAGTAGGTCTTAAGGAAATCAGATACCAGTACAGCTTCTTCAGGCAAGGAGAGACTACCAGCTCAGTCAGGGAAGATGCTGCTCCGCTGACATCTGGCTTGCATTTTTCGAACTAGGTTGATCCCACTGGGATCTCATCCTAATGGAACAAACACTTCAAAACCTCCGATAATCCTCTTGATTGAAACGAGGGAAAGAAAGACAAGCCCATATCAAAAATACCGTAGGTACTCAAGTATAAGCCACCCGAATAACAGCCAAGGCACCTAATTTTAGGACAAAAACTGCATTAAAAATGTGCTGACACCAGCCTATGCAACCACGAGATGTCGAAGGGATCAGGTATAAGGTATCATCAGAACAAAAAATCTTACCATAGTGAATGATGGAGGGAGTGCGGAGTGGAGATCCAAAGCCCATTAGTAGGCCACTGGAGATCCCCTTGCAGAGGGGTCTCGGGGAGGAGATGAGCCAGTCAGGG
>NW_022111369.1:42109881-42113086 GCF_000313985.2 Echinops telfairi
TGTATGAGCCCCAATAAATTGATTAAAAATATGTGCTGAAAACCTCAGCTTATACATAAGTATATATGGTATTTGTATTTTTCTATTAAAATAAATCTCTGACCCTTCCATGATAGAAACAACTCAATGTAGTCAACTTGTCATCAAGTGACTGGGGGGCTGTCTTTGAAGAATTATGCCATATTGGCAGTTGAGCATTAGGATCCCTGGATGGAAGTTTGGACATTCAATGACAGTAGTAGCCAATTTAGGCTTCGTTAAAATGGAAGCCCTGTATAATCTCAATCTCTCCCACCTGGAACATTACATTAAAGTGTCCACAGGGCAAGCTCTGAGGTAGCCAAAGACGAAGGCCCAATGGTGTCAAATGACCAAGTAAGTTTGTCTACTTGATGGTTAAATGCCTCTTGTGTGATTGATACCCTTTGATGCATGTATACATATGATACAAAGGTCTCCACATTAGTTCCATTCCCGAATGTCCACCTACATCTTTTTGTTGCCACCGTCTATGCATTTATAGATATTCTAACCTTAGGCTACTTCTCCTCCCACCCAAAATGGATGACCAAGCCTGAGACTCTCTGCTCAGTGTCTTTAATACCTCTTCTGTGTCAAGTTGTAGTGTAGTTACTGACCATTTTCAGCTTGCATCTACATAGCAAGTGGACCAATCTAAATTCCTGTTAGGTTGTTGTAAAGGTTCTCTGAAGTAGCCTTAAGGGTAAGCTGATAGGAGCACTGGTACAAGAGTAATCAATGGCTTGAGGATTGGAGATATTTGCTCATGTAGCCTACTCATACGCAATCCCAGGTATGCCAATTTCCACTTACCAATGGCTTGCAACTGAGACTGCCTGTGATGGTTAGATTTGATGTCAATTGGACATATCTGGACCAAGGAAGGTGTGGAGCCCAATCTCTCCATCCAATTGTAGTCTCGCGAGACCTCTTGGGGGTTGTGCTCTTTTGCATAGAAGAGATCTTGAGTGGAATGAAGCTCCCTCTTGCTCCTACACCTTTTGTTGGATCTGGATCCTGTGTCTGGTTTGTTGATCCTCTGTCATGTCACCCGCCAATCCCAGGAACCATCAGCAGTCTACCAACCTTGGATTCACACAGTTGACCTTAGATTCATTTGCTCTGCATTCACTAGCCTTTGACTTTCCTGTTCATCAACTCCTCCAGCTTATATCTAACCTTCAGACTTGAACTGGACTGAACTTACACACTTCTATAACTGTGTAAGTTATTTCTTGATACAAATCTTTCTATATACACATGTATACAAGTATCACTTATTTTGCTTCTTTACAGAACCTGAACTAACACACTGCCTTACCTTAAAATTTGATGACTTTGACCCAGTTCCAAATATATGATCATATGGTTCCTGGTGGTCATATGCTTCATCTCTAACAGAGCCCAATCACATGGCAGAAGTTGTTTATTAAAAGGCATGTAATTCAGCCAGAGAGGGTATAAACTAGCTCCAGAACCCTCAGGGTCCTGCATTTGGCTGCCATAAACTCTGCACCACACACTGTCCCATCACTCATGTTTTGTATGAGAGGGTCTGTTGGGTCATTTGCACTAAGCAGCAGGGCTGCTATGGACCTGCTGCAGAGTTCTTTCTTGCTCTGGGCTCCATTGAGTAATTATGGTTTTCTGTGTCACCCAGTACATGGTCCAGAGCATTATTCCTAGATGTGGAATATGCTGTCTCCAGCATTTGAAACAGCCTACCAGGCATTGCACTTTCTTCTTATTGGTGGAGGGCGCAAGATGCAAGGATTTGTCTTTCACTTTGAAAAATATCCTGGCATGTCCCCGAGTCCTAAAGTCTATTTTTCCCCCAATGTAGCATGCAGGTGTCTTGCCAAGCCCTCCAGCTTGCTAACCACTTTTCGTTCATCCATTTCGATTAGTAAAATCTCTTTGATGTAGTAGATCAGTGTGATATTCAGACAGTCCAGATATCTCTAGTCTCTATTATTATGATAAACTATACTATGATATGCCAAGAGACATGTGGCACTCTGAGAAATGTTGGGCCCACAGCTGCTGAAAGGAGACAAGGACGGAGAGAACAAAATCCTTCCCCTAGAGCTGTCACCATGCGCTCAGACTTCTAACCTTCCAAGGTCTGAGAGAATGCATTTGTTTGTTCAAGCCATCCACTTGTACTTGCCAATGCCATCAACTTCCTATCATAGATAACTAAGACTGTCACTGGAGCCTAAGTCAGCTGATTGTTGTCATGAGGCCCCGATGCATAGATTCCAACTCATAGTAACACTGTGTACAGCGAAACACTCCTCAGGCCTGTGCCATCCTCACACTCATTGCTAAGTTTGAGCCACTGTTGCAGCCACGGTGCTGGTCCATCTTGTTGAGGGTATGAGTCCTTTTTCGCTGAGCTTTTGCTTTTACCAGCGTGATGTCTTTTTCCAGGGACTGATCCCTCTGAATGACATGTCCAAAGTCTGTGAGATAAAGTCTCCCCATCCTCACTTCCAAAGAGCATTCTGGATGCACTTGTTCCAAGACAAATTGCACCATTCGCTGGAAGTCTGTGATATAATTAACATTCTTTGCCAACACCGTAAATCAAAGGTATCAATTGTCTGGTCTTCCTTATCAATTGTCCAGCCTTTGCATGTATATGAGAGGATTGAATATATCATGACTTAGGTCAAGTGCACCTTAGTCCTCAAAGTGATATCTTCGGGTTTTTTTTAATGATTTGTGTTAGTCAGGGTAGACTAGAGAAACAAATTCATAGGCACTCATATGTGTATAAGAGAGAATTTTAGTCAAAGGAAATAGAGGAAAGAGCTAGGAGGCAAAGGGCATTTATAGAGGTCTAAATAAAGGCATGTACATATGTAACTATATTTATATATGAGGATGGGAAAATAGATCTATGTGCATATATTTATAGGTTTAGTATTAAGGTAGCAGATGGACATTGGGTCTCCACTCAAGTACTCCCTCAATGGAAGAACACTTTGTTCTATTAAATTGGCATTCTATGATGCTCACCTTCCCAACACAATTGCTGAAGACAAAGCAGGTGAATAATCAAATGTGGTGAAGAAAGCTGATGGCATCCGGCTATCAGAAGATATAGCATCTGGGGTCTTAAAGGCTTGAAGGTAAACAAGGGGCCATCTAGCTCAGAAGCAACAAAGCCCACATGGAA
>NW_022111369.1:42123582-42132353 GCF_000313985.2 Echinops telfairi
AAAAAAAAACATGGAGAACATGGGACTCACATCCTACTACTGTGTTCTTCTTCACATAGTCCAGCTTTTAGGATTATTTGCTGAGCATACAGATTGAATATTTTGAAACACGCTGAAATTTGCTAATGTGAGCTGATTAGAAACTTTAATTCTCTATTATCCTATAGCATAACATGTTCACAGGTTCCAAGGATTAGGATGTAGACTTTACTGGGGAGAGGTATTAACCCAACCCCTTTCCTGAAAGTGCAGTTAATTGAGTAAATGATTTATAACCCTTTGGAGAAGGACTAGGGAAAAAATTACTGATATGTGCCAGGCAGGTGCAAGTGCCTTCTTCATGTGAGCTCCGCCTCCTCTTCAGTCAAGGTGCACAAATGGAAAAATCATAATGTCTTTTGGTTGTACCGAAGGCTCTCAGCCTTCTGGTCATTCATCCTCAACTTGTTATAATGATATAAGCTGAGTAATACCCATATTGGCTGCTCATCTCTTTTGCCCCTTGGGTCACTTGTTTGATTGACCATCTACATAACCTGCTTCGGGTCAGATCCCCTTGGCTGTCATTCCAACCCTCTGGCTCATGATAGTAATTGCATCCACCTGGCTTCTAACAGTTAAGCACTGCCACCTGGCTTCTATTGTTTTGGGTTCCTATCAGCCTAATTCTGTAATAGTCTCCCCAGGCTCAGAGAAGAGAGGCACCACTGACAGTTTTCAGTAATGCTGGTGTCCTCTCATCAGCACATCCTCTCTGTCCCTTGTGATGGAGCATCTTCTGATACTGTGAACATCATCTTCCAGAGGTTTCTCTGAGCTCATATAATGTGTCCTCTTGAGCATTCCCACACTCTTGAATCTTCTAATCCCAGTATCCATTGTCTCCCACAGTAATTTGGCATTATAACTTCACATAACTTGTAGGCCAACACTTTTTTTCCCTGTGCTCTGAGTAGCTTTCTATGGTTGAAGCACTAAGTCCACACCATCTCTTCAAGACTTTTTCCAAGCAATAAGTCTACATATATCTTGGAGCATGCTCTCAAATCAATCAGCTCACCACTCCTCAATCATGTTGTAAGTACCCTCAGGTTCTGTCCCATGGGCACACACACATACACACACACACACACACACACCCAGCCCTTGCTGGTATTCACTAGCTAGAAGTTACAGTTCTACTCTGGGTATAATCCCTCTCCTCCTAATCAGGCCAGTATATCCCAGCTTCTGCATGACTTAGGTAGAGACCTGGCGGCGGCTAGGAAAATACAGAAGCAGATCCGGAGGGAATTACATGTTGTACTGGGGAGAGACCCCGGAATTGTCTGCAGCTGAGAGAAGTGGTAGGCCTGCCCTTGCCGGTGTCCCAGATTTTAACCATTAATGGGAGTAGAAAGAGCCATCTTCCTCCCCACTTAGCACCAGGGATGGAGTTTTCAGCACCCATTGCAACAGTGAGTTCTTTTTTTTTTTTGGTTAAGCAAGTTAGTTATTCATTCTGAACTCCCACTTCTGACCTCACTTCCGATATCATCTTCTGACTTTGGTTCTCTTTGAGCGGATGCTAAGACTGAATTTCCATGGCCTGTCAGCCAGTTTCTTGCACTGTGGTTGAGGCACTATATAATAGAAGTAAAACCGCTGTTCCATTCAGGAAGGAGTGCGCACTGTGTCCCATGTACTTCCTCGTTTGTTCCCTTTTCCAATCCGAGAGCTGGATTTGAGACTGTGCTCCCAGCTTCACCTGGCCTGAAGTGACTAGATCTTTCTCCTCGTCTTGATGTCTTGTTAAAAAGTAACAGTTTTATTGGCATTTACTTCACATACCATACAATTCAATGTTTGACTATATTAAAAAGCGCTGTGCAATCATCACCACAATCAATTTTTGAACATTTTCTTTATATTTTATACTCACTGTTATTAGCCCCTCAGCCTCTCCTGCCATAATCTTAAGACAGTATTAATCTAGTTACAGTCATTATACATTTACCTGTTCTGGATTGCATATAAAGAAAAGCATAACCCCATCTATCCCCCCCCAAAACCCTGCAGGAACAATAAAATAAAACACCCAAAAGCCTCAATTCAAAGAAAGATGAAAATAATAAAAATGAACACATTAAAATGGGCCAAAGGGAAAACAAATGATATGATGTTAAAATTCAACTAACTATATTTGCATTAGTTTGTATTCTGATACACGCTGAGGATGAGGTTTTCCACATCCCTAGTCAATGGTATGAGGGAATTCAGTGGAAGCTTAGTCTCCATGGGGACTCTGCTAATGAGATTTGGGCTCTCACTGTTGACCAAGTGCTCACACTTTAAACTCTAATACAATTCCTTCCTCTGATCTTAAATTCTATTATTTATAATCCTTCAATCATACACTTTGGTGTGCTTCTTCCATGTGGGCTTAGGTGACCCCTCATTTACATGATTGTTTAAGACAAATTTTTTAGACATCAAATAATATTCTAATCGCTGGGCACCATCTTTCTTCACCATAATTTGTTCTAGTATCCATATCTTCTAATTTTGGTGTCTTGAGATTGGTCTGTTCAAGTCAGATTGCACGAATGTGGCAACAAGATGGCTTGTGTATTACTATAATGATACAAACCTATACCACAGGATCCCTTCACCATGTTCAAGAGCAAGGATGTCACTTTGAGGACTAAGGTGCACCTGATCCGAGCCATGGTATTTTCAATCACCTCATATACAGGTGAAAGTTGAACACTGACTAAGGAAGACCGAAGAAGAACTGATGCATTTGAATGATGGGGCTGGAGAAGAATATTGAGAGTCTGATGGACTGCCAGAAGGACAAGTCTGCCTTGGAAGAAGTGCAGCCAGAATGCTCCCTAGAGGCACCTCACCTGCTTTAAACATGTTATCAAGAGAGACTAGTCCCATGCTGACTTTCCCATGCTTGCGAAAGCAGAAAGTCAGCATGAAAGAGGGACTATTTCATGGAGATGGCTCGGCACCATGACTGCAACAATAGGCTCTAATAAAACAGCAGTGGAGATGGCACGGGACTGGGCAGTGTTTTGTTCTATCGTACACAGGCTCGCTGTCAGAACCTACTCCTACTAGCGACAACAACATGCTACTGGCATATCAAATACCAGCAGGATCACCTATGATTAACAGGATCCAGTGGAATTTATAGACCAAGACCAACTATGAAAAATGCCTGATGATCTACTTCCTAGAATCAGTCAGTAAAACCTGATAGATCACAGAATCTTGTCTAGATTCACTCTGGTACTGGGCACGCATCATCAGGAGGGACCTATCTCTGGAGAAGGACGTGATGGTTGGTAAAGTGGAGGTACGGGATATGCTCAGTGAGCTGGACTGACACAGGGCCACAACAATGGACTCAAACATCGCAGTGATCCCAGCGCTGGAGCAGATCGGGCAATGCTTTGTTCTGTTGTACATGAAGTTTCCATGAATCTGAACCACGAAGAGGCTGAAACTGGCAGGCAGGGTATAATTTAGTGATCAACACCTCTGGAAGGGAGAGGGCGAAGGAGAAATTTAAATGGAAGTATGGGTTGATGAAGCCTCAACCAATGTCATGGGGACCTCTGTGGCCAATATCGTGAGAATGTAGATATGTCCACATAGCCATCTGTTATGGGGTGACTTGTGCAGGGTCGAAATGGCTGGGCCCTTAACCCCACAGCTCCCATTAGTTATTAGATGTGATAATGTGATTCATCCTGGGAAAGTATGCTCTTGTGGGAGGCAGCTCACTGTATTGCACTTAAGGCAAGCCCTGAAGCCTTTCACAGCTGGAGGTGGCTTGCTGAAAGGGGGGGCGGGACACAGCTTGTCCTTGAAGGGGATGTAGGGATGTAGGGAACATATCTTTGCATCGCCACAGGAAAACTGGCGGCAAAGTGATTACTGTTGGGCCGCTAACCACAAGTTCAGCAGTTAGAAACCACCAGCTGCTGTGCCGGAGAACAATGAGGCTTTCTACTCACAGCATTGAGTCTCAGAAACCCCCGGGCCTGTAAGTGTTGCTGTGAGTCAGAATCAACTGGATGGTAATGCATTTGGTTTTATTTAAAGGCACTATAAGCCTTTACTCTGTGTGCTTTGGTCATTGATCTTTTCACAGTAAGTGTATATATTCATGTTTAATTCGACTTACTTTAAAATAGTTTTTAAAATAATAAAATTCATTTTCGTTGCATCAAGAAACAGGGAAATCATAGGTTTATTTGCAAGCAGACATAATGAAAAAGGATACACTTAACATTCTATTTACATTACTCAGCTCTAGGCATCATTCTTTAATAGCTCTAGTAAAATGGGAATCAGTAATCAGATGGATGCAAAGTTTATCATGGATGCAAAGAGAAAATGGAATAATTTCTATGAAATTATTGAAATTTGAAATCATTGAAATTATTCTATGACATTATTGAAATGAAATATGAAATAGAAAGACTTTGAATTTAAAATTCACAATTACTCACAGGTGAATCCTATAAGCATGTTCCCCCACCTTCTTACCAGACCCACGCAGGACAAGGTTGTTGAGCAGGATTAGAGACTTTGGCTAGAAAAGCCACAGTAGATAAATCACGACCCCTGCAATGATAAAAGATTATAAGAAGGTGGCATTGCAAAAATAAAAGTAGAAAGAATAATATGAATGGATACAGTCTCCTTTTAAAGGATGAGACTTATATATATCCTACTTGAATTTAAATTTTTTGTACCAGCACAAATCTTCGTTGACATGTTTTCTAAAAACAGAACATTTTTTATTCAACTAAATACTCAGAAGCTTCAGTACTTTCCTGAAAACCCTGAGATGGGCTTACAAAAAAAATTAATAGGAGAACATGAGCTAAAAGAAACAATATTGAGCAAAGAATTTCACCTCTTTGTAGATACATTTGAAGAAATGTTAATGTGGACATAAACCTTAATAAGGAATTGTGTAAATATCACACCATAGAAGTACAATATAAAAACTTCAAATTTCAGATTTCAATAAAACATGTCATTTTGGTGGAGAGGGGAGGAAAGGAATATTCCAAAGGCTGTATTTTATTATGGTGAATCATTTTGATACCAGAAAAGCTTCTGACTGACCACACTTCAGTGATGCGCTCATTCTTGAGCTAACGTTTATGAACAGACAAATGAACTGATCTCACTGGCCAGCTTGAGTCTTCTTCCCATTTCGAGAGTAGCAGAAGGGTGAGCGTAGTGACTGAGAGGCCCACTGGTGACTGAGCCCTACATGGAGCGGCAGATCCCCTTGCAGAGGGGTCTCGGGGAGGAGACGAGCCAGACAGGGTGTGATGTAGCAACAATGAAGAATACAACTTTCCTCTAGTTCCTAAATGCTTCCTCCCCACTCCCACTATCATGATTCGAATTCTACCTTGCAAGTCTGGCTAGACCAGAGGATGTACACTGGTGCAGATAGGAACTGGAAACACAGGGAATCCAGGGTGGATGATCCCTTCAGGACCAGTGGTGTGAATGGCGATACTGGGAGGGTAGAGGAAGAGTAGGTTGGAAAGAAGGAACCGAATACAAGGATCTACATGTGACCTCCTCCCTGGGAGACAGACAACAGAAAAGTGGGTGAAGGGAGACGTTGGACAGGGCAGGATATGACAAAATAAACAATTTATAAACTATCAAGGGCTCATGCGGGAGGGGGGAGCGGGGAGGGAGGGGAAAAATGAGGACCTAATGCCAGGGGCTTAAGTGTAAAGGAAATGTTTTGAGAATGATGAGGGCAATGAATGTACAAATGTGCTTTACACAATTGATGTATGTATGGATTGTGATAAGGGTCGTATGAGCCCTTAATAAAACGATTAAAAAAAAACTAAAACGGGGGAACCAGGAAGCGACATTTTTAGGTTACCGCAGATCACACTGTATGTGACACATTCCAAGTCAGTAAGGACATCATTAAAACTTCAGTCAAACCAGGAAATATTAGAAAAGATGAGTAAAAAACAAAATCAATAAGCATGATTATGTTGTGTTCATTAATATTCATTGCAATGGCTATACAGAACTCCCAGATCACACTCATGACGAATGGGTTACGAAAGAAGCAAACAGGTTGTAATGCAATTGAGAAATGCTCAGGATGCAGTTGTTCATATGGTCCAGGTTGGCTGTAAGCCTCAACCAGAAGGTATTCCGCTCAAGCTCTATGAGTCAGCAAACCCAGCTCCCTGAATTAAGTGCCCAGAGCAGCCATTCCGCAAGCCAACTTCCTGCCCCAAAGCACTCAGCTCAACTAGCTTTGTGGAGTGGCAAGTCTACCACTGTTGCCTGTGTTGGCTCCTGATTCTATTACTGCTGCTCCTTGCATGTCATAGCTACCTGTCTTCTGGATCCAGGAGGCTCACTGTTCAGGGATCTTGGGTCCAGAAGACGGCACCCCACTCCTGGCTCTTGGTGGTAATGAGATTCTCCTTCCTGCTTCCTAGAGTGCTCACTTTATGCACAGAGCAAGACAGCATTCCAGGGAATCCTGCTCACAATTACTCACAGGTGAATCCCATTAAGTATCTGCCCCCATCTTCTTACCAAACTCACGTCAGAAAATGTTGTTTGGCAGGAGTTAGAGACGTCAATAAAGCCACATTAAATAAACCCCTGCAATGATAAAAGATTATAAGGTGGCATTAACAAAATAAAAAATAATAGTAATAATATGAATTATTGTTATTTAAGGGACAGGTCTTTTGTATATCCTACCTATAGAAGTATTTTAGACAGAGTAGTTTAGAGAATATTCAAGGGGATATTCAAGGGGATAAAGTATTAATTAATAAATGGATTAGTTTGTGTTAATAAAATGTAATAGCACACCAAGAAAGGTCTTATGCCTGTACACATTTTCAAGTCAAACAGCATAGTGTCAAGGGGTATAATACAAAATGCATGAGTAATAAATACAGAAATGAACAAAATCCACATCTTAATGGGTGACTTCAACATTCCTTAGAAGTGAATAGGGAAACTAGAAATATGAGTAGACTATAGGAAGACAAGGCATTGGATTGAGGAAAGGCTTATTAAAAACTTGTGATATGCAAATGACACAACTTTGCTTGCTGGCAGTGAAGAGGATTTGAAGCACTCACTGATGACAGTCAAAGCCTAGTAGCCTTCCACATGAATGATACTTCAACATAAATATCCTCACATCATGATAAGCAATATTAACAGAATAACATAAACAGCATCAAGATAAACAGAGAAAAGATTAAAGTTGTCACACCTTTCATTTTACTTGGATCCACCATCAACACCCCTGGAAGTAGCAGTCAAAAAATCAAATGAGATTAATGGTTATAATTTTGGTAAGGCATACATAAAAAGTTATGTGTTCATGCTTGAAAGGGGGGTCATTAAATATTCATTATTACCAGTCAAATGAGTTGTCATGCTCTATATAACAGTTACCTATTATCATTTCACTAGTTTAGATTCAGCATGAAGTGAGTCGCAGCATACAGTGCATAGTAGTCGGCCAGGTTTTTATTGTTGGTGTTGTTGGAAAGCATGGCTGCTTTGTCAGTAAACGTGTTTGTATGTTGGAATAGGACCGGCTGGATTGACTTCCAGCTGTTAGGTGACTCCAGGAGTGTGAGAAGCAATGCTTCCTCGGATTCTTGGGAGGGGACGTCAAAAGAACCACAATGCGAAGGTTAGACCGGTTTAGCCTTGTGCAGACAGCTAACTTGCTCTGTAAAGCACTTCCCGTGTTTGGAATCATGCATTGAAATCTTGCTTTTCAGCAAAGCTAGGTTGTATAATTTGTTAGTTTTTTTTCTGCCTCCCTCCCTCCCCCCAAAAAATCTGGTAACAAATCTATCCTTAAGGGGAAAGAAGAAAAGCAAAAAGTAAAATAAGAAGTGGATTGTCAGGATTGTTGTGGATGATTATATATTGGGATCATGTCTCCTCAAATTCATTTTGGAAAAATGTAAGGGTGAGGGAGGGAATAAATAAAGACAAATATATTTTACTGTAAAAAATAAAAGAAATCAAATGACTTACACTACATTGAGCAAACATGCTTCAAAAGGTGGCTTTCATATGGGAGAGCAAAGAGGTCCCTTTGAGGCTAAGACGGGCCTGCCCCAGGCCATTATCCTCCCAGGTGCCTCATCTGCATGAAGAAGGAAGACCAGCCAGGCGCTGATGCCTTTGAACTGTAGTGTTGGTGAAGAACATTGAAGACACCATGGAATGCCAACAAGCAACTCCGTCTTGGAGGAAATGCAGCCAGGATGCTCTTTGGTTGCAAGGATGGCAAAACTTCATCTCACCGACTTCAGACACATTACCAGGAGAGACCAGCCCTAGAAAAGGACCCACGCTAGGGAGAGTAGCAGCCAACTCACTGCCATCCAGCCATTTCCAACTACTAGCGATCCTATAGGAGAGGGTAGAACTTCCCCTGCGGGATTCCGAGGTTGCCACTCTTTATGGGAGTAGTAAACCTCACCTTTCTTCCACAGGTAAAGTTGAGGGTCAGCGTAAAAAGAGGAAAAGCCTCAAGGAGAGGAATTGACAGCAGCTGGATCCCTGGGCTCAACCCTAACAATGGTGAGGCTGGCCTAGGGCCCGCGGCAGTGCTTGCTTTGTTATTCATTGCATTGCTATGAATTGGAATTGTCTCGATAGCGCTTAAGAAAAACAGCCATCTATATTCATGCCTGTGGATGAATAGTTAAATACAGGTAGAT
>NW_022111369.1:42134493-42135998 GCF_000313985.2 Echinops telfairi
CACCCAGCACAATGTATGGAGGAGAGATTATATGCTTAAATGCTGCCCACCCAGCACAATGTATGGAGGAGAGATTATATGCTTAAATGCATCATGTAGAAATGATACCGTTCACAAGACTTAAGATATAGTTCACAATGGCGATATAGAATCCTCTTATCTTGAAATAACCAGAAGCTGTTTTTAAAACCATGAAGTGCCTTAGCAGAATGGAATAAAAAATGCACTTTTTATCACAAGTAGTACTAACATCATAAGAAGTGTGAATTCACAGTCCAAATGAAGATGTTTTTATTTATACCTCATATTTTTGTTGCAGTTTGATCTACTTTATTGTAAAACTTCCACAGTCTACTTTTGTTTTTCACTCGGTTATACATTGGCAAGCT
Source organism: Echinops telfairi (assembly GCF_000313985.2). Lineage (NCBI taxonomy): Eukaryota > Metazoa > Chordata > Mammalia > Afrosoricida > Tenrecidae > Echinops > Echinops telfairi. Next base: position 42,134,883 of record NW_022111369.1, read on the forward strand.
AACTCTTTCCCGCACTCGCGGTCCCTCTTACAGATGTATCGGCAAAACACTGAATGCTACAGAACCAGTAGATCCTCTGCAGCAGGTGGCCTCACACAGAGAGCAATACCCAACACAGGCGCCGGTGCATCAGCTGTCCAGGGTTGCTATAACAAAAAGCAGAGTGGCTTAAAAGAAAGGAAGATGCATTGCTCTGTAGGCTGGAAGTCTGAAGCCAGGTCATATGGATTCCATCTGAGGCTTTGAAGGAGAATCCGTTTCACGTTTCTTTCCTGCCTTTTGTGGAAATGAGCAAAGACCACAAACATCCTGGGTGCAGGCTTCGGGTGAGTTCTGCTGTGTTTTCTGGTGAGGCACGTAATTTATAAATAGCCATTTATAATGAAGGAATAATTTCAAAGCTGTTAGTAGTCTTCTTCCATGTCTTCTTAAATGCACTCTAGGGGGAACAAATTCCCTAGCACGGATGTTCTTCACAGACTACTTGTCTAGGTTGTGCAAAAAATAGTTTTATGTGAGGCTAAAAGCACTGCTAGTAGTTTTACTTCATATGTATACGGGTGTATTTTAAGAAAAATCTGCTTAAATATGTTTCTGCAATCAGTGATGGCTCCAGACAAGTCCTTTCAGAAATATACTAGCCTTTCCCTTTAGAGTACCTTCAAAAAAATAAAAGACCAATCAAAACAGTGGCATCTGAGGGGCTCTGCTTGAAGCAGAGTTCTGCGCAGAACGCTATGGTGGCTATTTCTTGGGATCCCAAAGAGGTATTCTTGATAGGTTTTCTCCAAGGACCTAACATGGTGACTTAGTATGAAAGCTGAAGAACATTGAAAACCGCATTGGTGAAAAAGGGACCAGAAGAGTTGCAATGAGGAATTTTTTTCTTGACAAGACACCTGCTCATTCATCGAGGCTGCCAAGGGCTGTGCTATGAAGATTTCGCCGGGAAGCCTTACTCGACCAGCCCTAGAGCCCCGATCTTGCCCCTTTAGCTCCTTTTGCTCCCCAAACCCAAGTCTATATCTATCATCTTGCTATGTATATTTTCCCCATTTTTAAAATTCCGACTTGGGTGCAGGTTTATATGGAGTATATCTGTTTTCTTTTTTTTTT
>NW_022111369.1:42137276-42139571 GCF_000313985.2 Echinops telfairi
GATGGGGGTCTTTTCTTTCTAACTCATTGTTTGTATTTTTGTCTTTATGTCATTATTTCAGCCTTACCATCTTATTTTGATTTAGTTTTCTTGTTGTTTCTGTTGGGCTTCCCAGTGTGTGAAGCACAAAAGGAGTGGATGCATAGTCATAATAACCGATACAAGGGTTTATAGAAGATGCAGGGGTGGGGATGGGTGATAGGGAGGGAAAGGGGCTGGGGGAGTAAATAATGAAGGGGGGGGGAGCACTAGACTGATTGTGATTGCACAGCTCATTTTAAAGGTGAGTTAACCATGGGGGGGGCTTCTAAAATGGATGTGGTGATGATTGTACAATTCTTCTTGATATGTTTGAAGGATTGAACTATTGAATTGTATGATATGTAAATTATGTGTCAATAAAACTGTTGGGAGGAAACAGTTAGAAAGAGAAACAGGGGGAAAAAAGAAGAAGACCCTGATGAGAGAAATTGACGCAGTGGCTGCAGTAATGGGAGGGGCCCAGGAGCCGCAGTGTTTCCTTCTGTCCCGGTGTACGTAGGGTCCCTGTGAGTCAGAGCCAATTCGGTGGTAATAAAGTCTTTTATTTATGTATTTTAATAAATCATTTTATTACGGGTTCTTACCACTCTTATAATAGTCCGTACATCGATTGTATCAAACACATTTGTGCATATGTTGCCATCAGTGTTTTCAAAACATTTTCTTTCTACTTGGTACTAGCTCCTCTGTTTTCCCTCCCTCACCTTCCCACACTCGTGGGCCCCTCATAAATTATAAATTATTATTTTTATATCTTACATCATCTGCTGTCTCCCTTCACATTTCTGTTGTGCATCCCCCTGGAGTGTGGGGTGGGATGTTACATGTTGATCTTCTTCCCCCTCCCCTCACGGTATTGCTACTCCCGTTACTATTCCTGAGGGGTTTATCTGTCCTGGATTCAGTGTGTTGAGCTCTTATCTGTAGCAGTGTACATGTTCTGGTCTAGCCGGATTTGTAAGGTAGAACTGGGGTCATGATAGAGGACAGGTCGGGGGAAGAAGGATTAAAGAACTAGAGAAATGTTGTGTGTTTCATCAGTGCTGTACTGCACCCTGGCTGACTCATGCCTTCCTTTTGACCCTTCTGTGAGGGGATGCCCAATTGTCTTCAGATGGGTTTGGGGTCTCCATTCCATCTCCCCTCATTCGCATTGATATGATTGTTTGTTTTGGGTCTTCTGATGCCTGAAACCTGTTCCTGTAGACACCTTGTGATCACACAGGCTTGTGTGCTTCTTCCATGTGGGTTTTGTTGCTTCCCTGCTAGATGGCCATTTATTTAACGTCAAGCCTTTAAAACCCCAGATGCTATATCTTCTAATAACCAGCCACCATCAGCTTTCTTCACTACATTAGCTTATGCACCCATTTTGTCTTCAGCAATCTTGTCAGGAAGCTGAGCATCATGGAATGCCAGGTTATTATAACAAGTGTTCTCATTGAAGGAGGACTTGAGTAGAGGCCCAATGTCCATCTGCTACCTTATTATTTAACCTGTAAATATATGTCCCCATCGTCATACATAAATATATTTATATAAATACAGGCCTATATTTATACCTCTATAAATGACTTTTGCCTCCTAGTTCCTCCCTCTATTTCTAAAGACACTTTAAAGAAAATTTTAAAATATCAATTCAGCCATATCTATTTTTGTTTGTTCTTCATTCTTTCCTGCATATCTGACCTCATATCTTTTTCATTTACCCTCATACTAAAGAACTACCTTTAATCTTTTGTGTAGAGCTATTTTGCTGCTGATAAATGCTCAATTTTGTTTCTCTGGAAATGTCTATATTGCCATGTTTTTAAAAGAGCATTTTCACTGAACATAGAATTCTAAGTTGTTAGATTTGTCTTTAAGTGCTTTAAAGATATCATTGCATTGTCTTCTGGTTTCTATCATTCTTTACGAGGTGTCAGCTGTTTGATAGTTTTCTGAATGTAATGCTTCCCTCCAATGCCTGCTTTCAAGGATTTCTCTCTGTCATTGGTTTTTGAGAAGTTTGGCTATAATGTGATTATTTTGTTTTTCTCTGTATAAATACCATTTGGGTCTTACTGAGTTTCTTTCTTTCTTTCTTTTTATAATCCCACCTCCTGGAATGTCAATTGTGCAACCAAAGATTTACGATGGCATTCATTGTTTAATTATTTAAAAAAAAAATATATATATATATATATAGCCTGTCATTCCATAGTTCAATCACATCAGGAAGAATTGTACAATTACAACCACAACCAGTTTCCA
>NW_022111369.1:42139808-42143614 GCF_000313985.2 Echinops telfairi
ATGGCAAGTCCATTCAAGTTTCCTTTGCGAACTCTTTGTTTTTAAGTCACTCAAACCATTGTTTTGGTTCAAGGGATGAGGACTCTGGAGAGATTTTGTTTGTTTGTTTTTAAAGAAACGTACTCTAATTTACACAGCCCATCCCAAGAAAGTAAATCAACAGCAATATCCTATTAAACCCTCTCCACATGTGGGGTTTTTGTTTGTTTTGCATTATTTTTTCCATGTTCTCCCTCCCACCTACTTTTGATCTTAAACGGCTGGTTTTTCTAAACTGCTAGAATTGAAGGGTGGAGAAGGGCCACCGTTTTACTGGATTTCTTGAGTCTGTGGGTTGATGTTGTCCAGAATTTTCAAAATGTCTTATTTTCCACAGCCCCTGTTGAGACCCCCCACTTAAATCTTTGTTTTCCTTATATATGTACTTTTTTTCTTTCAGCAGCTTTTAAGGTTTCTGTCTTTATCATTGCTATTGATCTGTGATAATGATGCCCATGGTATTCTCCACTTTTAAAATCCTTCTTGGAGTTCCTTGTTGTGTTCAGCCAGGTTGACTAGAGAAACAAATCCAGTGACACTCATATATGTGTAAGAAAGGGCTTTATATCAAGAAGTAATTGTATATTAGGAAACCATCCCAGCCCACTCCAGAGCAAGACCACAAGTCCCTTTTCAGACTCATGCGGCTACATGCAAGGTTCAGAATGCAGGAAGATCACAGATGGGTGAGAAGTCTTGTGGATCCAATGGCCGTGGATACATCTCCAGGACTCTCACGGGTCTCAGCATGGCTCCTCAGCAGGAAGGTGAAGGCAGAGAGAGTGGCCCACCTCCAGAGAGCCATTTATCTTGGCACCTCCAAATGAGGTCATCAATCTGTGACTGATTGACAGGCTAACCTCCACCCATGTCTTCTTACAGCTGCCATGTTGGCACACATGCAAAAAAAACCCTATACTTGTGTTTCTTGGATTTGTAATTTTCTCTAGATTTGGAAAACATTTTAGAGATTATTTCCTGAAATGCTCTTTTCCTCTCCCCCACATTTCTGGAGCTCATATGTGAGTCAATTTCATCTTGTTCATGCTACTAATGCATATGCTCATGGTACTCTATCAATGCCTCTGATTCAAAGGTCTCCATACTGGATAATAAAAATTTAAATGTTTCCCAAACCAATGTTAACTCTTGAAATTGTTTCACTTACAGCGCTTCATGGTGTGTTCACCATACAAATGTATAATTTAGTATTCAAAAGTTTAAAGGTCCCCTATTCCTATTTCTGGGATTCTTTTTCACTAAGTAACTCTCCTTTCTCCAATATTCTAATTTTACTCAAGAAAATGTACTCTTGGATGATTCAGGAAATAGCCCCAAATTATCTAGATAACAATTGGTAAATTGAGTGCAGGGTTCATTTTTTCTAAGTGATTTTTGTTTTGTTTTCCTTCATCACAATGCCTTGAAACAAAACTGGGTAAAGCAGGCTTCCCCAACTACTTAATTTGCTTAAAATTAATGTCAGTGAGAAAAAAGTTGCTTATCCCAAATGTTCCGTCATTCCCAGCTTCTCACACCTTCTTGTTGTTTCAGTGATCCTGTCGGTTAGTAGTAAGCCTAGGAAGGAAGCCTGATACCAGCCGAATCATCATACTCCTCCTGCTGGAAAGAAGCCCTAACTACAGGCAATGGAAAGGCATGCAGTGCATCAGGCTGGGTGGTTATGTTCAACACTCAGGTGCCAAAGAGCTAGGGACAAAAGAAATGGAGGAAGACAAGACTGCACCTTGAATACACGGATGGCACCCAGCTAGAACCCTGCTCTTATTTCTAAGGCCAGAAAATCTTGCTACTCTTTTGAGTATGTATAAGGTATGTGACTCTGAGTAACAATAAAAAAATAATTGTGGCGAATTCAGTTTCAAGGAAGCACTCAACCTTCAGGGAAGGCATAATGAGCAAAGCTCATCTGCCCAAGTTGAAAATAAAATTATGGACAGGAAGTTATCATTGAAATTCAATGGTGGCAGGTATGTCCAAAGGATACTCCCAGGATTTTGGTCCCTTTAAGAATCTTATGCTAGATGAATGTGTGGCGCCGGCAACGACTGGACAACAGAACACACTGGAATGGTGGTAATATGAGGCAATACTACCATCATGTTAGAAGTCTTGGAGCGAGTATATGCAATGCTCCCATGTCAATTGTTTCCACGTGGGGAGCCCCCTCTCCAACGAACCTGTTTGACTACAGTGTAAAAATGAGGCAATGTACATTTTCCATATTACATTTTTCTGTGAAAGAAACTTTTGTAATAGTCAAAACATAATTGCCGACTATTACTACATAGGTGGCACTTGTTGAGGACAGAGCTTCCTAGATAGGATTTGTCACCCTATCCTATCATACTATAAGCAACTGATCAAGAAAAGAAGCGAGATCAACAGTGTTAAGTGCCACGAGACAGCAGTGGAAGGTTCCCTGAGTCCGGATCTTGCTCCCACCCTGAGGTTGTCTAATTGGCAGCCACTGTTTCTTCTCCTGAAAGTTAGCACCAAATCAAACTGCACCCCAGTGGTACTTTTTTCTTACCTCTCTGAGCATCTAGTATAAGCTATTCTTAACTCACACATAAAACCAGAAAGCCAGCTCATTTTGGTCAAACCAACTCTGACTCATAGCAACCCTACAGGAAGAGAACAACTGCACCTTCAGGGTTGCAAGGCTGCACTCCTGAAAGACGCAGGCTGTCCGGGCCTTCCCCAGGGAAGGGCCGCTAGCTTCAATGAACAGCTGAGTTCTGAGCCACTCTATCACCAGGTTCCTTACGTCATATAAAGCCAAAACCAAACCCGCTGCCATAGCGTCGCTGCTGACTCACAGTGACCTCTGTAAGGGTTTCTGAGACTGTACGTTTTATGGGAGCAGGTAGTCTCCTCTTTCTCCCAAGGAGTGGCTAGCGGCCGGACACCCTGCCCACCCCCGCCCCGCCCAACCTTGCAGTTAGCAGTGTAGTTCCTAACCCACAATGCCACGAGGGGCTCCTCATAGGAGAAAATATTACATTCTATGAAATCTAAAATGTACTACGTTTTCCTCCTATTTATGATTTAAGTCAAAACTGTTAACAAGTAGGGAATGATTAAAGGCTCCTCTTTTAAATTCTGCTTCAGTTTGGATTCAATGCTGTTGCTAACGACTAAAAATGGTGCTCACGAGTTTGCAAGGTTATATGGAGAAAAGTAAATATTTTATTAAGCCTCCCAGAATTACTTATTGACTATCCTTCCACACCCCACCCCTCCCTATAACTGCATGGCATTGTTGATAAATGTTACACATCCCTTTATAGTTCCATGTCTAAGACTGTCTTAGTTCACCTGAAGGCAAAGATATAGCTCCTTATTTTATGTGGCTACCATCTAACCGAGTTTGCTGAATTCGGGAGAAGAGAGGGTTTCAAAGGGGCAACAACTGCAGCGCACGCTGTCGTGGGCTTACTCACATCATCTCACTTCCTCCTTCCAGCAACCCTAAGAGACAGCTACTACTGTAATTCTTCCTGTTTCTACTGAGGAAACCACGGCATGGGGAGGGTAAGTAACCAGCTCCAAATTTAAGAGCTGGGTAGGGACGAAGGCTTGGCTTTACCCAAGCAGTCTGCTCTTTGAGTCTTGTGTTCCTTCCGTCACATTTTCAGTCAGGACTCACTGAGCTCGGCTGGGTAGAAAGACAGACCTGGATGAAGGCTCCTTATCCAGTCCGTGAGATAAAAAGAAGACTCTAGATAGCTTTTGAGAAGCCA
>NW_022111369.1:42143802-42146464 GCF_000313985.2 Echinops telfairi
AATTTTTAAAAATATTTTATCGAAGGCTCCTACAGCTCTTGTAACAATCCACACATCCATTGTATCAAGCACATTTCTACATATGTTGCCATCATTATTTTCTAGACATTTATTTTCTATTGAGCCCTTGGTGTCAACTCCTCTTCCCACCCCCTCCCACCCACCCCCACCCTCATGGCTCCTTGATAAATTATAAATTATTTTCATATCTTTCACCGGCCGCTGTCTCCCTTTCCTTAAGGTGTCTGTTGCTTGTTCCCCTGGAGGGACGGTATGGTTAGGTGTCAATCATCATGACCAGTTGCCCCTTCCTCCCCTCCCACCTTCCTCCAACCTTCCTGGTATCGCTACTCCCCTTCCTGCTCCTGGATTCCATGTGTGGTCAGTTCTTATGTCTTATCTGTACTTGTGCACCTGCTCCGGTCTAGCCGGCAATGAAAGGCAGGACTGGGGTCATGATAGTGGAGGTGGGGCAGTGGGGGGGTGGGGGGGCAATGAGGAAGCCTCAAGGAACCAGAGGAGTATTTTAATCACAAATTACTTCGAATGTTTGAGAGTTTCAGTATATCATAATCTCAAGACACTTGAAAAAAGCTAAATTAAGGAGTTACAAAGTATCTTAAAATAACTACAGCATGTTGATGTCAGGAGTCATAGATTCTAATGTCTGGTCTACTAATAAGTATATGAATGATCTGGGTAAAAGTCACTTATTCTAATATAAAAATCTTAATGGCAATAGTAGCACTGAAGCCATAGGATTGATGGACAAGCTAATCTGTGTGCTGTGCCGCACACTTAGGTCAGAGTTGGCAATTGTTGTCACTCACCGCGACCACCATGTTAGCAATTCTGCAGACCAAGATCTGAAAAATCCAAGTGGGATTTATGCATGTCATTAATACCACTTTCATTTTAGTACTAGAGTTAAAAGATGTGTGAGTGATTCTTTTTCCTAGTGTAATGTAGATGTCTTTAAGTCTGCCATCATAACCTCCACCACTCTTCTGCCAGTTTGCCATACTGCAGTGGCTTGTATGTTGCTCTAATGCTAGTAGCTATGCCACCAGTATTTAAAATCCAAGCAGGTGACCCATGGGTCACCAGGTTTCAGAGGAGCCTCCACACTACACACAGAGCAGGAAGAAGAATAGATTGTCCGATTCTGAGGGGTCAGCTAGTGAAAGTCATCTGAATAGCCACAGAACATTGTCAGATATGATCCTAGAAGATGAACCCCTCAGTTTTGAAGACGCTGGAAATACGTAGTACTGCTGAAGAGCCGCCGCCTCCTCACAGTAGGATGGAGCAAAACTTCCCAAAACTTTATTTGGATGAGGCTTGACTCAAGATGAGAAGAAACAAATGCCTATTAATAATTGTAATGTGGAACATACAAAGCATGAATCTAGAAAAGCTAAAAGTCATCAAAAATGAAGTGAAGTTCACAAAGATCAATAATTTAAGCAATGTTTGCTGCTGTTGTTGGTAGGGTCGACTCATAGCAACCCTGTGTATAGCATCATGAAACTTGCCCTGTCCTGCACCATCCTCACAATTGTTACATTTAAGCCCATTGTTGCAGCCACTGTGTCGATCCATCTCATGAAAGTCTTCCATTTTTCCACTGCCAAGCATGATGTCTTTCTAGGCATTAGTGAGGTGAAATGGAATCATGTGGACCATTGAGTCCAGCAAACATATGGTTTATCACGCTCAGAATGACAAATTAAAGAGAAATGGAGTAGCACTTCATCGAACAGAACACTGCTAGGTCTATCTTGAAGTACAATATTGTTTGTGATAGTGATAGGATAATATCTATATGTCTACAATGAAGTCCAATTAAATATAACTATCATTCAAATGTATGCCTCAACCACTAAAGTTAGTAGTGAATTGAAGATTTCTGGCACTTTTTTCAGTCTGAACTTGATTGAATATGCAATCAAAATGCATCAATAATTATTGGTGATTGGAATGTGGAAGTTGGGAACAAAAATGAGGGATCAGTAGTTGAAAAATGTGACTTTGATGATAGAAACAAGGCTGGAGATATCATGAGAGAATCTTGCAAGACTAATGTTTTCATTGCAAATATGTTTTCAACAACCTAAATAGTGACAATACATGTTGTGTTAGACAGGGTTCTCTAGGGAAACAAAACCAGGACACATATTATATAGATAGAGAGATACAACACAAAGAAATAAACAAATAATTAGTCCACAGAGCAGTACAAATGGCTCAGTTCAACTCACTTCCATGAGACAGTTAGTACACTGGTAGTCCTTCAACTCACGAAGGCTGCTGGGTGCCAGTCAAGGAAGCAGACAGCTGAATCTTCTGTAGAGCAATACAGACAGTCTGGCCACAAGCAGCAAACAGCAAGGCAGGTCACCAACAGTCAGCCAGATGACAGGATCCAACAGTCCCCAGCTCAAGTGATGTATACACCAGTAGTGTGGCGAAGCAGGTTTTGAAGGAACCTCAAACTATAGTGACACAGTCCATAGGTTGAGTGTCCCACAGGTAGTGTAGCTCGCAAGTTGAGGCAGAGAACTAACTAAGGCAGCCACACACTGGTCCTAACATCAGAGAGGAAGAGACAGAAAGGGGAGGCTCACCGAGCCATTTGTCTCTTTGCCCTTCAATTAACCTG
>NW_022111369.1:42147066-42148191 GCF_000313985.2 Echinops telfairi
TAACAGACTCGGTGATACCTAACAAGAACAACAAGGGGTCAAGCAATGGAAAACTTGGGAACCATCAAAAGAAGACGAAAGAAATACAGAGTTGCTGTGTCAAAAACAATTGGTAGATATTCAGCCATTTAAAGATTTAGGAAATGACCAAGAACCAATGGTATTGAAGGAAGAAGGCCACACTGCACTAATGGCATTAACCCAAAACAAGGAATCAATGGAATACCAATGGAAATGTTCCAACAAGCTGTTGCAACACTAGAAGCTAAATCTATTCTAAGAAACTCGGAACTACCTGGCCAACTGACTGGAAGAGACCTATAATTGTGCTCATTCCAAAGAAGGGTGACCCAACAGAATGGTGAATTTATTGAGCAATATTATTAATAGCACATGCAAGTGAAATTTTGCTGAAGATAATTTGAAAATTATTGCAGCAGTACATCAACAGGGAGCTGTCATAAATTGAAAGTAGATTCAGAAATGGATATGGAAAGGGGGGTATCACTGCTTACTCCTGATAAAACTTGGCCTAAAGCAGGGAATACCAGAAAGATGTTTACTTGTATTTCGTTGACTATGGAAAGGCACTTGACTGTGTGAATCATACCAAATTATGGATAACATTGTGAAGAATGGGAATTTCAGTACAATTAATTATACTCATATAGTACCTGTATGAGCATGGATCAAGGGGCAGTCATTTGAACTGGGAATATGGAGGGAATATGGGCTGGTTTAAAATCAGGAAAGGCGTGTGTCAGGATTGTATTCTTTCACCATACTTATTCAATCTGAATGCAGAGCCAATAATCCGAGAAATTGGATTATATGAAGAAGAATGTGGCGTTAGGATTGGAGGAAAGCTCATTGACAACCTGTGATATTCAGATGACACAACTTTGTTTGCTGAAAGCCAGAAGGACTTGAAACACTTGCTGATGAAAACCAAAGACTGTAGCCTTTGATATGGATTGCAACACAATGGAGAGAAAGCAAACATCCTCACAACTGGATCAACAGACCTCATGATAAACAGAAAGATGACTGATGTTGTCAAGGAGTTTACCTTAGTTGGACCCACTATCAATGCTCATGGAAGTTTTTGTCGTTAGGTGCCATCAC
>NW_022111369.1:42149633-42151469 GCF_000313985.2 Echinops telfairi
TGTACATGCCTGTATTTAGACCTCTAAAAATGCCCTTTGCCTCCTAGTTCTTTCCTCTATTTCCTTTGACTTTCCTCTTGTCCCGCTATCATGCTCAGCCTTCCTTTGGGTTTCAGTAATTCCTCTCGGTTACATTGCTCTTGATCAAGTCCTACCAGGCCTCTCACACCCTCCTCGCCACTGATTTTGGATCACTTGTTGTTCCCTTGTCCCTGGGTTGGTTAACACCACTTCCTTTCCCCCCACCTCCCCTCTCGCATGTCCCCACAGGAACTATCGGTCCTGCTGTTTTCTCCTCCAGATGGTTAATCCAGTATATCTTATCTGGATAGGCCTGCAGAGATAATAATATGCACAAAAAAATAAGACAGAGCAACAAAAGAAAACAAAACAATGACAACAACATAAAAACTAATGATTAAAAAAAAGGAAAGTCTATAAATAGTTCAAGGTCTGTTTGTTGACCTTTAGGAGTGTTTTTCGGTCAAGTCTGATGGGGTGTCATGCCCTGGCCCAAAGTCTATTTTTGTTACTCCCTTGGGACTTCCTTGCTCTGCTCCCCTTGCTGTTCTGTTGCACACCCTGAGTGTTTTGCCTCAGTGTAGTGGGATCAGATCGGACACAATTCCCACACTGTGTCTCCAGTGTTGTCCCCTGTAGGTCTATGGGGCAGCGAGGGATGTTCTGTCCCGTAATGGAGCTGGGCATATGGTCCTCTCTGTGTATTGACTGCTCTGAGGGACTATATCATCCTCAAGACTTGGTGTGCCAGGATGTGCTCCACTCTCTCTTCCTCTCCCTTCACTTGCTCCCATGTGCTCTGATCAGACATGTCCCTCTCCCTGAACTGTAGCTTCAGTGCTGTCCTCTGAAGTAAATTCTTCTGGGGGAAGTCAATGTCCAACTTTCACATGCATATGAGACAACTTAAAATACCATGACTTGGGTCAGGTGAACTAAGTAACACCCTTTCTTTTCAATATTATAAAGAGATCTTGTGTAGCAGATTTACTTAATGCAACATGTCTCTTCATCTCTTGACTGCTAATTTCATGAGCATTGATTATGAATCCAAGCAAGACAGAATCCTTGACAACTTCAACCTTTTCTCCATTTATCATGATGTTATCTATTGTTCCATTTGTGAGGATTTTGGTCTTCTTGACACTGAGTTGTCATCCACACTTGAAGTCAATATGCCAATTGAAATGTTTCAACAAGCTGATGAAGCCCTGGAAGTACTTACTTGTCTATGCCAGGAAATTTGGAAGCTAGCTCACGAAAGTAGCAGTCATGAAGTCAAATGGCATATTCTATTAGGGAGGTTTGTTGCCCAAGATTTCTTTAAAGTGTTAAAGAGCATGTCATTTTTAGGATGAAGGTCTGCCTGAGCCAAACCATAGTATTTTCAATTGCCTCAAATACATATGAAAATTGGACACTGAATAAACAAGACTGAAGAAAAACTGATTCATTTGAATTGTGGTGTTGGTGAAGAATATTGAAATTACAATGCACTGCCAGAAGAATAAATAAATTTATCTTGGAAGAAGCACAGTTAGAATGTCCTCCAGAATGGAGGATGGTGAGACATCACCTCACATACTTTGGACATGTTATCAGGAGAAATGAGTCCCTGGAAAAGGATGTCATGGTTGGTAAACTAGAGGGTCAGCGAAAAAGAGGAAGACCCTCAAGGAGATGGATTGATACGGTGACTACAACAATGGGTTCAAACATAACAAGAATTGTGAGGATGGTTGGTGACTGGAATGTGTTTCAGTCTATTGGACATGGGATTGCTGAGTCAGACATGACTCAACAACAACAACCATA
>NW_022111369.1:42152048-42167383 GCF_000313985.2 Echinops telfairi
ACTTGAAGGCAGTAAGTTTGGTTCTGGCTTTGGAACATTGTCAGGCAAGAGTACTCCATCCATTGATTTGGCAAAAGCAGTATGAAAACAAGAAGGTGAGTGTGATGGAATTCAGCTCTTGGAGTCGAAGAAGTTCTTACTGAATTCAGTCTACCACGTGGTCATTTGTAACCTTTGGCAAATTACATAACTCTGTTTCCTCAAGTATTAAAAGGAACTAACAACACTTGAAAGGCTGTTTCAAGGAATAGAGAGGAGCCATGAGTATTAAATGAACCTAAATTCGTTCCTTAGTATTACAGGAACTAAATAAATGTACACAGAAACTAATCTCTACATGATACATAACTCTTACTGTGATGGTACAGACTTTGCCAATAACAATGAAGATAATAATAGTTCTAATTCAACTTAACATTTCTGAAACAGAAAATTCCCACAACCATGGAAAAATCCTGAGCACATTCATGAAAAAAATGTTATGTTAGATTTGAGTCATATCAAAATTTAACTAGCAAAGGAAATACTCTACCGTGTTACTGTAGCAATTTTTTGTATTACTCATGATAAACATGAAGAATGTATCTGCTACTGGGGACTAAAAGAAAGTTTTTAGTTAAATGATCTCATCCCCCAACTGTTATTCAAACCCAAGGTGTAGTGACGCGCTGTATTTGGCTTATCTTGGCATACAAGTGTCCGGCCTTTGCCACCTAACTTCCGGTTACATCACTGTTCTTTCTTTAGTAAAGTAAAATGATTTGCTTCCAAGTTTAATTTAACTGAATGGACTGTGGCTAGCAAGTAAGCACATTAAAATTATGCCCCAGGGCTATGGGGAATAGCTGAAGCTGGTCATTAAATAACCATTCTGAAGCGCCCGGTGCCCCGAAATAGCACTTTGTATCCTGTTACCTGAAGGGATTAAAAGCAAGCCACGTATCAGAACACAGTTCCAAGATCTAAAGACAGAAGGTTCCAGCCGTTTTAAATGACCTAAAATTCCCTCAGACAAAATTGAAGGAGATCAAAGTTTTGGCCCAGCAACTTTGAATGCCAGATGAAATGCCCCAGTTGGGTTAGCTTGATTATTCCTCTTTCACTTGACTGTGTCTCTCTATCACCTCCTCTCTATCTCTAATTTCTGCCATTAATGGAGAAATTAATCCTTGAAGTTCTAATGGCTCAGCATTTTCAATTATTCACTTCAACTAAGGAATTCCTTTTTTAAAAGCTCAATGTTCTCAGTTACAATAATCCTCCACCAGACACCGATATCCAACCTGCACTGCCATGCGCCTCCACCCCCCAAAAGAGCATTTCCTTCATAGACATTTTTCTGAAGGTTTAAAAAAAATCCTTCTGACTACTTATTTCCTTCCCTAAAGTCCAAACTCATAATCAGCTTAAGCCTAAAAATTGTTTAATAAGCATTTTAACATTTTTTTCTAAAGATGAGTTTTAGAAAAGAGAAGGGGAGTAAAGGTTAGCTACTGTATTCTTCTAAGGCCAAGTGGTGCAAACCATTAAGCACTCAACTACTAAATGAAAAGTCAGTGGGAACTCACCTAGAGTCACATTAAAAAATAGATATCTGGAGATGTGCTTTCAAAATGTCGCAGCCCAAACCCAACAGGGAAAAGCTTGAACACGTTCTGAAGCAGTTCCACTCTGGAATACGTCGTCGCCAGGAGTAGGAATCAACTACGTTGGTTTGGCTCTTTGTTTTGTTTTGATTTATGATCTAAAATAAATTGAACTGGTCCTAACTTTTTTTGGCTGCCTAGCTATTACTAATCTGTTGAACTTTTAACCTACATTTAAAAGCAAAACACAATGAAAAAAGGTTCTTATTCTTACATCTTCTTTTCTGCTCCAGGATGACCTCTCGTTGTCTTATTGTCTGAGTCCTTTGTCTGGTCATGTATCTTGATGAGAAGACAGGGCGTCCTGTGACCCTCTTATCACTCTCGACAAAGCTGTTTCTCACGGTGCGAGGAGAGGGCTGCTGAAGACATGACTGCTGTCGATGCAGTGGCTCCCGAAAGCTATGTTGACTTCGATGCGCCTGAGGTGTTTCTCTTTTCTTCCCTAATAATCTGCATGCTCAGTTTTTTGTTTTATTTTATTGGAGGAGTTGGAAAATTGCTAAATGAAAACAAGAGATTTCTGCTTTCCTTATAGGATTCTTCATGGCCCAGTGTTTAAAGAGCTTGCTGCCAACTCAAAGGCCAGTGGTTTGAGCCCACTCCTCATTCCACAGGAGAAATGTGTGGTATTCAGCTTCTGTAAAGACTTACAGCCTTGGAAACCCTGGGGGGCAGCTCGACTCTGGCCTACATGGTCACTGAGTCAGAAACAACTCAACAGAGATGGGTTCTTTGGCTGTCGTTTGTTTTTATTCTGCTACTTTTTATTCATCCAAGATTTGTATTCCTCTAAGAAGTATAAGGATAAACAGAGGTGATTCAAAGATAGATAATAGTATATATTTTAAAATGTTTATTATGGTGAATGATAACAGATTTAAGGTGTGTTATAATTGCTTCAGAATATATTTAGAAAAAAATACCAGTTAAATCCGAAAAACACTATGCTCAAGGAGCTAAATCAGGCACAAGAAGAAATACTATATGATCTAACTTATATGAAATAAGAAAATATCTAGAAACCAAAGATTATTTGTGGCTAGCCCTGTGGTGTAGTGGTTATGAGTTGGGCTGCGACCCACAAGGTCAGCAGTTATACCACCAGCTGCTCAGTTGGTGAAAGACGGGGCTTTGAAATCTCATAAAGGGTTACAGTCTTGGAAACGCACAGGGCAATTCTACCAGGGTCACAGTGAATTGGCATTGACCAGATGGCAGTGAATTTGTTTGTTTTACCAATCACTGGAGGGAATGAGGAGGAGGAACATTTTGCAGAGACGGCATTGAGTTTATGTTAATGGTAATGGAAAAAATGGACAAAGTTATAATAATGGCACAGTATGAAAATTTAATCAATATCACTGAATTATACATAAAGAAAATGCTGAATTGGTGGATATTTTGTTTTATATATGTTCACCACAATAAAAAAGTAAGAAATAAAGGTTATCTATTAACCCCCTTACAAAGCTCCTTTTTGTAAACTGGACTAGTTTCTCATAGACTCCAATTAATGTGAACATACTCTTTTATGCTCATGGGAAGAATTCTATCTCCGGAGATTGGTGTTTCAAATCTAAGACTGCAATGAAATTTGTTGCTGGATATTTTTTCTTGTATCCATGATACATGATACACGTGCATTAAAATGTTTGTAATGCCATTTCTCCCTGATCCCCATCAAATATCAACAATCCAGAGACTGTCCCCACCTTTCTTCTCCAAAGGAGCTCCATTCCCTTGGTTTCCACAGCATCTTGCTGGTTGCTTCTTGAATGGCATTCATTGCAATATGAAACTATTTTTATTTGCTAATTGGATTTCTCTGTGTACTAGAAGCTAAATTCCTAAGGGCAAGGAACTTGTCTACTTTCTACATTTCTGCATCCTCAAGAGCTAGTACTGAATTGAACCAGAAAACTTTCTACTTACTTTTCAATCCCTGTGGCCAAGGTCATTACAGTAGGTGCCTCTCATTTAATCCAGGCCTTTCCTCATTCAAAATATGAGATAAATCAAAAAGCATTACTGAAAAAAACTCATAGAAACATTATTTTAAAAATGTAACACTATTGTTTTTCAACATAGGCCTGCACATTTCTGAAGGCCACCACTTTCCAAATCTCAAGCCTTTCCTGGAAGAATTCTGTTTATACCACGTCAAAATGACAGCTTGGGCATCATCAAAGGGATTCACATCATGTGCCTTTGAGATGTTTTTGAGTGTTGGAACAAAAAGAAGTCTGAAGAGTCAGATCAGGGCTGTAGGGAAGACAGGGTAAGCTTTCCCAATGAAACCGTCTTAGGACAGCCCTTACTGCCCTTGAAGAATGATCCATGCATGTCACGGGGGAGAAAAATTCCTTGGCATCGCTTGCCTGGATTTTTTCCTTACCAATGCAGTTTCCTATGTTCTTAACACTTCTTCCTAATAAATCTGCATGATCAGCCTGTCCTTCAAGAAAATCATATCAAGATCCTCCAAAGAGCCACCACAACCCCTGGTGTGGACCTCTGCCTTGGATTCCTCGTGAGGCTCCCCCCCCATGCTAGAGTTGCAGCATTTCCATAAACGTGATGCCATGCTTCAATGGTTTGAGGAGAAGTCCACTGTTAACTTTTTAAAAATTTGATATTTGCCCTGATCTCAAAATGATGGCTTCCCCTCATCCATGGTACAAAAAGTATTCATTTTTTTTAAGGCACGCTATGGAGTCCAAGAGAAGTAAATACTGAGAGAACTTGTCTGTGGTCATCTACTGACAACAGTCATGTTTAAACATGTATTTGCTTGGAATTAACCCCGTGCATGTGTGAATTAAAATATTTGTGCATGAATTGTAAATTTTTTGTTTACCTTTGCAAAACCAACGTGTTTTCTTTAGCTCTCCCAAGCTATTGCTTGTTTTATCTTTTTCCTGATAGCATAATTAATACATATTTATTTCCAAAAATGGGGCAAGAGAGGCTATCATATAAAAAGATAATTAAATTCATTGGATGTGATCAATCACCTCAGTTTGTTGGGGAGTAGGGGGTTCCCCAGGACCTGGGAATTTCAGGGCTAAAACCAGCAAAATCCATGACAAATTGGGGTTACCCTATATCTGTTTCACTCCATAGTTACTATCAATAACTTACTCTCTCTTCACCCATTATTTTATGCATGTTATACATAATTGAGATTACATTGCATCTGTAATTTTGAATTCAGCTCTTTCCAATTAATTTTGTATCACAAGCATTTCCCCCATATGATTAAAATTCCATCTTAATATTATTTTAAAAGCTTCTTAATATTCCACATTATGCTTAAGAGGCAGTGTAATGTAGAAGAGTTAAGATCACCGAGTTGGGAGCCAGAGCGCCTGCACTCAAATTCCAGCTCGACTTTGGTACCTTACTTCTCCTCTCGGGGCCTTTGTTTCTTTGCTTCTAACCTTACCCCAGCCACCCTGCAGCCCCTGCAGACATCTCTTCATGCCCCAGACTCAGAGACAATCTCAATAGAGTCACCTACCTGTGCAATAAAGATCCCTGCTGGGGTAGTGGGTTAAATGTACTTGGGTTCAAAGGTCAGCAGTTTGAACCCACCAGCCACACTCTGCAATAGAAAGATGAGGCTGCTGGTTCCTGTAGGGATTTATAGTCTTGGAAATCCTATGGGGAGGTTCTACTCTATCCTGTTAGCTCACTATGAGTCAGAATTCACTGAATGGTAGTGGATTTTAGTGATACCTGTGGGATTTGTGGTACAGTAGCACTAGGTAATAAGGCAGCTACTGAGAGGGGCAAGTTATAAGCAGTTGGAAGGAGTGCAGAACTCCTTATGAACAACAATCACCCCACGGCTACTTGCAATCGGGTGAATACGTTTCGTTGTCACAATGTCACTTAGTGTGTGCAAAACCATTAGTCTGACCATGGGATGTACGTCTCCTGGATTTCTCTTTACCGCTCTAGCAACCAAGAAAAATCATTTTTCCTTTTCGTACTGCATTTGTGCCTTTTAAATGGATTATAATAAGTTCGCACATTTCAGTTCACTCGGGTGGATAAATAGGTAAAGGGTAAACAGCCCCTTAACGAACGAAAAAGTCAACAAGAGCAAGAACAAACACATGGGCGAGGCTGGCATGGAACAGAATCCATCTGAAAATTCTGTGGAGGAGGGCTGTTCTTTCCTACCAGCAGTTTTACCACACATGAGCAGCCACAATTTTAAAATATGAAGGTGAAGATTGTCCTTAGGAGGGAAGAGATGCTCACCTGCTATGCTTGGGGACCTGCCAGCATCTGCAAAGCCTGCTAGCTTTGGCAGGCTGCCCTGGGGGTAGTATAAGAAGCCCTTTCCTGAAACTGTCCATTCAGGGTCATTAATAAGCTCCAAACTGAAAACAGAATTTTAAGGGTCTTCTGTATGGGTGGTGAAAGTAATCTGACTTTGAAAGAAAGATTGGTGGGGACACCTTTTAAAAAAAAATCATTTTAATTGGTGGCTCGTACAACTCTTATCACAATCCATCCATCCATCCATTGTGTCAAGCACATTTGTACATTTGTTGTCCTCATCATTCTCAATACATTTTCTTTCTACTTGAGCACTTAGTATCAGCTCCTCATTTCCCCCCTCTCTCCTTGCCCCTCCCTCCCTCATGAACCCTTGATAATTTATAAATTATTATTATTTTGTCATGTCTTACAATGTCCAACGTCTCCCTTCACCCACTTTTCTGTTGTCCGTCCCCCAGGGAGGGGATTATATGGAGATCCTTGTAATCAGTTCCCCCTTTCTACCCCACCTTCCCTCCACCCACCGGGTATTGCCACTCTCACCACTGGTCCTGAGGGGTTCATCTGTCCTGGATTCCCTGTGCTTCCTGTTCTTACATCCTCTGGGGTGGCACCTTTTTTATAACCTTGGAAAACTAGCCCAAGTCTGAGGAATAATGAGGCATTACTTCATCCTAGCCTGGATGATAAAACAAGAGCAAAGAACAAATCACCTTAAAAACAGCTGTTAGGAAAAGTGGGTGAAGGGAGGCATGGGTCAGTGTAAGACATGAAAAAATTATAAATTATCAAGGGTTATGAGGGAGGGACGGGGAAGGAGGGGAAAATGAGGAGCTGATAGCAAGGACTCAAGTAGAAAGAAAATGTTTTGAAAATGATGATGGCAGCAAATGTACAAATGTGCGTGACACAATGGATGGATGGATGGATTATGATAAGAGTAGTATGAGCCCCCAATAAACTGATTAAAAAAACCCAGCTGTTAGAAATAGTAAAAGCTAGCAGAAATACTAGCTAGAGCAAGGATGGCAGAGCGGTCCTAAGTAACGTTGTTCCCAAACCCAGCATACTCACTGCCGTCGAGTTGATGCTGACCCAAAGGACCAGGTAGAACTGCCCTGCAGGTTTCCAAGACTGTTACTCTGTACAGGAGTAGAAAGCCTAGTTTTTCCCCTGTGGAGTGGCTGGTGTTTTTGAACTTCTGGCCTTGCAGTTACTAAACACGGATTTGTGTTTAAACAGTCCCCTATCACTTTAGGGTTCTGGGACCCTAAGTTTCTTCATCTGTGACGTGGAAATGTTCATCTTTCTCATTTCACAGGCTTGGTGTAGAAATTAATTGAGACATACAAGTAGTTTACACTACTTAGCTAAGAAGTGGACACGTTGTAAGGACTCAATAAACGATAGCTATTATCATTTTTGTTCTAATTTATCATCCAGAGGAGCCAGACAAGTCTTCTACTTCACCCTTCGGAGTTTAGGGTGCATCACATTTAACTGCTTACAGAAAATAAGAGTCAATTCTATTTTAAAGGATACTTAGGGAAAGGAAAGGGCATAATTTCCTACACAAATTATTTTTCACTCAGAAATGTGTTCCAGTTGCCCCCATATTTCTCAGGATACAACTTTAACTATCTCTTCTTGGCTATCATTACTGAAGGTGGAGAGCAGTTTACTGCCCCTTTTAGTAAGAGTCTGAATGCTGTTCTTGAAGAAAATTATTCCTTGGCCCACTTCTCCATTTCCCACTCCCTTGCATCCCACCCTAAACACACTTCTAGTTGCTGCCTCCTTTCAATCACTGAGAGGAAATAATAATCCTTCCATCAATGGATTGTCCAGTTCTCAGTACAGAAATCACAAATCCAGAACAGTTTCATAATATATCCCAGACCTGTTTTGTAATATATCAAGGGATTTCTCTGTGCCAAGAAAACAAAAAGCAAATTGGACAGACTGAATCAGGATAAAGGTCACATAGGGGCCAAATCAAGCAATCAAAGAGAAGCCGAGTTAATGATAAAGAATGATGCGGATTTGGGTGTTGGTGTGCAAGACAACCACCCACTTACCTCCCCTTCCTCTTGAGATGTTTTGAAGGTGAGAGAATCTGACTATAAAAGGAATCATTTTATTACAAGAAGGCGGAGAGGACAGGCTCTGTTAGTGCACAGGAGACTAAACTCACTTTTGGAAGACTGAAATTGGATGCGGAAGGGTTTACTAAAATAAAGCGAGAAGGAAGGAGCCTCAGTGTAGAAAGAGAAATGGAGAGAGTGCGTGTGTGTAGACTGATGGCAAAGGCGGAGGAGAGACCTAAAGACACAGTCTGAAGACTGTAAAAGAGGCGCAGGTCACAGGCATACGAGGTGCGACCATGGTGCCATTGAGCTGTGAGCCTGAAGCCACAGGGTACTACTAGGAATTCAAGCCAGAGTCAAAAAAGGGCATAAGGGATGAGGAATATGATTGCTGACATTAGATGGATCTTGGATGAAAGTAGAGAATACCAGAACCACAAACATATTTACCTGTGATTTTTTTACTATGCAAAGGATAGGGGATCATAACAAATTATAGATAACATTGCAAAGAATAAGCATTCTAGATACTTAGTTGAAGAATCGATACATAGGCTCAAAGGCAGTTGTTTGAACAGAACAAGAAGATACTGAATGGTTGAAAATCAGGAAAGGGGTGCATGCAGGTGGTATCCATTTATTATACGTATCCAATGTGTATACTGAGCAAATAAACTAAGAAGCTAGACTACGCGAAGAAGAATGTATTGTCAAGATGGGAGGAAGGCTCGTTAACAACCTGTGAGATGCAGATGGCAAACTTCACTTGCTGGAAGTGAAAAGGACTTGAAGCACTTCCTGATGAAGATCAAGTCTACGGCCATTACCTTACGGATTAACCTTAAAATAACAGAAAAAGCAAGAGTCCTCACAGCAGACCCATAAGCAACATCATGATAAACAAAGTAAAGAATGAGGTCATCAAGGGTTTCACTTTACTTGAATCTACAATCCACCAATGCACCACAAATCTGCTGCCAAAGACATCTTTCAGTGCTGCCAAGCTAAGGCGTACTTTGAGGAATTAGGTATGCCTGACCCGAGTCATCGTGTTTTCAATTGCACACAGTCATACAAAAGCTAAGAATAAATGCCTTGAATTATGGTGTTGGTGAAGAGGAAACAACTCTGTCTTGGCCGGAGGACAGCCAGGATGCTCCTTAGCAGTGAGGATGGCAGTTGCACATGTTATCAGGACGTGCTAGTCCTTGGACAAGCACACCCTACTTTGTGAAGAAGAGGTCAGAGAAAGAAAGGAAGACCCTCAAACAGCCAAAATGACACCATGGCTGCAATAGTGGGCACGAAACAACAAATGTGAGGATGACCCAGGGCTGGAAAGTGTCTCATTCAACTGTACACACCATAAGGCTTCAAAAAGTTTATGGAATTGATAAATAATGGATTTTTTCCATGAAGTTTTTGAAGCTTCCTTATGGGGTTCTATGGATCAGAATTAACTCAGTAGCATCTAACAAATGACTGGCACAAATGGCTAAATACTCTGCCATGAACCAAAACGTTGGGGGTTCAAATCCACCTGGAGGCAACTTAGAAGAAGAGTCTGGTGAGTTATTTTCAAAAGGTTACAACCATTGAGAACCTTTTAGAACTGTCTCCGTGGCAAATGTCTTGGAATAGAGAACTGTATACTATTTATTGAAGTTACTAGAGAAGTTGGTGGGTGGTATAACTGAATTAATATCTTGTTTATTATAGGAAGGACCCAATAAAGATAATGTCTAAAATTGATAAATTAAGGAATGATGAGAGAAGCATATTTAGAGATATGGAGGTAATGCCAGAAGAAACAAAGTATGTTAGAAATGGTTAACTCCAAAAAAATGGAATGAGGATGAAATGGATAAAGCAAAGAACTTATAGTTTTATTCATGTGACCATCTTACTGGAGTTAAAATTATATAGATTTAGATAGCAAAGCGGAATGAAAAACTATAAGCAAGGAACTTAGCATTCATATGGCCATCTTACGGGAGTTAAGATTAGATAGATTTGGGTAAAAAACAGATGGAAAGACAACCCTAGAGCTAGACTGGACTCATTTTTAAAACAGGTCTAGTCAGGCAACATAGAGTCTATAAGATTAAGGAGGCAAGATAATTGGATCAAAGGGAGGGTGCAGAGCCAACAGCAGTTTCTTGAGGGCAAGCGCAGCAAGGATATTTGTCTTTCTACTTTCATAATATAGTATTAATTCCTCCAAGAGTGCTGGATTTTCTGGTTTTAAAGAATTTTCAACCAGAAAATATACTCAATTCTTCCTTTGAAGCAGGAAATTACTTACGGCAGTACAAAAAGTTTCAGTGTCCATAAAGAAGTCAGGACTGCATCATCCAACCGAATAATCCGAGAATTAAGATGAATCGATGTAAATTGGGCATGAAGACAAAAACGAGACAGATGTTTCCTCAACTGAGACTTGTTGGTTCTCCTTCTGGAATGAGAGCCAGGATGCTATTGTGCTATTCTCAAAGTTTCAGTCCCTTAAATAAGACCTCTTTAGAGTGTTGAAAAACAAAGATGTTACTATGAGGCCAGTGGTGTGTCTGACCCAAGCCATGAGGCTTTAAATCACCCATGCATGTAAAAGTTAGACATTGAATAAGACTGAAGAAGAATTAATGCATTTGAACTATGTTGTTGGTAAAGAATATTGGAAACACTGTGGACTGCCGAAGAACAAACATCTGCCTGGCAAGAAGTATAGCCAGAATTCTTCTTAGAGGCGAGGGTGGCACACTGCATCTCATGTACTCATAATCGGGAGGCATATAACCAAGAGAAATCAGTGCTTGGCGAAGGACATCATGCTTGGTAAAGTGGAGGGTCATAGAAAAATAGGAAAGCCCTCAGTAAGATGGATGGACACTCTGGCTGCAACAATGAGCTCAAACATCAGAGCAATTGTGAGGATGCTGCGGGACCAGGTGGTGCTTCATTCTGTTGTGTGTAAGGTTTGTGTGCCTCAGAACTGACTCGAAAGCACCTGACCACATTAACTCAACCATACCTTTCCCACCACTGCTTCAAAGATCCCATCATCGAGTTGATTATATTATGTTTGATAAATCGCATCATGAGCCAGGCTTCAATTGCCAAACTGAGAGTCTTGTCCTTGTCAGTTTGTCACAAAAATCTCTCTTTGTCAGATGGCTATTTTAAAAAGACAATAACAAGTGTTACTGAGACTGGAGAAATTAGAACTTTCATATCCTGCTGATGGGAATGTAAATTGATTCAGTCACTAAGAATATAGTCAAGAAAAATAAAAACATGATCACACAAAAATGTATACACTACAGCAAAATTAAAAACAGTTCAAAAGTGGAATAAGCTAAATGCCCACCATCTGACTCGTGGATAAACAAACTGTGGTTGATCCATACAGTGAAATGTTGTTCAGTAGTAAAAAGAATGTAATACTGATAAAGGCTACAATATAAAAAAATGTTACAAACATCATATTAAACAGAATAAGCCAGTCACAAATTATATATTACATCTAATATAAGAAGTGTTCAGAAGAGACCAATCTACGGACACAGAAAATAATTCGGTTGTTTCTTAGGGCTGGAAAAAAGGGTTGTGGTAGGGAAGTAAGCAAGCACCTTCTACTGAGTACTCGATTTTATGGACGTGGTGAAAATGTTCTCAGATGAACTCAAGTAATGGTTCTACAACTTTAAATGTACTTAAAATGTTTAATTATACAATTTAAATGGGGAACAAATAAGGTTGTGCATTTGAGGACCACCAGATTGAGGGCCTGTCTCCGTAACAATATAATGAATTTTCACAACACGTACATAGGTGTCTGACAGACCTAGGCGCAAATATTGGATTTGCCATTAACTAGAACCGTGGGCGTCACTTGACTTTCCTAGCTTTGGTCTATTTGTAATATGAGAATAATCATATCCTCACACTGATAAATTATATAGAACGTTAAAAATTAAAAAAAGATAGTTGTGATTCTTTGTTCATGAAGAGTATAATGAAAATTCTGAAAAATACTTTCAAATTGAAATGAATTTAGCTCAAAACTACTACTAGCATGATTATAATAAGAAAAAAAGATGGACAATAAAAAGTATTGGCAAAAATGTGGAGAAGTTAGAACGCTCATACACTGTTGGTGGAATGTAAAATGGTCTGATCGCTTACGAAACAGCTTGGCAGTTTCTCAAAAAGTTGAGCGTATAGTAATTATATGACCTAGTAACTTTACTCTAGGTATATATTCAAGTGAACTGAAAACATGTCCACGCAAAAATGTGGTCCTGGCAGCATATTCATAATAGTCAAATCACGGAATGGCCCAAAGGCTCATCAACTCTTGTTAGATGCTGTGGAGTAGATTCTGACTCGTAGCAAACCCTACGTGGGGCAGAATGAAAGACTCTGGTCCCGCACCATCCTCACAACTGATGCTGCTGTACGTGAGTCCATTGTTGCAGCAACTGTGTCAGCCTCTCATTGAGGGTCCCCAGACAATGGAATAGTACTCAACAGAAAAGAAGCACGGAGAGATGCTACCACGTGGATGAACCCCGAAAACACAATGCTGAATGCAAGAAGCCAAACACGAAATACCACCTATGGTATGATTGTATTTATATCAAATGTTCAGAATCAGCAACTTCATGAAGATGACAAGTTTAGGGGTTTCTAGGGAGTAGGGGAAAGAAAACTGGAGAATGACTCTCATTGCAACAGGGTTTCTTTTCAGAGTGACAGAAGAGTTCTGAAGGTCGGAAGTGGTGATGGACATATAATTCTGTGAATATATTAAGAAGCACTCAATTCCACATTTTATTTATTTTTCACTGTGTATCAAAAGACTTAATAAAGTGAAAAAACAATCTACTGAGTATGAGGAAATATTTGAGAATCATATATAATGACTTAAAATACAGAATATATAAAAAGAACTGGTGCAACGTATCAACAAAAAGAAAACAGTCAAATAAAAAAAAATGGGCAAAGGACTTGAATAGACCTTTCCCTAAGAAGATACACAAATGGCCAGTCTGCACATGAAAAGATGTTGAACATCATTAGTCATTGGGGAAGACACGGGAACCCTTGTCCACTGTTCCTGGAAATAGAAAATTATGCAACCACTATAGAAAACTCAAAAAGTTAAATCTAGAATTACCATATAGCCTAGCCATTCCACTAGGTATAGAGCGAAAAGACTTGCATATTGGGTTCAAAAGTATTGCTACAAAATCATGGGAATCTTTATTGAACAAAAATATCAAAAGGTAAATATCTACCTAGATCTATCTACTTAGGACAGTGTTTCTATCTCTCGAACCCTATCTTGAATAATTCTGCACTCTTCAATTTACACGCCATCAGTTTGGATGTTTGAACATCTTTCAGAGACCCTAATTCTGTTCTGTTGAAGTATTCTTTGAGTTCGAGGAAAACAAGAATGGACAGGTGCAGAGCAGTAGGACAGATGGGGTAGGTTCTCCTAAATAAATTCTCGTGGGAAAGCCCTTGCCGCCCTCAAACAATGAGCAGGTGCATTGTCACGATGAGAAGAATTCCTTGGTGCAACCTTCCTGGTCTTTTTCCTGGCCAATGCAGTTTTCAATATTCTTAAAACTTCTTCCTAATAAGCCTCCAATGATCATCCTGCAATTACACATCTTAAAAGGGTAAATTTAATAGTATGTTAATTATATGTTGATAAATGTTATAAAATGCACTTAATTCCAATAATAAAATAAGTTGTATAGTGGTACAAATGTAAACCAAACCCACTTCCATCCACTCAATTCCAACTTTCAGCAACTATAGCTCAGGTAGAACTGCCCCTGTGGGTTTCTAAGACTCTAAGTCTTTCTGGGAACAGAAAACTTCCTTTCCTCCCAAGGAGTAGCTGGTGGTTTTAAACTGTTGACCTTGCAAATCCCAGCCCAACACTTAACCACTATGCCACCAGGGCTCGGCAGATGAAAAGGCAGGCATAGGACAAGGGGAAATGGTGAGAAAAGATCGCAAAATTAACCACAACTTATTGTTGTAAATTGTGACATACTTGGGAATTATTCTAATCATGACCACCAGAAGCTAATATTATATCCTAAAAACTGGCATGAACAGGTTTCCTACAAAAGCAGAATTTATTTATTTAATAAAAGGAAAACTAGCCCTAAAGAAAAGTTTTTAATTTTGTCTATGCTGTGTTTTTAGTTTTGTCTTGCTTTTAGTTTCAGTTTGGGGTTTAGATTAGATTAGATTTGGCTAGGTAAAAAATATAATATCATTGGGAATATTCATATTTATCAACTATTGTTTTTTTCATATAAGTCAAGAAACAACGGGGGTCAAAACCCATGGAATTGAGCCAGAAAATATTTCCCTTTCTTTAAAAAGGACTTACTGTAAAATGCTGCGTTTGAGATCTGGAACACAAAGCATCTTAAATGCTCTCTCCTCCCAAGCCAATCGCACTCCTTTCCCTACGGCACATTACCATCAGGTGGGGGATGGATCTGCTGTGGATGTCTGTCGCCACGTGACATCTCCCACTCTCCGTGGTGCCAGAACAGACCAATCCGTGTTGGGAGAAATAAGGCACCTTAGAAGTAAGGGTGGCGAGACGGTCTCACTTACTTTGGACATGTTATCAGGAGAAGGTCCTGGGAGAAGGACATCGTGCTAGGAAGTAGAAGGTCAATATAAAAATGGAAGCCCATCCGTGAGGTGAACTGATAGATGGAGTTGCTTAAACACAGCTGTGATTGTGAGGAGAGCGCAGCACTAAGCCGCCTTGCCTTTGTACAAAGGTCGCTAGGAGGTGAAACCAATGATAATGACAATACTGAATCTTTCTCCTTGCGACCCAGGGCTCACCCTACGTAGGCATGGCCTAATAAACATCACAAAGACAGGTCTTTTTCTAAACAGGATCTGATCTGCAGAGGCTTCAGGAGTTTAAATTCATAGTTGGGGAAGGCACGATTCAGTCCAAACCACTTTCCTTCAGAAACTGAAGCCCAAGAAGATTAGGTAAATTGGTAAAAGTAACATAGCAGGTAGTGGAACTAAATTCAAACTTCACTTTTTTTTTCATTTTTCATTACCTTTATAATTATCTATTTATTATAGTAAATTAATTTTTATCTATTTGGAGTATCTTCTAATTTTAATATTTAGATTCTCTGAAATTATATTCCTTGTTAACATATACAAAAAAATTTGTTTAGTTCCTTTGATTTGATTTTTTTTTTAAATACTTTTATTGGGGGCTCTTACATCTCTTATCACA
>NW_022111369.1:42167872-42169942 GCF_000313985.2 Echinops telfairi
TCATCTCTTCCCTGTTACCCCTCTGTGAGGCAATGTCCAATTGTCTACAGAACAAGGTGTTCTTGTGTTAAGGGAGTACTTGAGATGAGGCTCCAGGTCCATTTGCAACCTTAATTCTTGACATATAGATATGAGTTAATAGTTCTTTTCCCCTCTCATTATAAATATGTATATATTTACATATATACATGCCTATATTTAATCCTCTATAAATGCCCTTTGCCTCTTGGTTCTTTCCTCTATTTCATTTTACTTTCCTCTTGTCACACCATCATATTTGGCCTTCATTTGGGTTTAGTAATTCCTCTCTGCTACATTGCCCTTGATTAAGCCCCACTAGGCATCCTAGGACCTTCCTTCCATTGATTTTAGTTCAATTTTTGTTAAACTTCAATTTTTTGACCTCATGTTAAAGACTTTTTCTCAATACCATCTAGTTGTCTCATTATGTTATTTTGTTGTTTGAGACTCCTTGGATCCTCAGTAACCTTTCTTGCGGTTGAGTGGGATGAAATGAAGCTCTCTTAAAAATAAAAAGAAAGCATAGTTCTTCACCTAACTTAAACAGGTGGGTCCATATAA
This sequence comes from Echinops telfairi, assembly GCF_000313985.2. Taxonomy (NCBI): domain Eukaryota; kingdom Metazoa; phylum Chordata; class Mammalia; order Afrosoricida; family Tenrecidae; genus Echinops; species Echinops telfairi. Next base: position 42,168,455 of record NW_022111369.1, read on the forward strand.
GATGAAAAAAATAAATGCAACCATGTTAGCTTTAAAGGGGAATAAGATGAATGATTAAATGGTATAAATGGACTTTTGGACAGGATATTTTTTTTCGTGAATGATTTATTTTAGTCTTTTATTTAAAGCGGCACTCATTTTTAGATTGTTTGATTAACAGTGAAATTAAAAGCTCAGCAAGTTTCTTAATGGGCAATTTTAACTTTCCAGATTTGGACATGCCCTGGCATGTCCACCATCCATTTAAAATTGAAGGCCACCCTACTTGAGGACAGCGATCTCCAGCAAGATAGTCCAGAAGCACTCCATGACCTCTAAATCTATCAGAGCCACTCCGGGAAGATTCTGGAAGAAAACAGGACCTGTGCTTCATATTACATGTCCCCAGTGGACTTTCCCTGTTCTCCAAGGTTAGTTATGTCCTATTTATAAACATTAGGCAGCCAGCTGCCCCAGAACACATCAAACAGCTATTTTGTTCTCTTGCAGGACATTGTTACTGTGGCATAAATCATGGTGTTAAGCTAATGAGAATGTTTTACAAAATAAAGTTAAATAAATAAGCAGCCATTGTATTTAACAATGTCTTGCATAACTATGAACTTGACAAGAGAGGAATTGAGGTCACTGATAATTCAATACACAGATCATATACAAAGTGGACCAGCAAGAAAGGCCAAGAAGCCCCAAAGGCAACCTTGGTAAATGCCTAGAGACCTGAATGTAAGAGCACGGTAAGTGGCAAAGATCTCAAGTTAGACCATCAGAAGTTCCCTGGAGGATGGGGACAGGAAGTCCTAAATCAGCATATACTGAATACTCTTATGAAAGGAAGTGGGTGGTGGGAAATGCAGCAGCAACCAATGATCAGGAAGCATGGCATATACCCTTCTTTATTTTGCACTCCAGGGAATTTATGATGGTCTAGCTCAAGAACTTTCCTGCTTATTAAAGGAACACTGGTAGTGTGCTGGGTTACACATTAGGCTGCCAACCACAGGTCAGCTGTTCAAATCCACCAACCCTTGGGAGAAAGCGGTGTACTACTCCCACAAAAAAGCTACCATCTCAGAAATGCCAGGGGCAGCCCTGCTGTCTTATAGGATCACTATGCATCAGAATCGACTGGATGGCAGTGAGGAAAGAAGCTGCAGAGTAGTGTCCTGAGTGGGACGCAACTCCATGGTTTGGATTTGGTTTGGTTTAGTTTCTTTCTTACATTAAATAGGTGTCGATATGATTCCAGTGACGTGCCTCTTCCATTCAATAAAGGAGTGGGTGATCTGCTCTAAGGCAATCGGTGTACGCTATCCTTGGTCAAAATAATTGGTTTGAGTCGATCCTGAACACCTTTTGAGTTGTTGGAGGAAAGAGATAATCCTTAGAGATGTAAGGAAACTTGCAAGACACCGTATGGAGTGGAGAATGGAGTCAATGCCACAGAGAATAAAGTTTAGCAATGGAGCTGGAGAGAAACTGAGCTCTCCT
>NW_022111369.1:42176279-42181376 GCF_000313985.2 Echinops telfairi
AGTTGTATGAGCCCCTAATAACATGTTAAAAAAAAATTACTAACATATTCTTATTGTTCTCACTTCACATGACATAGAGCATTTTTCAAGCATCTTGTTAAATATATGAGTTTTATTAGCTGTACAGGATTCCACAGGATTCAGTATCATTATTTACTTAATTTCCTATGTACGCATTTTATTATTTCCAGAGTTTTGAGATTATAAACATGTTATAACAAATGGTCTGGTTACCGGACATGAGTATCCAACTTGATACTCTATTTCCTTCTAGGACACTCCCAGCAGTGGTTCAGAGGTCAAAACACCCTGAAGGTAACGGAGCCTGTCTGAAGGCCGTCTCCAGATCCCAGTGGGAGGGAAAAGAATCACAGGAGGATTGGTGCCCTCCCCCATGGGGAGCTCATGAAGCTGTGGGGTGGACGCTAAGAACCCTTAGCAAGTAAAGCTCTTCATCCTTCAAACCAATTTCTAAAGCACCACACCTGCCAAGTCATAGTAATTAATGTTGGTGAAGCCACCTCGGGTACTGGGGACAGCAGATGGATAAACACACCTGGCTTCCCACCATCATTAGCCTCAGGTTCTCCTTTAAAAATGAGAAATGGGTTTCAAGGCAAAATGTAATCATCCTCAAGCCCTTCCCTCTCAGCCACATAACGAGACACCAATTGACCTTTATTGTGAATCCTAATTAAATCCTGAGACTATATTAAATTGGGAAAGTTGCTATTCAGTGGGAATGAGAAACCTGCAAAGCATTAATGTTCTATAGATCCAGGCAGGGGTGGCAGTAGTAAATTGTTCCAGGACGTGCAACATCAGCAAAACAGGGAGAGTGGGGTTTTCTGCAGACCCTTCATAGAACCAGAGAGTGATTTTTCCCCCTTAAATTTTGTACAACAATCACCTTCTGTGTGATGCCTCTCCGACCACTGTTACTGATCCTCAAAATACACCTGTAAGATAAATCAAACCACTTGCCTCTTCAAGGTAAGGCAATGCAGACAAGCAGCTTATAGTACTTCATTTATCCCAGATAACTTTTGGGGGCTGGATTCATTTCATTCAACTTCTATTAGAATGCCTTCTAAGAGCTAGGTATTGTACTTGGTTGGGAAATTTACAAAGGTAATTTAGGTAGGATCTTTGTCCTCAAGGAAGGCGTGGTTTGGGCCATGGAAGCAATTTTCTAATAACTTGTCCAAATATACTGAGAGCATAGCAAAAGCAGCAAGGCTTTGAGAAGGAGATAATCTAAATAAAGCTTTGAAGTCCACGTGTGTCAACAAATGCACCAGCAATCAACTATTCTACAAAAAATGACATATACTCTTGATCTAATACACGTTTATTCTTGAGGTTGAACCAGAGAGATCAGCTACATCTGCACCTTGGAGTGTGTCTAGATAAATAACTCATTTGGATAAATAATTTCACCTCATCGACATCATCATTTGAAGTGAGTGTTTCCTGTGTTACACTTTCAGTATTGCTCCAGAGTGAAAAGAAGACAGAAGCAAAGCAAACAAAGAAAGGTTTGAATTTCAGTTTAGGTTGAGCATGATTTTATTGGGTTCAGGTCTGTAGTCCGCTCCGATGATATCCCGGTGAGGTGCCATTGGTTTTTGTTTCGGTTTCGGTTCCGTTGGAACCCACCCATCTGACCTGCTGAAAACATAAGCTTTAAATGGCTTTGTCCTTCGGTGAAAAAAGACCTATAAAGGCTGCAACTTAGGGAGCCCTGTGAGCTAGTTCTACTCTGCCACATGGTGTCACTAAAAACAATGGATTCAATTGTACCTAACAACGTTCACCAGGGCCTACAGTGAGGCGGAGAGCTGAGGTCAAATATCAATGCTGCTACTCCTTAGCAGTCCATATTGAGCTACATAGCATCGCTGTTGCCTTATGGGGCAGTTCTACACCATAGATTAACAATGAGTTAGCATGAACTCGAAGGTAGTGGGTTTGCAAGTGACAAATTAGGATAAAATTGGCGGAGCTCAAGAATCGATTTGAAATCCTCAGTGATTTCTTGATCACTTTTTGCATCTAATATCAGTATTCAATTATTTTTTGAACTGGCCTTAAGATTGTTTGGAGCCCCGGTGGCATTATCAAGTAAGCGTTGAAATGCTCAGGTACGTTAAAACACGACCAGTCCTTGTGCAGGAGTTGAGGCTAATGGTTTCTGTAAAGATTTATAGCCACAAAATTGACTTGATAGCAGTGGGCTTGGTTTTGTTTCGATGGGGTTTACAGGTTGCGATCTTTAAGGACAAGGGCTGCCACATTTCTCTCTCAGAGGCCGTGGTGGGTTTGAACTGCCGACCTTTTGGCTAGCAGATGCATTAGGCTAGGTTTTAGAGTAGCTAAACCAGTGAAGCTTATATATGTATATATGAGGGGGCTTCAAATGTTTGTGGAAGATTCCATTATCTTTTAATTCCATTCTTCCATGAATGTTTTAAAGTCCCTTCAAATACACAGAGATTTAACTCAAGAAAATGACTCACATAGTTGTAGAGAGGCTGGCAAGTTCCAAGTCTGTGGGCCAGATATCAAGCTGGAGGCTGGAGCTATGATTCACGTAACTGTAGGAGCTGATAAATCCAAAATCAGCAGGTCAGACGGCAGGCTGCTCTCTGCACAGGTGAATTAATCCAAAACTGGCAGATAAGAAGGCAGACTGCTGATGGCTCTCGTGCCACTGATGCAAGTCCAGAGAACCAGAGGTCAGGTGACAAGCCAGATGCGGGATCAAGATCCAACAAAAAGCAAGCAAGCTTTGCCAGAGCCCACGTGCTTATTGGAAGCAGGCCACACTCCCTAGGAAATTCCCTTTTAATTGATTGGCTGGTCCTAGCATATCTCATTATGGAGGAGATTACATGATATCAGATCTCAACATGAGGAATGACTACATTATAGCTGCCAACCCACAGAAAATCATGTCCCAGCCAAGCTGGCACACAGCCTTTAACCACATTAATCACACAACCATTGACCATTGTGCCACTAGCACTCCTTATTACACAATAGTACAAATGAGGGTTTGAAATTGAAGAGAAAAAAAAAACTAAACAAAAATATACTGACATCAAGTGGATTTCAACTCATAGTGAAGCTACAGGAGGAGCCCTGGTGGCATAGTAGTTATGCATTGGCCTGCTAACCCCAAGGTTAGCAGTTCAAAACCACCACTGCCCCATGAGAGAAAGAGGCCATGTTCTATTCTCATAAACTCTTTACAACATAAAGAGTTATAGTCTTGAAAACTCTCAGGGATACTTGTAGCTTGTCCTAGAAGGTCACTATGAGTCAGAAGCGACCAGATGGCAATGAGAATCCCTATTTAAAATATAAGCTGCTTGTAGTTTTGGAGGGATCCTGGCCGTCCAGGGCCCCTGCCCGGCTTTGTATAGGAAGTTGCATGAATGTCAGTATGATGTACCATTTTTATGCACTAATGGTCTCCCCACTGCTGGGTAACTGCTGAAGCAAATCTACTGATGAGAAATAAATGGGAAAGCAAAGCAGTGCTTATTTCCAGAGCTAGAAACACTGACCCTTTCAAAGCACTCGATCATTCTGGCTTTGTTTCTATTTATCAGGAAGTGAGTGATGAAGAATGAATCTTGTTAGTTCAATAAATGCCAGCAGGATCAATAGACGCTTTTGCATCATAGTCTGAGTTGACACCTGTTGTCAGAGAGACTGGTTTATAAAACGGAACTACAGCCAGAGCAGCACTCCTGCCGTTGAAGAGGCAGGCTGTATTTTACATTGTAGATCCATTTTTATTCATCTTCATTTTGGATGCTATCTCTGGTGGCAGAAGCAAGGCTCGGCAATTTGAGATCACCCAGTCAACTGAATCAGCTGTCACCATATTGGTATGGAGATTTAATATTTAAGCTGATGCTTTATTCCTTCAAAGAAATGGCTCTCATTGTGTGCATGATCAAAGAATGAGTTACTGTGATTCAAGCATTGATTTCCAGGACGTAGTGCCCGGTGACTCAAGCATTCATCTCCCTCCAATGAAGCCATCACTTCATGCTGGTCGGATGCCCACCCAAGAGAGCAAAATGCCTGCCTCAGCATCATCTTGGAAAGGAGAACCAGGAGAGGGTACTTCCCGTTCTCGCTCGATTTTCTTTGCAATCCTAATTAAACAGCAGGAGAATGCATTTCTATTTCCTTGACTTTTTGGTACTCTTTTTAATAGCTCTACAGCCTTAGTGTATAACTTCAAATATTTCAGTCAATCAACAAACAAACAACCCCGTCCAAAATCTTGAGGGGCAGAGTCAAGGAGACCAAAAGAAGTCTGGGTTTGAATGACGCACCAACTCTTCCTGTTTCTTTTCTCCCTAGCTGCCTTCTATTGCTCAGGGAGTACTTGTCTGTTGCAGCCTCCCCTGGGCGTGGTGGGGTCAAGTGACATGGTGCCGGCAGTTATTAGTCACCATCAAGTTGATTCCAACCTATGGTGACTCCCTGTGACCCCATTTCCAAGGCTGTGGCTTTTGGAAGCAGATTGCCAGGCTTTACTTCCAAGGTACCTCTGGGTGGGTTTGAACCCCCACTTTTGTGATTAGGTGTGCTGTGCTTAAGCTTTGGACCACCCAGAGACTTCGTGTTCTGAGTGCAGTAAACGGCAATGGTGGTGGACATAGCAGACCTCCTCTGGCTTCCCTATTGCTGCAAAGCAGGAGTCAGACAGGCCCCCATGCTCCATGTTTTGTTTCCTATTCTGATGCCAACCATTCCTCTCACAGTAGAGACGTCTTATGCTGGATTCAGTAATTCATTGCAATGGCCACACAGAATTCACAGGCAATACTCACAATTGAGGGGAGTTAAGAGGGAAGTCACTAGGCTTGAAGATGAATAAGTGGCCACCCAGCTGGGAAACAGCAAAGCCCACATGGAAGAAGCACACTAGCCTGGGTGAGCATGAGGTGTCGATGAGATCAGGTACCAGGCATCAGAAGACCCAGAACAGGCAATCATATTGATGTGAACAAAGTGGGGGTTGGGGCAGAGACAGAAAGCCCATCTGCAAACAGTTGGACATCCCTCACAGAA
>NW_022111369.1:42181960-42183014 GCF_000313985.2 Echinops telfairi
AAAAAAAATAGATCCTAAAAAAATCACTTGTTATTGAACCAGAGAAACTGACAAATAATGTTTATTAATTTCCTAGATTGCTGTAACCAATTACTATAAATTTGGTAGCTTAAAACAACAGACATTCACCCTCTCACTGTTCCACAGGCCGGAAGTCCCAGAGAGATGCTGGCAAAGTTGGCTCCTTCAGGAAGTTCAGAGGAAAACCCCAGCCTGTCCCCTAGTTGGTCAGTGCTGGCAATTCTTGGTGTTCCTCAGCTTGCTCCAGCCACTGCCTCTGTCTTCACATCACATTCTTCTTCTCTGTCTGCACATCATGTCTTCCCTCTGTTCGAACCTCCTCCGTGTTTCTCTCTTAAACACATCCGTCTTTGGAATTTGGACCATTATGACCTCATGTTAACTGCATTTATATCTGCCAAGATCTGGTTTTGAAATAGTCATATTCTGAGGTAATGGGGGGTGAGGTACTATTTATTTGTAGTACATACATCCATATTAAAATTTTATATCAAATTCTAATGAATAATAATTCTAGTAGCTGTACTTAGGAACTCTGGTCTTCGTATATACTAATTTTTTAATACACAGATCACATCATCCTTTATTAGTTCAGTTTTAATGATGTCAACTCCTAACTTCCCCAAGTACACGAGACCATGGCCTATCAACACACTCAACTACCGCATCGCTCATCAGCTTTTAATTACGCTCAGTAAGTCCAGTCGATTTTTTCAGTCATCTCTCTCTCATTTCCTATGTTGACTCTCCCAAAGGTTTATTATTTTCATCAAGTTTTAACTCCTCACACATTCCTCTTTCCATCTCACACACAAAAAATAAGGTCTTCTAATGGGCACTCACCTGTCTTCTCCAATTCTGAGGAGACCACCTGCTAGGCGGTTACTCTCTCTACCTGTCCTCTGATTTGTAGTTCTCTCTCCCTGCCCTCTCTCCTTTGTCTTCCATCTCATCAAATTAAGATATTATAATGAAATGTGCAAAGACCTGAAAATAGAAAAACAAAAAAGGAAGAACATGCTCAGCATATCTT
>NW_022111369.1:42183221-42191904 GCF_000313985.2 Echinops telfairi
ATTGACAGAGTACTCATTGAAGTGTTTCAGCAAGCTGATGAAACTCTGGAAGTATTCATGTATCTATCCAAGAAGTTTGTAGGACAGCTACTTGGCCAACAGACTGGAAGATATCCATATTTGTACTCATTCCAAAGAGAAGTGACCCAGCAGTGCTAATGCACACATTATAGAACAATATAATTAACGTCAGATGCAAGTAAATTTTTGCTGAAGATTATCCTAAAACGATTGAAGTAGTACATTGATAGGGAGCTACCAAAGGTTCAGGGCAGACTCAGAAGAGGCTGTGGAACAAAGGGTATCATTGCTAATGTCAGATGGATCTTGAGTCAAAGCAGAGACGCTGAAGAAGATGTTTACTTCTGTTTTATTGGCTTTGCCAAGGTATTTGACTGTGTGGATCATAATAAGCTAAGAATAACCTTGAGATGAATGAGGATTCCAGAACAGCAGATTGTGCTCATGCAGAACTTGTACATGGATCAAAAAGCAGTTGTGCTGACAGAGCAAGAGAATATTGCATGATTCAAAATCACGAAAAACATGTGTCAGGGTTTTGTATCCTCTCCCCATACTTATTCCATCTGTATGCTGAGCAAATAATCAGAGAAGCTAGATTATATGAAAAATGTCGCATCAGAATTAGAGGGATTATTAGCAACCTGATCTATGCAGATGACACAACCTTGCTTGCTAAAAATGAGCAAAACTTGAAGCACTTGCTGATGAGGATCAAGGATTGCAGCCTTAAATGTGGATCACAACGCTATATAAAGAAGACCCAAATCCTCTCAACTGGACAGCCAGAAAGCATCATAATAAATGGAGAAAAAGATTGAAGTTGTCAAGAATTTCATTTTGCTCGGATTCACAATCAGTGCTCACAGAAGCAGCAGTCAAGAAATCAAAGGCTTTCTCGGAATCCCACAGCAACAGTTCTCCCCTGTCCTATAGGGTCGCTCTGAGTCGACATCGACTCAATAGCAGTTGGGTCCTGACTGACCGGAGGGGCCGCCACGTTGGTACCGTCCTCAGCTACCTGCGGGACACATCAATGCCGCTTCCAGAGAGTTCCCAGGAACGAGGGAGCTGCTGGGGGAAGCCAGCTACCACCTGGTCCAGGGCCTGATTGAGGACTGCCAGCTGGCCCTGCAGCAAAAAAGGGAGACCCTGTCCCCGCTGTGGCTCATCCCCATGGTGACCTCTCCCCGGGAGGAGCTGCAGCTCCTGGCCAGCACCTCAAAGCCCGCGGGGAAGCTCCTGCACCACCGCCACAACATCCAGCCCTCCTACACCAGCACCTCGGATGATGACCTGCTGAAGGACACTGAGCTGTCGGACAAGCTGGCCCTGCGCTTCCACGGGCGGCTGCTCTTCCTTAAAGATGTCCTGGGGGACGAGAAGGCTGCTGGTCCCAAGATCGCCAGGTGTGCTGCACCTCCGTAGTCTTTGCCTCGGAGAAGCAGCAGACCAAGGTGGAATTCCCAGAGGCCCTGATCTCCGAGACTCCCCGGGGCCCAGATCCCACCCTCCTGGAGGCCCTGGGGGCGCGGCGGGAGGTGGGGGGCAGCCCGTGGGGAGAACCGAGAGCATTGTGTCCACAGGATCCATGTCCACGTCCACGTCCAGCATCACATCCCCCATGACGAGCGTCCTCACGGCCAGCAAATTGTCTTCAAGGACTGACCTCTGCCCCCTACCTCGTGGGGCTCAGCTGCTCCTGTCCCTTTCCCTTCTGCTCCGCGACCTACGCCTGGCCCTGCTGGCCAAGTCGTGGGCCATCCTCCGGGCCCTCCGTTGCATGGTGCCCTCTACGTGGTTGCCGCCCCACGGCTAACAACACGGTACTTTCCAGACCCCTCCCCACAGGGTAGTTTTCCACTCCCCCACCCACTAACCCACAGGTTTTTACCACCTCCTTAACTTTGTGCTAGGCTGACCAGCTCAGTTCCCCCCTCAACTGGTTTCAATTATTTATTATTTTAATTTTCTGTTAAATTATTGGAATAAAGTAGGGAAAAAAAGTGATCAGAGGTCACACTGCATTGGGTAAACCTGCTGCACAAGACTGCTTTAGAGTGCTGAAAATAAGGTTGCTAGTTTGAAGACTAAGGGGCACCTGGCCCGAGCCATATTTTCAACTCCTTCATATGCATGTGTAAATTGGACACCGAATATGGAAGCCTGAAGACAGATCAATGCATTATGAATTATGGTGTCTGTAAAAAATTTTGAAACTACCATGGGCTGCCAATAGGACAAATCTGTCTTGGAAGAAATACAGCCAGGTTGTTCCTTAGAGGTAAGGATGGTGAGACTTCATCTCAAGTACTTGGGCATGGTTTTAGGAGCGATCAGTCCCTGGAGAGGGACATCATGCTCGGTAAAGTGGAGGGCCTGTGAATAAGAGGAAGGCCCTGAACAAGATGGACTGACACAATGACTTCAACAATGGGCTCAAACATGCGAACAGCTGTGGAGATGCTGCAGGACGAGGCAGTGTTTTGTTCTGTTGTTCACATAGTTGCTAAGAGTCAGAACTCAAGGGCATCTAGCACCAGTAACAACATACATGAGCACAATGCTCTCCAATGAAAGAATGAGGAATGGGAGGAAAAAATCCCTCCCTTCACTTTTCATCTTTATATGCATACACATTTGTCCTTTCATCACCATACCCACTGTAGACATTCATACTGAGTCGATTACCGAGGATTTATCTTCTTTCCAAAAGATTTGTTTGGAATCTCTTCCACTCCTGAAAGTCTGATACTTGAAGGACATGGACCAATGGAGAAAGAGAAGTGTTTGTCTTCCTTGCTAAAGTGATTGATTCAGCTCTCCCTATCTATGTAAGCCAGTTCGTGGAATTCCCGTGGCCAAGTCTACCAGCTCAGCAACGAGCCGAGAACTCTTTCCCTCTCTTTTGAGAAAGCTTCCAGAGGGCAACTCACACACTTTCTCTATCTGGATCTCATGGAATTCTGCAATGAGGCCTGCAATTGCTGCAGCCCTTTTGTCACCAGGAAGGAAATCAGGCATGAAATAAAGCTGACACTGTGGAAGACAGACAAGCGAGATGAACACAAACCTTATTGATGACGCCATTGAACCTAACACCCTGTTCTGAACTTTCCAGTTATGTGGGCCAATAAACCCCTTCAGCATTTGAGTTGAATTTTCTGTTTAGGGCACCAAAAAAGGAAAACAGCAACAACAAACAACACATCCTAAGTTCTTGTCTATTGCACCTCCAAAATAGATCTTTATCTGCCTCCTTTCCTCCTTCCACGGTGTGACAGCATTTGCTCAGACCTGATTTTACCCCTTGGATTCTATTTAGCAAGTATTTTGCGTGTAACTTCTCCTTCATTCAATCTGTCCACTACGCAGCTAAAAGAGTGCTCAATTTGCTAGGAAAATGTTATCATTTCTAACACTACTCAAGAACCTTCATGACTGGGTGACATAATTAATGCTCATCCTCAACCAACCTCTTCCATGAAGCTTATTTCTCTATATTATCCATCATGACTATTTCTACAGTTGACCAAGCTCTTTGAAGGCAATGACTATATCTAATCTATCTGTGTTTCTGTTGCGTAACAGTATTTGAAATGATAAGCCGTCAATGTTTATAGAATGAATAAATTAATGAATCAGATGTAGAGATTGAAATCTTTGTTTTAGATATTCTATGTAAGGACCCTGGTTACACATTGGGTGGCTAACCACAAGGTCAGCAGTTCAAAAACCACCAGCCACTCTGAAGAAAGACAAGACTTTCTATTCCCGTAAAGATTTACAGTCAAGTGATAAGAGTTGTATGAGCCCCTAATAAAATGCAAACAAAAAAACAAAAAAAAAGATTTACAGTCAAAAAAAGAAAGAAATATTTCACAATATATCATTGCAAAAAAAAAATAGAGATTTACAGTCCAGGGAACCCAAGTTTTACTCTATCTTAGAGGGTCACTATGAGTCAAAATAGACTCAATTGCAGTAAGGTGTGTTTTGTTTATTTTTTTTTTTGTAACTAGCTAATTATATTACATTTTGTTTGTTCTTCCAACTTTCAATATTTTTTGCCAATGCCATAATTCAAATGCATCGATTCTTCATAAGATAGGTAAGTTATAAAGACGACTGAATGAGAAGGGAGCATGAGAGGCAAGCATAAATGATGGTGCCCAGATAGGGAGCTTCGATAACTGAAAGGATAGTAGTGATCCTCAATGAGACAGGAGAACAGCAAGAATAGGAGGTTTACTTGAAAAATGTTGACTCTAATTGTGAATATTACATCTGAGAGCTTTAAAACCCACTTGGAAAAGTTGGATATGTAGAGGTACATTGGGAGACATTGTAGTTCAATCGCAGAATTCTTGCCTTCCTTGAAGGAGACCAGATTCTATCCCTCTTTTGTACAGTTGCTGGCCACCTCTCAGTGGAGACTTGTGTATTGCTGGAATACTGAACAGATTTCTGTAGTGACAACAGATTCAGATGGACTAGGGAGAAAAGCCTGGCAATCTACTTCAGAAAACAGCCAAGCAAAATTCTCTGGATTCCAGCAGTTCGATCCCTACCTACTTCTGTTGATGGTACAAAGCTGAGCTCAGGAGACAGAGTTGGCTGGATTTCCAAACTTGGGCATTGTCAGATTGCAAATGGCATTTAATGTGGGTGTGATGGAGAGTATCCTTTCAGTGGAAGTGGACTGAGGAACAAACTATGAAAAATACTGACAAGTTGGGCTACTAACCTCAAGGGCAGCAGTTCCAAGTGACCAGCTGCTCTGCAAGAGAAAGAGAGGCTTTCTACGCCACCAAGAGTTACAGCCTCAAAAACCCACAGGGGCAGTTCTACCCTGTCCTATGTGTTTGCTTTGTGTCAGAAGCAACTCGATGGCAGTGAATTCTTGAAATTTTGAGTCATAGGCTAATAGGGACATATAACACATATTCTAAGATAGTCTTCCCCAAATTATGTTTCACAGAATACTAGTCCCTCAATATAGTTCTTGGACCAAAAAATTTACTGTAATCAAATGCTGGGGAGAATACTGCCCCTAAGAGATTCACAGACACACACACACACACACACACACACACACACACAACCATATTAAAGACTCTGGGAAGATCTGTAGCAAAAAAAACTCTTTAACCAAGTATTTTTCATCATCTTTTTATAGAAACCATCCTTCATCCCCTATAATGGTTGTTAGTATCTTCAAAAACAAAACAAAACCCTCAAGGAACAGTTTGAAAAATTCTTTTTTATGGAAATCTAATAATAGGACAAAAGGTCAAACAGAATTTCATGGAATCCATGATCCTGAGGGCAGATTTTTTTTTTTAACATTTTATTAGGGGCTCATACAACTGTTATCCTAATCCATACACACATCAATTGTGTAAAGCGCATTTGTACATCGTTTCTCAAAACATTTTCTCTCCATTTAAATCCCTGACATTAGGTCCTCATTTTCCCCTCCCTCCCCGCTCCCCCCTCCCGCATGAGCCCTTGATAGTTTATAAATGGGTATTTTGTCATATCTTGCCCCTGAGGGCAGATTTATAGGGCAATTACTTTGTCATCACTGTCAAACATATATTTTCCATACCCAGGGTCCTCTATGCCAGCCTAACCATATTTTTGAGCAATTCAATGTTTTATAGAATTTGAAATTCTTAAAATATATACCTGATATGCTATGAGTAGTTTACAATTCATGACAAAGAACTGGTGTAAAATCATAATAAAGAACGGTTCATATTTTAAGTTTGAATATGGAGTACCTGATGGGCTTATATTTATGTAAAATATATTTATGTGAAACACATTGCATATTCCTCTAGACAAAGTTTGAAGGGCAAAAACAATTTTCTAGGGCATCCAACTAAAATTAAGACGAGGCACAAAGTTTGCTTTTTGTTTCTCTCTAAACTGCTTATTCAGTTGAAAAATGTGCAAGCTACTATAATTTACATTACTTATGGTGCCTTTGGTGTGTTGATTCAGAAAATGAGTTGGGTAATAACACACCTTATAAGAGGCAGCAGATGGCATAATAATTTCCCTTGCTTAGCAACTAATATGTTATCCACTATGAGCACTAGATTTCCATAGTAATGTACAGTATTAGAACATTTAACTATGGGAGTCCCAACTCCTACAGTCAAAGGTCTAGGTATAAGAATCAGGTGTTACACACAGCAACAGGCCTGGTCTAAAAATCTGTGTTTAGGCTTACATTTTCAGTTTTCTTTGAATTTTAGGGATCTTGACATGCCGCTGTCTTTAAAGCATGAATTATGCCACCACTTGTATTTATGCAGCAAATTTTACCCTGTGAGGTGGAAGACTTCGGATTTCACTTTTCCTTCAAGAAAAAAAAATCCCTAAAACAAAATAAGAAAAAGAAAAGAAGATAGTGGTGGTGATCGTGTATATATTGTGAATAGAATTAGTGTCAATTATATGTTTAAAAATTGTTAAAATGGCCAGAAATATTAAGTTAAAAAAATCCTACAAGATCAATCAGGAGTTAGGGACGTTAGGCTAGTACGATGGGGAAGACACTGGAAATAGCATATCTGGCTCCCAAACTCACCAGTTGACTGATCTTCAGTAAATATATCACTGAATATGAGAACGTTCATCTCAGTAGTCACATCCTCTGAAAGGCTGGTATGAAAACCACAACTAAACAGCAGATTTCACTCGAATAGAAGCTCCATGAAGGCACCGATTTGGGGCTCTTGTTTCAGTGGTGCAGGTGGGGTGTCTCACCGCTTTATTCCAGATGCTTAGAACAATGCCTGGCACATAGTAATCTCTCAGTGGATGCTATGGAAATATGTAAGTATTATATATAAGGTACCGTTATTATCTATAAAACCCAGTAAGGTGACCAAAGCTGAAAGAAATAAGTCCCATATGCAAGTTACTAGTGAGGAAGAATGGAGTTAAGACTAGCATTTGAGGCAGGCCGCTTGAAATTTCGTTAACTTCTTCATTCAAAAACATTTTGAGTGCATAGTATGCCAGGAATAACGCTAAGTGCTGGAAATATAGTGACTTAAAAATACATACAGACACCATATTTTTACACAAACAACAGCTATGCAACATCAGATTAATTTCCTATGCTACCTGTCTATATATGCTATATGTGTGTGCACATTATATGTGATATGAGAAAATACTATGGATACTAGAGTGTGGCAATTACATTATTTTTTTCAACTTGAGCAAAGGGGTGGAGTTTAGCCTGTCAATCAGGTCATAGCTAATGAGGCCTGTCTGTGGGCATGGCCTTCTCCTGAGGATTCTGGGAACTCCTGTCTTCCTCCCTGGAGGAGGTACACTCTCCCTGTGAGACAATCCTGTTGACCAGCCACATGGAGCTATGCTGATGGAGCCAGAGCCCTGGAGGTAGAGGAGACACATGGAGACCCGTGCCAGCCTTGAGATGCTTCTACTGCCACTGGATCCACAAGATCTTCTACACACTGGCCTGTGATCTTCCTACATTTTGCATCATTAGACGTGCTGTGTGAGTCTAAAGAAGAATTTGTGGACATATGGGCTAATATCGGACTTATGGACATGATCTGGACTGGGATGTTTTCTTAATGTATAATTACTCTTAGCTAAAAAGTTCTCTCTTCTACACATATGAGTTCTACCTGGATTAACACTCGGGTAAGCAAAAAGTACTCCTATTAGGATTCCAGTTCATATATGCACAGGTTTATAACAAACAACATATGTTTAAACATTGTCTCTGCAAATAGTGGATGTCAGCAGTCAAGTTCGCTCAGTAACGCAATTGTCTTAGTTTCGTTGTTGTTGTTGCTAGGCTCTGACTAATCGCTAGCTACCTTACTGGGACATGACAAGGAAGCGCTGCTCAGTCCTTCAGTCATTCTCACCACTGAGACAGCCGCTGTCAATCCAGTTCATTGAGGGTCTTCCTCTTGTTCACTGACTCTGCGGTCGCTGGCATTCCATACCCACCAACACTCCACGGGAGAAAGATGAAGCTGTCTGATCCCACTAAGGTGTAGGAACCTTTGAAAGCTAATAGTCGCTGTGAGTCAGAATTGGCTCAATGACAGTGGGTTTGACTTTCTCCCGATAATGTGTCCAAAGTATATGAGAAAAAAATGTCTTCTCCTGGATTCTAAAAAAGATATGCCTGCATTTCTTCCAATAAAATTGTTTGGTTCTTCTGATAGTCCACAGTACTTTCAATATTCTTTGCCAATACCATAACTCGTTGTGAGGGTGCTGTTGTTACTAAGTGCCATCGAGTCCGTTCTAACTTATGGCAACTCTATGCACAACAGACTGAACACTGCCCGGTCCTGGGCAGCCTCACAATGGTTCCGAGGCCTGAGTCCACTGTTGCAGTTACTGTGTCAAACTATTTCCTTGAGGGCCTCCACTTCACCAAACATGATGTCCTTCTCCAGGGACTGGTCTCTCCTGATGATATGTCCAAACAATGTAACATGAAGTCTTGTCACCTTACCTCTAAGGAGCACTCTGGCCGTACCTCTTCCAACACAGATTTGTTTTTTCCTTTTAGAAGTCCATGGTACGTTCAATATTCTTCTCCAGGATCACAATTCAAATACATGGATTCTTCTTTGGTCTTCCTTATTCA
>NW_022111369.1:42192642-42202467 GCF_000313985.2 Echinops telfairi
CAAGCAAGACAAAATCCTTGACAACTCAAATTTCTCCATTTATCATGATTGGTCCAGCTGCATGGATTTTGGTCTTCTTTATGTTGAGTTGTAACCTGTACTGAAGATTGCAAACCTCAATTTTCATTAGCAAGTGCTTCAAGACAAAGTTGTGTCATCTGCATATCGTAGTTTGTTATTAAGTCTTCCTCCAAGCCTAATGTCACATTTTTATTAATATAATCCAGCTTCTGTAATAATTTGCTCAGCATACAGATTGAATAAATATGATAAGATGTAACCCTGATGCACACCTTTTCTGATTTTAAGCGATGCAGTAGTCCCTTGTTCTATTCGCACAACTGCCATCTGACCCATGTACAGGTTCCACATGAGCACAATTAAGTGTTTGGGAATTTCCATTCTTCTCAAGATCATCTATAGTGTATTATGATCCACACAGTCAAATGCCTTGGCATAGTCAGTACAATACAAGTACACATCTTTCTGGTATTTTCTGCTTTCAGGCAAGACCCATCAGACATCAGCAATGATAGCCCTTGTCCCATGTCCTCTTTTGAATCCAGCTTGAACCTCTGGTAGCTCCCTCTCTATGTACAGCTTTAACCATTGTTGGATGATTTTCCACAAAGTTTTACTTGTATGTGATATGAATGATACTGTTCTATATCCCTGAGCAGTGGTGCAGTGGTTAAGTGCTGTGCCATGATGCCCACGGTCGGCAATTCAACACCACCACCAGCTTCCAGGAGAAAGACTGGGCTTTCTGCTCCCATAAACAGTTGCACTAGGAAACCCACAGCGGGTCACTGTAAGTCAACATTGACTCAATAGCAGCGAGTTTAGTTTTTGGTTATAGTTTGAGATCTTGTTGGGTCCCCTTTCTTTGAAATAGTCACAAATATAGATCTCCTCTAGTCAGTTGGCCAAGTGGCTGACTTCCAAATTTCCTAGCATTGACAAGTGAGTGCTTCCAGTGCTTCTTCAGTTTCTTGAAACATTTCAATTGGTATTCCATCAATTCCTGGAGCACTGTTTTTGGCTAATGCTCTCATTGCAGCTTGAACTTCTTCCTTCAGTACCATTGGTTCTTGTTCATATGCTACTTCTTAAAATGGTTCAGTATCAACTAGTTCTTTTGGTACAGTGATTCTGCATATTCTTTCCATCTTCTTTAGATGCTTTCTGCATCATTCAATATGTGCACATAGAATCATTCAATATTGCAACTCAAGCAATTTGAAATTTTTCTTGAGATTTTTCAGTCCCAGACATGCCGAGCATGTTCTTCCCTTTTGATTTTACATTTCTAGGTCTTTGCACATTTCATTGTAATATTTGGCTTTGTCTTCTCAAGCTGCCCTTTGAAATTTTCTATTCAGCTCTTTGGTTTCATCCTTTATGCCATTTTCTTTAGCTAGTCTATGATAAAGAGCAAGTTTCAGAGTCTCTTCTGACATCCACTTTGATCCTTTCTTTTCTTTCTTCTTAATGACCTTTGGCTTTCTTCATGAAGGATGATCTTGATGTCCTCCCACAGCTCATCAGGTCTCCTGTCATTCGTGCTTAATACATCAAGTCTGTTTTTGAGATGTTCTTTAAATTCAGCTGTGATAGACTCAAAGTACTATTTTGGTCCTCATGGACTATTTTCAATTTTCTTCAGCTTTTACCTGGACTTACATATGGGCAATTGATGGTGTGTTCCACAGTCAGTCACTGGCTGGTCTTAGCTGCTGATATGGACTTTCACCATTGTTTCTTCCCTCAGATAGAGCAGATTTGATTTCTGTGTATTTCATCTGGGGAAGTCCATGTATTTGGTCACCTTTTTGTATTGTTGGAAAAGTATTTGCTATAAACAAGTCGCTGGGTTGCGAAATTCTATCATGCCATCTACAGCTTCGTTTCTATCACCAAGTCCATATTTTCCAACCACTGTTCCTTTCTCTTTGTTTCCAACTTTTGCATTCCAATTGCCAATAATTATCAATGCATCTTGATTACATGTTTGATCAATTTCTACTGCAGTCAGTGGTGGGATTCTTTAATTTCTTCATCATGAACTTTTGTGGTTGGTGCATAAATTTGAACAATAGTCTTATTGACTGGATAAACTTGAAGGTGGATAGATATAATCTTATCAGAGTTAGCAGCACTATACTTCCAGACTGATTTTGAAATGTCCTTTTTGACAATGAATGCCATGTCATTCCTCTTGAATATGTTACTCCTGGTGTAGTAAATCATGATTTTCTGATTCAAAATGGCCAATGCCAGTCCATTTTAACTCACTAATGACTAGGATATTCATCTTCGTGTATTCCACTTCATTTTTTTCTGACTTCAATTTTCCTAGATTCATAGTTTGCACATTACAAGTTCCAGTCATTAGCAGATTTTTGCAGCTGTTTTTCCTTACCTTGAATTGTGCTCCATCAGCAAATGAAGATCCTGAAGGCTCCACTCGCACAGGCTATACTGGACGCAGGTCACTATAGCCAACTCCCCTCCGAGAAAGCAGCTCATCCTCAGTCACATTTCAAGTGCCCTCTGATCCAGCAGGCCCATCCTCTGCCACTCTCTCTGACAATGTTATCTTTGCACCCATTAGACCTTCAATAGCTGACAATGTTTCAAAGCCATACATAAGGATTTCAGCAACCTCTTCTCCGAAGTAGGCAGCTGATTCCTTCATTGCCTGTTCTTAGTCTGGATGTTCCACTGAAACCTGTTCCCTTTGGGTGACCCTGCTGGCATTTGAAACACCAGTGACAGAGCTTCCAACATCACAGCAACATACAAGCCACCACAGCACAACAATCTGACAGGCATTTTATAGATATCACTATTTCAAGCTATCATTAAACCAAAAGCAGAGTGCAGATTGGGGACCCAAAGCCAATCTGTAGGCAACTGGACATCCCATTACAGAAGGGTCATGGGGAGGAGATGAGCCCGTCAGGGGGGAGTGTAGCAACGATGAAACATATGACTTTCCTCTAGTCCTTAAATGCTTCCTCCCCCCAACTACCATGATCCCAATTCTACCTTAAAAATCCGGCTAGACCAGAGGATATACACTGGTACAGATAGGAACTGGAATCCAGGACAGATGATCCCTTCAGGACCAGTGGTGAGAGTGGTGATACCAGGAGGGTGGAGTGAAGGTAGGGTAGAAATGTGCTTGACACAATGGATGTATGTATGGATTGTGATAAAAGTTATATGAGCCCCCAATAAAATGATTAAAAAAATACCATCTAGAATTAGCCATGTGTCTGTCCCTCTCATTTTACTTTCTGCTCTCTATTTGATTCAATAGTACGTTGTAATGGCCATAGAACTCAGAGATAATACTCAGAATTATGTTTATTGGGAATGTTAACAGGTATAGTTCAGGATCAGAAATGCCCAGGATACAGTTCTTCTTCAATCAGAACATAGTATTCTCAGTCATGCTTACAGACACACCTCTTCTGGTCTCTGACCTTTCAGCTACACAATCCCTTGACCTCTGTCCTGCTCAGTCAAGTGTTGCAAAGCTCCTTTTGCACTGCTGATAAAAGCCCAAACAGCATGCCACTTCAGGAATAAGCCTCAGGCCTAAGTTGCTAGACTAGCTCTGGTGGGTCAGCAAACCTAGCTTCACAATTACATGCTTTGGCTTAATTAAGTACCTGGGCTAAAGGCACTCAGCTATACTTGTTCCATGTGCCAGGAAGCCTGCTCCTGTCTCTCATTCTCTTGTTTCTACTGCCTCTGTTGCCTTTTATCTACCACTTCACCACTGGTTCCCAAGTGTTTTGGCCCTCTGCCCCCCAAAATGTTCAGTTTGGGGACCTCAGAGACTAATAGATGTTCCTCTTTTTTAATGCAAGTAAGATTGCTAAATCCTGCTTCTCAGATGACCAATTTTAAACCCAATGGGATGGTAATATTGGCCAATCCTCATATTGGAGTTTCATACCCCCTATTTACATGGTTCCAACAAGTTATTTGATGGGAATTACAAATATTATGGCTATTACAATTATACCAAGTTGTTTCACTGTACCATACCACCCAAGGCTGATTTATTAAAATGAAAATTTAGAAAAATATCAATAGCAATAATCATTAAATTTTGCTATTTTCATAACTCAAGGCCAAATTATGTTTGTTGATTAACTTTACTATTACCATGGGCTACAAGTCTCAAAACATGCCTTTAAACGTATATACAATAGTTAAAATGGACTTATACCGTGCCTTACCTTTATCAGATCCTCATAGGGTTTGGCAGTGTTGAGTTTCATTCCTTTAGAATGGTAAGAGGTATTATTATGGAATAATAACACATTATTTTCCCATGGGAACATATATTTGTTCAATGATTGGCCTTCTTGTTGAAAAGAGATTTTTTTTTGCAAGCTGAAAACACGTAATGAAGGCTATGATTTATTCTTCTTCTGTATCATCAATGAATCCATTGAGAAAGCTTGACAAGTCCACTTGCTTTTGTTGGCTAATTTAGCCTTTGAATCCATGCAAAAGTGCTTCCACCATACAGGAAAGACTGGGAGAAGAGCAGAGTGAAATCACTCATTTATTTTTAAATGAGCACAAAGAAAGGGAGCATTGTATCTTGGATAAAGAGCAACTGTTGTTAAATACATTCCTGTAGCCTGGAAGGGTGGGTAGCCAGAATTTTAATGGTCAGCTCTTGTTAGTTATCAAGAATACCTTAAACATTTAAAAATATAAACGTGGATATTTCACTGAAGAATCTCAGAGGAGAAACATTAATCCCTAGTTGGGGAAAAATGGATTGACATGACTTATTATGAAGAATTTTGAAGGGAAAAAAATGGATTGACAAGAAATAGACTAGGAAAGTTTCACCAGAGAATTTTTCCCATCATGACAATGCACCTGCCCTTTCTCTAAGGGTTGCCCTACAAAGATTTTGTTGAAAAAAACAACGCCTCAACCCTACAACCTTGATCTTACTTTGCAATCTTTCTTTTTTGTTTCCAAATCTTGATTAGTGGTAGAAAAAGAAATGTAAATATCCTTTAGTAAAAAGGTAGCATAAGTAAAAATCTCTTCTAAAGGGGTGAGATTTCAAAACATTTATGATTAAAATGATCAGTCGTTGAGAAAATGTATTTCAACTTCTGAAATAATATTTTCTTCAGAATTCAAAAAAAATGACTGAGGTTACAATTCATATAAAATAAAGTTCACTCAATTCACTCATTTTAAGCCCACAGTTATGCTTCAACTTACGTGTTCCTAAAAATCAAAGTGCTATTCAAATCCCTATAATAAAAGTCATAGACTTTTGTGGGAAAGTGAGATTAGAGGAACAACCCTTAAAAGCGTTGTCACTGATAACCTAAATAAGGAAAAAAAGAATTAAAAAGGAATGCAAAGGTAATTTTCTTAAAAGGCAGCATTCTTGAGTAATTTTAAACCAAATCAACCAAACTAACATCTTTAGAATATTCCCTTTCATGTTTTTTTCTGTTTGTTTGTTTGTTTTTTTGTACATCCCCCTATAGACAATTTATCTTCAACAAAGGGCTAAAAAAATTAAATGGGAAAGAGGCAGCTTGTTCAACAAATAGTGCTGAAAAAATTGGATCTCCATCTGTAGAAGAATGACACAGGACCCCTACTTCGACTCATGTACAGAAACAAACTCAAGAGGGATCAAAGACCTGAGTATAAATCCCAGAACTGTAAAGATCATCAATAAGAAGATAGGGATACATTTAGGGGCCCCACTGCAGGGCATACACATAGGTCAAACATAATGAAAGAAACTTACCCATAGTGGAGGACATAATAGAGGACTGAGTCCTACTAAAAACAGGCACTGACATGCATCAAAATACTTCATCTAAAGAGTAAAAAGCAAACCCACTAGGAAAAAAATCTTAAGCAATGACACAATACAAAAGGGACTTACTCAAGTATTTTACCCCTTATGATGAAATACATCAATAAGGGGTAAAAAACAACAAAAAAATCCAATTAAAGATCTGGTAAAGTATATATGAGGGGGTTACCCGCCTCTGTCCAAAAAAGGGAAAAGGCTGTTCTAGGTGGAACTTTCATAGTATGCATTTTTCCCACTTGGTGATCATTGAGCACCTCGCTCTGAGTTAGTGCACCCAGTGTCATCACCTGGGAAGGTTCTCTCTGGTCTCAGTGAATTTTTTTGTAAAAGCATTTTCACTCAAACCTTGTTTTTTGTAAATGGTTGATTTAAGAGAACAGCATCTGTCTGTAAAATTTCATTTCCTGCTTGAGAAAAATGCGGCAAAAACTGTTGAGCTGTTGAACACAGCTTACAAAGATGCACTATGGGGAAAACTCAAGTGTACAAGTGGTTTTCTTGTTTCAAAAAAATTGAAATGTTGATTGATGACAAACGTTGTTCTAGAGGTCCGTCAACTTCCCTAACAGATAAAAACTGTCAACTCACAGTGTGATCCACCAAGTCAGATTATTAATCAAGCTTTCAATTTAGAGGTTCTGAAAATATTGTGTAACAATATGCAACAAAAAAAGGCCTCATTTCTGGCATACAGGGGACTGGTTTTGCCACCATGACAATGCACCTGCTCATGGCAAAAATACAGCATGCCCCTCTGGCTCCATGCATCTTATTAACCTGACCTCGCTCTGTGCAATGTTTTTGTTTCTACGAATGTAATGGGACATGAAAGGACATTGATTTTATGACTTAGAAGGGGCTTAGGTGGATAGCAAATATTTTGAGAATGACGAGGGCAACGAATGTACAAATGTGCTTTACACAATTGATGTATGGATTGTGATAAGAGTTGTATGAGCCCCTAATAAAACAATTAAAAAAAAGAAGAAGAGGTGAAGGAAAAAATGAGGGAGGTGCTGTCGGCCATCCAAACAGATTAGTTTGAAAATGTTTCCAGGAATGGAATTGCAGATTTGACAAATGTATTACGTGTAATGGAGACTACTTTGAAGGTGATAAGGTTGTTTTGTAAAAAAAAATTAAATACATAGCTTTGAAAAAATCCTTTTTTTTTTTGGCAACCCTCGTAGTTTAAAAATGACTCAAACCACTAACAAACACATGGAAAAAATGCTCATTAGTCATCGGGGGGATGCAAATCAAAGCAACCAAGATATCACCTTATACTGACAATGACAGCCCAAATAAAACATACAAACAAACAAAAAACAACAAATGCTAGAGAGGGTGTAGAGAGCTTGAAACTCTCATACACCTGCTGATGGGTGTGTAAATATGTGTAAGCATTATGTCAAGCAATATGGTGCCACCTAAAACAACTGGGAACAAAAATCCAAAAGTACACAGAAATTCCACAAAAAAGAACACAGACTGATGCCTCTCATGAATACAGAAATTCAAATTCTCAATAAAATACCAGCAACTTCCATTCAGCAATAAAACAAAAGGATCACATACCATAATCAACTGGAATTTATCCCAGGAATTCAAGTTTGAATTACAATTTGAAAATCAACTAATATAATACACCATATTAATATAATGAAGGGCAAAAATTACATTATTATTCCAGCTGAGAGAAAACAAGCATTTATTAAAAATTTGAATTGCTTAACTGGTAGAGTTTTTGTTACAGTGTTGAGAAAGATGTGGAAACACGTTTTGTAAATGGGATTACTGCATACAATTGTGAATATAATTAGTTCTCCTGGACACTTAAAAATGGTAAAACCTATGACTTGTTAGACTCCCAATGGGAGAATCTACCAGTATTATCTTGATAATTATACGTTTTTGGTTTTGCTTTTGTTTTTAGTGAAAACAGTGATGGATAACAGTGAAAATTCAAAATCCATTTGCAGAATTCACACATGGATTAAGCCACTATTTAACTCCCTCAGATTATTGACTAATGATGTGACTAGTCTTAGCCTCAGAAAAAGTGAATTGGACAGTAGATTACTGCAGATACAGTTAGGTTAAAAATTTAAGATATTAATGTTTGTTTTTCCTTTTGACCTATTTTTTATTTGTTCTAGTTTTATTATTATCTTAAGGTTTTTGTTTGTTTGTTTTTGTTCTTGGAGTGTTTTGTATGGTTTTCATTATATGAAATCCAGGGCAGGTAAATTCATAGATACAGTAACTAGATTAAGAGTTCTTAGAGTAATGGCAGAGTTAATAATAATGGTTACAATATAAAGAAAATGTTCTAAAATCGAATGTGGTGATGATCTATAACTCCTTTTAATATACTTAAACCATTAAATTGTATGTTATGTTAATTATATGTCAATAAAACTGTTAAAAGGTGGTTAACATGAAAAATTTTAGGTCACGGGGTCTGCTGTTCTATTGCGGCACTCCAGGGCCACCATGAATCACAGTCAGTAAACAGTAACTGGTTTGGGTTATGACAACCTACAGTGCATGTGGTAGTTACATAATTTCGTGTCAACTTGAAGTATAGGGGTGGAGTTTAGCCTGTCAGTCAGGTCACAGCCTGATGGTGCCTCCCTGTGGCCATGACCTCCTGGGAACTTCCTATATCTATCTCTCTGTCTTTACTTTCCTGTGGTGAGTCATACTGATACCTGGGAGAGACCTGTGATGCTTCCACCGCCGCTGGATCCACAAGCCTTTGCACCCATCAGCCCGTGAGCTTCCTGCATTCAGCATCATTGCATGGCTATGTGACTCTGAAGAGGGGCTTAGGGATTAGTATCAAACTTTTAGACTACTATTGGACTTATGGATTTGATCTGGACTGGGCTGGGATGTTTGCTTGATATATAATTACTTCTTAATATAAAGTTCCTTCATATACATATGTGAGTGTCACTGGATTTGTTTCTTGAGTTGACCCCAGCCTAACACAGTGCACCTGACCCAAGTCACAGTATTGTCAATTGCTTCATAAGCATTAGTGAAGTGGGGCCATTGAATAAAGAAGACAGAAGAATTGATGAATTTGAATTGTGTTACTTGCAAAGAATGTTTAAAGTACCATGGACTGCTAAACAGACAAACAAATTTGCCTTGGAAGAAGTACGGCCAAAGTGTTCCTTAGATGCGAGGATGAACTTTGCCTTACATACTTTGGACAAGTTGTCAGGAGTGACCAGCACCTGGAGAGGGACATCATGCTTGGTACAGTAGGCAGTGCAGTGAAAAAGAGGAAGGCCCTCAAGGAGATGGACGGACACAGTGGCTGCACCAATAGGCTCAAGCATAGGAACAATTGTGAGAATGGTGCAGGACCAGACAATGTTTTGTTCTGTTGTACATGGGGTCATTAAGGGTCAGAACCAACTTGATGGCACCTCAAACAACAAATTGTGGAATATTTTCATAAAATGATCTCACTGCACATGTCTTCCCTGGCCACTTCCAATCACTACTGTACTGGAGGAACAAGCCAGAGCAATTTAGCAAGACAAACGCACTCAGATTCAAAAGCAAGAAGTAGAGCGACACACACATGACGCAATCTTGCCTGTAGGAATTTGTAAGCTATCCACAAAAGCCACTAAAGCAGATAATGAAGTTCAGCCAGGTTGCGGGGTTTGTGGTTACGAGGTGCCATCAAGCTGGCTCAATTCACAGTGAGTGACCCCCAAGCACAAGAGACCACAGCACAGGCCCGTCCTGCATCGGTCTTCCGTTTGTTGTCATGTTTGAGCCCATTGCGGTAGTCACGGTGTCAGTCCATCTTCATGAGGGTCTTCCTCTTCTTTACTGACCCTCTTCTTTCCCAAGCATGATACCCTTTCCCAAGGACTGGTCTCTCCTGACAACATGTCCAAAGTATGTGAGAT
>NW_022111369.1:42202872-42205146 GCF_000313985.2 Echinops telfairi
CAACACACACACACACACACACACACCAGGGGGATGAACAACAGAAACGTGGGTGAGGGGAGACAATGGTTGATGTAAGGTATGACAACAGTAATAATTTATAATTTATCAGAGGGTCATGAGGGTGGGGAAGAAAAAAAGATTTGCTGATACCAAGAGCTCAAATAGAATGCATATGTTTAGAAAATGATGCTAGCTGTATATGTACAAATATGCTTGATACAATTGATGCATGGGATGTCATAAAAGCTGTAAGAGTCCCCACTAAAATGAAAAAAAATTCAGAAATCTCTTTTTCCTCTTAAGTAAGCAAATTCTTGTGAAGGAAGTATAAAGCACATCTTTAACAGTAAGGAAAATGCAAATAAAAGTCACAATGTGATGCTAGTTCACGCACATTAGGATGACTAGAATATAAAAAGACAGTTAATGAGTGAAGAAATTGGAACCCTCACATACCCCATGGCACATCATTGAAAGAAACTAAGGCATATCCAAACAAATAGAAAGGCATCTTGTGTTTATGGATTAGAAAACTCAATGTTGTCAAAATGGCAATATTCTCCAAATTGATCTACAGATTCAGCAAAATCACTATTAAAATCCTGGTAAGGTTCTTTGTAGGAATTGACAAGTTGACCCTAAAAACGATATGGAAATCAAGAGTCCCAGAATAGCCAAAAGAATCATGGGAAATGAACAAAGTTGGCAGACTCATACTTCCAAGTATTAAAATTTACTACAAAATTGAAGTAACAAGGACACTATGGCTGTCACTAGCAAAAGGAGAGCCAAGGAATAGAATTGAGAATCCAGATATAAACCCTCACACTGACAGTCACTTGGTTTTAAACGAGGATGCTCAGCTTCTTAAAGTGGGCAATAGCCTTCAACAAATTGTAGCAGAACAAATGGATCTCCACATGCAAGAGAATGAAGGTGTACCCCTACATCATACCACGCACACAATTTAACTGAAAATGGACCGAAGACCTAAATGTAAGAGCTGAAATTCTAAAAGAAACAAGGGGGAAAAGTGCATTAGTAAAAAATATAAGGGTAAAATATAATAAAAAACATCCATGACCTTAGATTAGATAAGTGCTTCTCAGACATGACACTAACAACACAAGAACAGAACAAAACATAGATCAATTGGATTAGCTTTTTGCAGATTTGTCATATATCTGATATGGCATTTATATCTTGAATATATAAAGAATATATAAAAATCAATAAACCGGCACTTATCTGTTAGTTTGTGACATTGTAGTGACTTGCATGTTGCTATGATGCTGGAAAGTGATGTCACTGATATTTTAAATACCAGAAGCTAACCGTGGTGAAGTGGAGCTGCCACACTAAGTATAGACAGGGAAAAAACAATAGGCAGTACAATTCTGAAGGACTAGTCACTGAAAACCTTATGAATAGCAGTGGAGCGTTGTCTGACATAGTGTCAGAAAACGAGAACTTCATGTTGGAAGGCACTTGAAATATGACTATGGAAGAGCTGTATCATCAAAGAAGAGTTGACCTTAATAATGTGAATGGAACAAAGCTTTGAGGACCTTCCTTTGCTGAAATGGAAGGGCACAACTCAAAATGAAAATATCTGCGAACATCCAATAATAATCAGAATGTAGAATATACAAAGTATGAAGGTAGGAAACTAGGTCATCAAAAATTAAATGGAGTGCATAAATATTGAAATCTTAGATATTAAGGAGCTGAAATGAACTGGTATTGGCCATTTTGGGTCAGACAATCATATGATTTTCTACCCTTAGAATGACCAATTCAAAGGAATGGTGTTGGATTTGTTATCAAAAAGAACATTTCATAATCTGCCATAAAGTACAATGCTTTCTGTGATAGGATAATATCAATACACTTACAAGGAGGACCAATTGATACAACTGTTATTCAAATTTACACACCAATCACTAGAGCCAGTGATAAATTGATGACGTACTCATTGATTCATTCAAACCTTTCCCCAACACCATACATGGCAACTAGACACATGGACCACAATAGATGGACTATACAGAAATCATACTGGTTACATCTGTGAAAAAGGAGGATGGAGAAGCTCAATGTCATTAGGCAAAACAAAGCCAGTGGCAAACGGTGGAACACATCAGCTGCTTCTATACATATTATGGTTGAAGCTAAAGACAATTAAGATAAGTCCACAAGAGACAAAAATATAACACTAAGGAAGTGTGTTAGACAGGGTTCTCTAGAGAGATAAAAGCAAATTCCTGATAA
>NW_022111369.1:42205846-42207154 GCF_000313985.2 Echinops telfairi
TTATACCTGAATGAAGGAAAGATATGCAATAAACACATAAAAAGAAAATACATTGACAATTACAAACCTCGCTTTTGCAATTGATCACGTGGTCGTAATTGATAGGTAGAACTACCTTCTACTACTACCCATTCTGTATTACCTTTGCCTTCAGCAAGTACCTCATGTTCCTCGAAACAAAAAGAATTCGCATCAAGCAAGGTCAGGTGAGGAAGGTGTGTGGGGCTAGAGAAGGCATGCTGTTTTTGCCCAAAACTAGTGCACTTAGATGGCTGATTGGGCAGGTGCATTGTTGTGGTGGCAAAACCAGTCCCCCATCTGCCACAAATCAGGTCTTTTTTGTCGCACAGTGTTCGCTATCTTTTCAGAACCTCTAAATAGAAAACTTAATTAACAGTATAAACTGGTGGAATGAACTCCAAATGCACTACAAGTTGACAAATTCATCAATTTAGGACATTGATGGACATCCAGAACAAGGTTTGTCATCAATTGACATTTCCCCTCTTTTGAAACAAGAAAACCACTTGTATACTTGAGTTTTTCCCATAGCACTGTCCTTATAAGCTGTGTTCAACGTCACAATAGTTTCTGTGGCATTTTTACCAAGCAGGAAATAAAATTTCACAGCTACCCACTGTTTCCTTAAATTGGCCATCACAAAAAGTGAAGTTCGAGCAGAACTGCTTTTATGAAAAAATTCACTGTGACCAGAGAGAATCTTCCTAGGTAATGCCACTGGGTGCACTAACTCAGAGTGAGTTGTTTGATGCTTGCGTAGCAGAAAAAATGTGTACTATGAAAGCTCTGCCCAGCAGAGCTTCTCTCTGGTTTGGGTACCCCCTTGTATATCTCCAAAGAATATCAACCAATGACCAATGGGCACATCTTTAGCAACAAAGGGAAGAAAATCGCAATGAGATACCAGTTCATGTCCATTAAGATGAATTAAGAAAATGACAGATAATAATGAATACTGGTGAGGATGTATAGAAATTGGAACCCTCACATATTGCTAGTAGAGTTATAAAATTACATGGTTATTTTGGAGGAGAAAGGAAGAAGTCTGGCAGTTACTCCAAACACTAAATACTGTGTTACCACATGATCCAGTAATTCCATTTCTAGTGTAAAATATGTGAAAATGTCTCTCCGCATAATAATCTGTACACAAGTGTTCTCAGCGGCATTATTCATACTGGTCAAAAAGTGGAAACCAAAGCCTGCATGGAAGAACATATCAGCCTGTGTGATCACGAGGTGTCAAAGGGATCACTGAAGACAAATGGGTGCATAAGCAAATGTGGC
>NW_022111369.1:42208638-42210482 GCF_000313985.2 Echinops telfairi
TCTTTAAATGATCAATAAAATGATAAACTTCCAGCTTAGCCCAATCAAGACCTAAGAGAGAAAACACAAATTACTAATATAGTTGGTAAGCAGAGCATCAACATACAGCCTAGAGATATGAAAAGGATAATAAAGGAATATTTTAAACAACTTTATGCCAACAAAGTTAACCACTTAAATGAAATGGATCAATTCCTTGAAAACTTAGAGAAAGAAAACTGGCAAAAGAAGAAATAAAAACACAAGCCCAAGTACCTTGTATCAATTAAATGAACTAATAATTGAAAACAATCAGACTCATGCACAGGCACACCTGTAGCTCCAAATGGATTCATTGGTGAATTTAATCAAACAGTAGAAAAAGCTATAATAGCTATTGCACAATTTTTTTTTCAGGAAATAAGAGTGGAAATTTGCTTCTGGCATTACACTGAGATCACCCCACTTCCCAATGAAACTGGAACCAATTATATTTAAAAACAATTGCCATTAAAAGTCTCTGGAAATGATCCTAAGTACAAACATCGAATGGAGAAACATCTACTGCATGAAAATTCAGTGAGAAAGATAAAATTCTGTGATACTCGATCCAAGACCACTCCCTTCCTTCCTTCTTCCTCCCTCTGCCAACTTAGTCTGACAGAGACCAATCCAGACTGCTGCTGCTGTCAATTCAGGGCTCCCTTGTCACCCCACCTTCCCTGTCTGTACCCGCAGCTCCCAGACTGAGGTCAATCACCCCAGGAAGAGCAAGAGTTTTCATTTATCTTTGGTCCTCCACTGCCTATCTGTTGCCGGGTACCATTCCAAGGTGAGTTCAGTTGAGAGGTGGGGCCACCCTCTTCTATCAGTGCAAAATAGAGACTCTACCTGGAGAAAGGGAGCCCTGGTGGTGCAGTGGTTACAAGAAGAGTTGCTAACTGTAGGGTCAGTAGGTCAAAACCATCAGCTGCTCCTTAGGAGAAAGCCGAGGCTTTCAACTGCCGTAAAGCATTACAATCTTGGAAACCCACACGGACAGTCTACCCTGTCCTATAGGGTTGCTCTGCGTTGGAATCAACTCGATGGTCGTGAAAAGAGAAGCTTGAGACTAGTATCCTTAAGGTGCTAGGGCCCCAGGGTTCTTACCCCTGCTTGTGAGGCAGTGATTTATCCCAGAAGCGTCAAGAAAGAGGACTCCAAAGTGCTGACTCTCCCTCTCCCGAGTGCTTAGCCCGGAAGTAGGCTAAGAGAAGCGTTTGATTTCGCTCACTCCCAGCTCCAGTCCTGGGTCACAGAGACGTGACTTGTTGAGAGAAGCAGGACCTAAAGCAAACAGCTCCGAAGGCACTGACTTACAGAGCTGGACGTGCATCCACCAAGCATCCGCAGACCAGGGGAGGGCTGGGGAAAGCCAATCGAAAGGCAACGCGTGAATCTGTTGTAGATGCAGCATACACTAGAGGGCAGCCAGCTGGCAGGAGTCGGGAAATACTGAGGTCAAATATTGGGCTGCTGTGTTAGACAAGGTTCTCTGGAGAGATAAAACCAGATTGCTGATAATTATATATATATTTATAAAGATAAATATATATAACACAAGACATGAGCTGTTAAATTATAAACAGATAGATAGATACACAACACAAGAAATGAACTGCTAAATTATAAACGGTGGGGAGGGGGGAAAGGGGAAAGGAAAAAAAAAGGGATATGTGATGGGGGAATAGGCACTGACCAGCCAAGGGAAGGGTATTGTTTGTGTCTCCACAGGGAAAGGGACCAGATTTAAAGCCAGCGCCAGACGAATGCAGCTTGTTGGCAAGGAGTGGGGAGCCAGTGGAGGGGCCTGAGGGCTCGGCCCC
>NW_022111369.1:42213194-42218331 GCF_000313985.2 Echinops telfairi
ATTTATCTCTCTGCCCTTCAATTAATCCCACTTGTGTTTATCGACCAGGCTGGCAAAATAAACTAACTATCTCAGCTGCTAACCTAAAGAACAGCGGTTCAAACCCACCAGTGCTGTGAGAGAGAAAGATAAGTCTTCTTCTTCTTTTTTTTTTTTAAAGATCATTTTATTGGGTGCTCTTACAGCCTTTACAACAATTCATACATCAATTGTACCAAGTATATTTGTACATATGTTGCCATCATTATTTTCTAAACATTTGCTTTCTGTTTGAGCGCTTGGTATCAGCTCGGTCCCTCCACCACTCCCACCCTCATGACCCCTTGATACATGATAAATTATTGTTATTTTCAAAATGAGTCTTCTTTTATAAAGACTTACAACTTCAGAATCCTAGTGCATTAGTCCTACAGTCCTATAGGGTTATGATGAGCTGGAATTAACTCAATGTCCCAGGGCTTTGTTGAAACAAGGAGACTGATCATAGGACAATTATTTCACCATGATCAAGGCGACGCTAACTCCTAGTGTCCCTGTATGCCAGGGAAGAATTTCCAAGACTATAGCTGTTCACAGAAAGCTTTATCTTTCTCCTCAGGAGCAACTGGTGGTTTTGAACTGCTAACCTTGTTGTTAGTAGCCCAGAAACATAGCCTACTATTCTACCAAGGTTCCATACCCATAGGCCATTAGTGAGGTTTCACTGTTAGGTGTGAGAAGACAGAATGGACTACTAAAGTCACTGTTATCCCAACAGGGCTTTGGACATACCCAAAGGTGTACGCGCCTCAGAAGCAACTTCAGAAGATTCAACAGAGGAGTAATGGAGTGAGGGAGTGAGGGAGTGAGAGATTTCACACAAAAAATACAGCTAGTCACTATAGGGAAAGGGGGTGGGGGTGTGAATCATCAAATAGTAACAAGGCCTGGAATGAAGGGAAGTACTCAGAGTTACTGCTATCTGTTATCTCAAATGGTCAGGCATGCAGAGAAACGATCAAGAATTAGTCATCCACTGGGGAAAAAGCAGGCAACAGACATTGCCTGTGAGAATGACCCCCTGTCTTGTTTAATAGAAAATAATTCAAAGTAGCAAGAACAAAAGCACAATTTAAAGAGTAAAGGGACGATGCCGATGCCACATCAAATAGAGAAGACTAATGAAGAGAAAGAGAATATCAAGATAAAGTAAATGGAAATCCTAGGGTTGAAAAATACAGTAAATAAAAGACCATTCCAGGGACTCAACAATACATTTGAACTCCTTGAAGAATGAATTCGCAAATGTGAGCACAGATCAATGGAGATTATACAATCTGAAAAACAGAAAAAAGAATGAAGAGGCAGAGCAAAGACTTAGACAAATATGGAACACCACTAACAGCACTGATGTATACCATTGTGTCCTTGTGCCAACTACCCGCCATCGAGGTATTTTTAAAATGCTGCTATGCCTTTTTTTTTTTTTTTTCATATTTTGCGGTTAAAAATAGCATATTTACAAAAATACCTGGTGGGGGTGGAAGAGAGAGGGAGCAGCCGGCAAACCAACCGCGTTTGTTTAAATACACGGTATTTGTGTACAAATATGGCATATATAATGGATTTACAGGAATGAGGAGAGCAGCAGTATATGAAGAAATAGGGGCTTAAACGCCCCCAAATCCATAGCTTATTCCTGTGCAGGAGGTCTCTCTGTGGTGCACCTGGTCTGCGCTCCGCTGTTCAGCAAAGGTCTGGTGGTCTGAACTAACTAACCCCCTGGTGCCACGGGGAGGCAGAGCCTAGCCATTTCCTTCTGTAAAGATGCAGTCAAGATATGCCTACGGAGCTCACTTCTACTCTGTAACACTTGAAGTCACCATGGGTGGAACTCACTCTACAGCAACGGGATAGCTTTTGGGTATGTGGGGGTGGTGGTGGGGTGGAACACTTCCACTGTGCCCAGTGAACTCCAACTGGTTAAACATAGTAAGACGTCTGTATCCTGCAAACTATCATTAAAAACTAAAGGCAAAATAAAGTCTTTTCCACATAAACAAAAATTGAATTTGTTGCTAGTAGATCCATCATACCCGAAATACTAAAGGAAGTTCTTCGGGCTAAAAGCAATTGACGCAAATGGTCATTCAAATTCATATGAACAAAGACCACCAGGGAAGGCAATTATGTAATTATAAAAAGTGCAGCCTGCAAATGATTGAACATGTAAACAAAATGGATTGATGACTACTGGTTTGGGGAAAGTAAAAGCGGAGAACAAAAAAGAAGCAGTAATCAGAAAATACTGCCTTGGTGAGAGACACAGTGCTGGCGGTTGCATGGTGGACTCTTGCAAGACCAATGCCTTGTTCCTCAGAGGTTTTTCTGTGTCTTTTAACAATATAACTGATGACTACACACTTTGCCTAATGAATCACAAGAATAAATAAACTACCTCTGTAGAAATAGACCATGGAGAAGTTCAATATCATCAGTCAAGACAAAGCTAGTGGGTGAATGTGGAAGAGATCAACAGTTACTTGTTTGCAAGTTCAAATTGAAGCTGAAGCATATGAAAAGATGCCCACAAGAGTCAAAGTACCACCCTGAATACATCACATCTGCATTGATAGGCTATTAAAGAGCAGTTGTATTTTCCTAGTGAGTGTTTAAAAACATAATCACTTATTTTTTAATTTAAAAAATAGCTTTACTGATAAATACACTAATATCCCAGTTGTCAAACTGAATTCATTCCAAATTTGTGTTCAAATACTGTTTGGGGGGTTTTTTCCCCATAAGAAATGTTCTACCTTACAAATCTGGCTAGACCACGGAGCACGTACATTGGTACAGATGAGAGCTCTCGACACACAGAATCCAGGACAAATAAACCCCTCGGGAACAGTAATGGGAGTAGCGATACCATGAGGGTAGGGGAAGGTGGAGGAACTGATCACAATGATTGACATATAACCGCTCACACCCTGCCCAGGGGAATGAACAACAGAAACGTAGGTGAAGGGACACAGCGGTCGGTTGGTGTAAGAGATGAAAATAATAATTTATAATTGATCAAGGGCTTATGAGAGTGGGAGGGTGGGGAGGGAGGGAGAAAAAGAGAAGCTGATACCAAGGGCTCAATTAGAAAGAAAATGTTTTGAAAAGGATGCTGGCTAGACCTTCTGGTGAGGGGAAGGAACCGACCTACCATACCCAGAGAGAAGCAAACCAAGAAGGAAAAAGAGAAAGGAGCAGTCAGCTTAGACACCAAACCCAGAGGATGAGGTCCCTGCATGGAGCTGCTGGGGCACAGAGAGGACTGTGGGACTACCAACAACGCAAGATATGTTGTCCCCTAACTGGAGCATACGGAGACAGGGGACAATAATGGGGATACAAGTCGTGGAGACAGTGTGGGAATGGAGCATAAAGAGATCAGCAATTGCAGTAAAGCCAAGCACAAAGCCCTTGAGGAGCCAAGAATGGACTTTAGACGAGGAGGAGCAGCCCCCGTTCTCCCTTAGGACCAGTAGGGAGGATCTCATGGGGACCAGCAAACAGACATGGACCTATGTAGGGGTTTTTTTCCCCTCTTGTCTTTTTCTCTTTCCTTTTCTTTCTTCAACCGTATGTTAGGGGACAACAAAAGTCCAGCGACCACTAATCCCCTTGCTTTGGAATAGTGGCCACTGCTTCTTCTCTCACTAAGGCATTTCTGCTTTAAGCTCAAGGGAGTACTTCAGTTCTTTAGATCTGCTACAAGTGAGTTGATGGCAAAGTTAGTTTGCTTAGTGAGGTTTCCAATTTGGGTGCTTCCGGTGTGGTCAGTGAAGGGTGTTGTGCACTTCCAAGGGACGGTCTAAAGCCCCACTTGTCTGTAGTGCACTGCCTGGGTCCCCACGGCTGGATAGACACTAGGTCAAAAGTGCCCAATAGCATTTTTCTCCATGACAGGTTGCCACACCCAGTTTACCCACCACCAAAAGTTTAATCTCCTTTTCCCATAGAGACCCACCGCCTCCCCCCCGCCCCCATCCCCTCTTGGAGTTCCCAGTAAGATTCACCGATTACACTTAGAGGAGTGTCTGTTGATTTGGGTTGGCTGTAGAACTCTATTATACAGTTGGAATTAATTGATTTTCTACCTCTCCCCACAAGATGGGAAACTGACCACAGCTGGAATGAGGCCATCTCCCTTGAAGTGGTTTTTAAGATGCTCAAGTAAGGGGGAACTAGACAGGCATACTGCCCTGTTGCTTGGGGGTCCAAAGTAGACTACAAGACCTGAGAGCAGAAGCCTGCCATTGTCTTGGGTTTCTCCCAATAGCAGTGGACTCATACGTGGGTCCCTTTGACATTGGCTAGCTTTACCCAGCATCATGGTTTCCAGGCCCACCCGTTACATGAGGTATTTCATGCTTTCACCCATTTTTTACAGATGCATAGTATCCCACTGTGTATATGTGCCAGTGTCTTCATCCATTGAACGGATGGGCATTTGGGCTGTTTCCAGCTTTTTGCTATTGTGAACAGTGTTGCAATGAACATGGGAGAGCATGTCTGTTTGTATGCTGTGTCTTACTTCTTTGGGGTATATACCAGCAGAAGTATTGCTGGCTTGTATGGCACTGCTATTTTAACTGCTCGTTTTAAAATCTTGGTTCAGATGCCACTTATTTTCTCAGACCACAAATGGTATGTATATATTTCTCCTTTGGGAAATGCCGCATTATTCCATACAATGGAAGGATTTATATAAACACTTCCCTGAGGCTCAACTGTCAGCCAAACAATAACTAAGGCTAACTATATACCCGAGGTATGCACTCTTTAGACTCATCAGTCCTATGAAACCCCAAGGGCAGCACGTGCCTGGGAATTTGGCTCAGAGGGAAAGAAGAGGCAACACAGAGGAACACTGAACACAGGGAGGGTGTGGGAAGAGTGCTGTTGCATTATGGGATGTGCCATTGAGATAGTTAAGGTTTATTGTGCAACTCGGCCGATAAACACATGTGGGATTAATTGAAAGGCGGAGCGTTAAATGGCTTGGTGAGCCTAGCCTTTCTGGTTCTCAGGTCTCTTGTTTTGTGATGGTCGGACCAGGGTGCAGCTGCCTTAGCCAGTTCCCTGCTTCAGCTGGCAAGGCTCA
>NW_022111369.1:42220541-42241291 GCF_000313985.2 Echinops telfairi
GAAAACAAAAGTAGGTGAAAGGAGACGTCGGACATTACAAGATATGACAAAATAATAATTTATAAATTATCAAGGGCTCATGAGGGAGGGGGAGCGGGGAGGGGAAAAAAATGAGGACCTGATGCCAGGAGCTTAAGTGGAGAGAAAATGTTTTGAGAATGATGAGGGTAATGAATATACAAATGTGCTTTACACAATTGATGTATGTATGGACTGTGATAAGAGTTGTATGAGTTCCTAATAAAATGATTAAATACCAAAAAAAGCGTTGTATGAGCCCCTAATAAAACGATTAAAAAAATTATGGTCAATAAAGCCATTACCAACGTAGAGACGAAGTAAGGTTTTACAAAGCATACAATGAGATATAGAAATGGACAGACCTTTCATTTAGCAAATCCTTAGAAATTAATTTTTATTGGGATTTTCACTAGCTGAAAATGAGTGAAGAGCTGGAGATGTGAGGAGCCTCCAGCACAAAGATGCCTCCCTCCTACTGGACGCTGTCATTCAGCCACAGACGGGCTGCAGGGTGAAACGGAATCTTACTATGCTGTGGTGCAACAGATGGAGAGGACAACAGTGACCAACTTCCGTCTGCTTCTCAGCCTCAATTCCGTGTTTTCATCTGTAAATTAGATAGCGTTTTTTAATAAATAAAACAACCTTGCTCTATGGACATCACAGGAATGCCACGAGGACGCAACACAACATCTGTGGACCATATGCTCTGTGTGTTCTTTAGTCGGGGAGGAAAACAGTAAAACCCAAAGGCATAGGAATTCTGGAAAGACTGCACCAGCAAGGGCACCAGAGGTTCTGGACCTTCCTGGAGCTCCACTTGAAAACGGCACGAGATGAACAAAGCGATAAACTCCAAAGTATAAGTAGGTGGTGTCAAACCACCAATAACTTTAAGACTTTGGGTGTTACTGGCATCTGTCCCAGAGAAAACAGAGCGGGGGAAAAACCAGTGTGTTCGATGGCTCTCCAAACACACTACGGCTATTGACTGGAGCGAGCTGATGGGCAACGTGACAGGAGCAGCTGGAAGCAGGCGGAGTTTTGCCCGCGCCAGTAGTAGAAGTCTGCCAGGATCACCAAGTAAAATGGAAAGGGCTGGAGGAACAAAGCTCCCATACAGGCTCTGAATCAGCGGTTCTCAACCTTTGGGTCACGACCCCTCTGGGTAGAACAACCCTTTCACAGGGGTCGCTTAAGACCATCAGAAAAAAACAAATATTTCACCATATATAATTACATTACTATGCTTTATATTTACTTATGTTCAGTTTTTAACAATGAAAATACATCCTGCATATCAGATATTTACATTACGATTCATAATAGTAGGAAAATGACAGTTATGAAGCAGCAACGTAAATAATTTTATGGTTGGGGCGCACCACAACATGAGGAACTGTACGAAAGTGTCACGGCATGAGGGAGGTTGAGAACCACTGCTCTCAATGGATCCACTGTAACGCTATCAGAAAGGACCTCATGACTGAGAAAAAAACTACTGGAGATAAAAGCTGAACACACAGGAACATGAGAAAGGAGCATCTCAGGGGGTCCCGTTCTCCCCCACAAAGGAGGGGGCGATAATGGAATGATGGGGAGGGTAGGACTGCGAAAGGAGGAAAGACCTATACTTTATCCTGGATTACGGGCTGCAGTCCAAAAGCTATTAATTGTCAGTGGGGTACTAAAGTGATTTTTTTCTAGAAAAAGCATGGTAGATCCAGTAAGTTTGGGAACCCTAAGGTTTAGATAAAAGTAGGGAAGAACAGAGCCAGAAAATCAGACAATACCATATTTTGCACATATAACACACACTTCTCTGCTTGTCAACTGCTTCCTCCCTCTGGAGGCGTATTTGTAAATGTCCTATGCTAATTTTTATTTTGTCACATGTTTTCAAATTTGACATAGCGGCTCTATTTCAATAAATGCACTATTTTAGTAAATGCACTCACGGCAAGATGTAAAAATAAAATTGGCAATAACAAGAAAACCACCTCCCGGGGGCAGGGAGCAGTTGGCAAACAAATTCAGAAGGTACATGTTATTTATGTAAAATTACGGTGAGCCGTCATTTTATGCAATTCTAAATGGAAATAACGAAGAGGGTTTGGTGAAGCTAGCAAAGAGATCCCAACAAACCCCAAAGCACACGCATGGCCATCAAGCTGATCCTGCCTCACACGGAGCCAGGAAGACAGACAACCGCTCTGTGGGCTCCCAGACTATAACTCCCTAAGGGAGGAGAAAGTCTCATCTCTCTCTAGTATAGCAGCTGGTTTCAAACTCCTGACCTTGCAGTTAGCATCCGACACAATCCACTATGCCACCAGCTCCTCTTCTTAAGGTTGAAGAAAAGTTGAAGTCAAATCCCAAACAAAGTTATATAAGAATTTTAAAAAGGATAAAGAAAAGACTAATAACATTACAAACAATGTAAGCAAGAAAGAAAGACACCAAAAGTATAGTGTATCTATTTCAAAATAAGCTAGAAAGGAGGAAAAAAAAAACAAAAAAGGAGAGATTAAAATCGTGTTAAAGTGAAATATATCAAAGATAGGCAAAGCATATCCAACAAATGGATAAGAAGAGTCCAGAAAATGGAAAACTAAAGTAAGGCAGCACACACACAAAAAACACTGAAAGTTTTCATTCAAGAAAATGTTCCTTGAACCAAAAATTAAGAAATAAACTAAATACTAAAAGAGTACACTATATGAGAATATCTAAGATAACAAAATATTTTAGAAAAAATAATCGATTTTCATACTCAACCTACTGCCATCAAGTAGATTCCAACTTATAGTGACCCTAAAAAACAGCGCAGAACATCCCCCTGGGGTCCGGAGTGCTAAGTCTTTCAGCAAGCCTCATTTCCCGGAGGAAGCCGATCTTGCCTTAGCGGTCCACAGCGCAGCCCAAATGCCCCTGGGGCTCACACAGCAAAGCAACGGGGCTTACAGGAGGGTTGGCTTGTTTGAGTATGCATGGTGATGTCAGGATTCTTTATCACACAAGCAAATAAATGTGTCTTGGGGGAAATACAGCAAGAATGCTCCTTAGAAGTGTGTGTATGTGTGTGTGTTGGGGGGAGAGGGGGTGTAAAAGGGAGCTAATGTCAAGAAGTTCAGCAAGGAAAAGGAAGTTTTGAAACTGATGTGGTAGCAACTGTGCAATACCACGTGATGCGATTGCACTATGGAATACATATCTGTATTAACTCCCAATAAAACGGTTTTGAAAAAACGATTTTTTTTAAAAGAAGTACTGTAAACCAAAGAGAATTCATCTCACGAATTGTGGACATGTTATCAGAGGCCCAGTCCCTTGAGAGGATATCATGTTTGGTAAGATAGAGGGCTAGTGAAAAAGAAGATTCTTAATAAAATGCAGACTGACACATGGGCTACAACAATGGGCTCAAACATGACGACTGTGTGAGTGGAATGCGACCAGCCAGTAAGTAAACAAACAAACGACCAGGCCGTGTTTGGTTCTGTTGTACATAGGGTTGCTATGAGGCGGCACTGACTCGGCGGCGCTAAGGACCCCAGCTGACAAGGGAATAAAATGTGCACATCACAGCTTTTCAAAAGCAACATTTCATGCCACGGGAAAAGGGAGTGACATACTTAACATCCTCAGGTAAAGAAAATTCTTGCCAAGAATTTCATATATAGCAAAACTAGCCTTTTAAGACAAAGGGCACAAGCTGAAATCAACATACATAAATTCAAGAACTATTGTTTCCACACCTCCTTTCTTAGGAACAAACTTCAGATAAGCAACTTGAGAGACAACATAGGACATGGTGATGAACATTAAATATATAGTTATCTACAGAATTAAGGCTAAGGAGAAATTTGAAGAATTTGAAACTGGGGTCTGATGACGTAGTACTATTACTACTTAAAATTATGTAGTAGGATATCTAAAAATTATTTAAAATGGCTTTTCATAATCATATTTTGTGGTGGTATTAATATTGTTGTTCTGAGCCTGTTGATGAAAAGTGGGATAGGACAAATGAATAATTGAGGTATTCTACTACCCCCGGTATTGAAAAGCAAGGATGTTATTTTGAGGACTAAGGT
Source organism: Echinops telfairi (assembly GCF_000313985.2). Taxonomy (NCBI): domain Eukaryota; kingdom Metazoa; phylum Chordata; class Mammalia; order Afrosoricida; family Tenrecidae; genus Echinops; species Echinops telfairi. The sequence goes on from NW_022111369.1 coordinate 42,224,660, forward strand.
GCGGCTGACCCAAGCCATGGTATTTCAGTTGCCTCATATGCTTGTGGAAGCTGGACACTGAATACGGAAGGCTGGGTAAGAATTGCTGCATCTGAATTATTGTGCTGGAGAAGAATATTGACATTACCGTGGGATGCTGAAAGTACAAACCTATCGTCCTGGAGGAAGTACCGTCAGAGTGCTCCAGAGAAGCCAGGCTGGCGAGACTTCGTCTCACATACTTTGGATATGTTATCACCGGAGACTAGTCCTTGAAGGACATCATGGTAAATTAGAGGAGGAAAAAAGGGGAAGTCCTTCAGAGAAATGGATGGGCACAGTGGCTGCAACAATGGGCTCAAGCCTAAGAACCATTGCGAGGATGGCACAGGACTGGGCAGTTTCGTTCTGTTGTGCATAAAGTCCTTATGGGATGGAACCTACTCAAGGGCACCTAACAAATACTCCCAGTAGTGCTGTGGGTTAAATGTTGGACTGCTAACTGAAAGGCCAGTGGTTCAAACCCACCAGCCACTCCACAGGAGGAAGATGAGGCTGTCTGCTCTTGTATAGTCTCAGAAACTCTGCAGGGTCAATACAAATTGGAACAGACTCAATGGCAGTGAGGTTTATCCACTCCCCAAATCCTTGAGGACCTGGATTTTTGATGCTGTAATTAATATACAAAAGGTAAAGTTAAAAATCCTACCAATCAGTATGTATACAGATACAGTTCTATACAACTTTACGTATCATATATGAGGGGCCTTCAAAAAAGGTTATGAAGAAGGGTGAGAACAACAGAAACCATGGGGGGAGGCAGTGGTTGATGTGAGATATGAAGTAATAATAATTTATAATCTATCAAGGAGTCACGAGGGTGGGGAGGGGAGGGCGGGGGAATAAAGAGAAGCTGATGCCAAAGGCTCAATAGAAAGTAATTGTCTAAAAAAGAATTTTGGCAACATATATACAAATATGCCTGATACATCTGATATATGGATTGTTAATATAAGAATTGTAAGAGCCTTCAATAAAATGATCAAAAAAATTAGTCAAAAGGGGGAAAAAAGTTCATGAAGAAATGAATGAAAAGATATTGGAATCTTCCCACAAATTTTCTGAAGCACCCTTGTCTATGTAACTGCAATACCCAAGCGGGCACAGGACCTGGCAGGGCTCTGTTTTCTTGTACACAGGCCACGTAGAAGCTGACTCGCACCTACAAACACGGTACCCAACCCCAGGCAGGTACACTCTTGTTACAACAATCAACTGGACGGGACCAAAGGGAGAGCTTCTGGCCAAGGACAGGGCTTGGACGGCAGGAAGCGAACAGGAAAGGCTGAATGGAAGGAGTAAGCCCAGGAAGGACATCATGGGGATTGCCATCAATGCCACGACATCTAGCATGGCTGTTTATGAAAAACTGCTCTCCACACTGTCACCAAAATCACAATTAAAAGTCTCAGAAGGAAACTGTGTGATACAAAATGTTGCATTCAGCATGCTCACAGCAACCAGGCAATCTCAGAGAAAGGAGATATCCACATGAGGAGGAGAGACAGCAAAGTGCTCAGTTTAGAAATCATAGTCATTTTATTTTCCCTTTCTGTTTGTCAAAATTGAGCTTTCTTCCAAGGAGCTATGTTCAGATGAAAACTGAGTACTACCTCAACCTATTTCTTGTAAGAACACAGGTTTCTAATTTTCTATTTTGACTTAAAAACCTAAGTGAACTTTGACTCAATAGTTTAAGTGAATTTTTAAAATCCATTTTCTCATGTTTCATGGATAAATTATCTTACGATGTATTCTGTTTTCAACTCAAAATAGTTTTTTTCCAAAGCAAAAATCCTAAAAACTAAATACCTTCAAAGGGCAAGAACAGAACACAAAAAGGATCTGAAATGTGTGCTACTAAAATCTTCATGTCATTTAAGAATAGCTTAGTTAGCTATTCTTAAAACTGTATTTATAGCCTAAATGACTTGATATAGAGTTTGCTTTTTAATTAACTGGAATAAGGTCCAGTAGGGTTTTGCAGGCTGGTGAGAAAGAGAGATGAAATGAGAACAGTAGCAGAATGTTGATAATTGCTGAAACTGGGTATCAAGTATGTTGGTGTTCATTATTATTTTATTATTCTGTACACTGTCAGAATTCTGTAATAAAAATTTTTAAAGAAAAAAATTAGTCTGCAGATGCCTTATTACAGATACTGAGTACCTCCATTGTGCTGGAAATAGAACAAAATTAATAGACAAAAACCCACTCACAAAGAAACTCTCATGAAGTCTGCACTGTATCTTCTTGTTTGCACACTCAAATGAAAAAAAGTACCTATTTATATGTAAGTACCCGACTATATAAAAGTTGTATGAAAGGTTATTATCGCCACCTGCTGGACACTGTGATTGACTACTTGCTTGTTAAAAATTAATAAGATTGCTTATTTAAAAAACTACTATACTCCCAGTTTTCCGGTCTTTAATATTATAGAATACTATCAAATTTCTATTCACTTGCATGTTTATATTAGTAATGCTAATACTATAACATCACTTTTAACAGTCTGAAATGTCACCTGCTCAAAGGCTTATCAACAAGTTGTGGTTAGAAAATGGCCTTGATGATGATCTCCCCTGTCTTACTGTACAGCTCAGACTTGAATGACTGGCAGGGAGGTGGGAGGCCAGTATTTACACACAGGGATCAATCAGGCCCACTAGAAACTAACCCTGACCCCAGACTTCGGATCTGTTCTGCCCAGCTCAATCATGTCAGAGGAAAACATTTAAACTGTAGGTGAATATGAACCAGAGGGGTAAATGACGAGTCAAAGCCCTGCTAGAAATGTCATCTGCCTCTTCAAAAACAAGTGCAGCACACGCTGCATAGCAACCAAATCTCTTGCCCATCCTATTTGCAGTAGAATCAAACACCGGTGGCCTACTCAAACACAATGGCCAACCATGCCATTTTAATCGTGGGTTGTTCTTTGGTCTAGCCAATAACCCACTCTCAGGCTCCTGAAAGGGCTCACACTAGGCCTCTTCCAAGTCTCACATTCCAGGCCCCAGATCTGTAATTTTTCTTTGTATCAGATTACAAAAAAAAAAAAAAAAAAAGGAGGTCTAATTGTTTGGAACTGGTTCAACCAAATCCCTTCCTGACTCTTAAATTCAGTACATTTACTTATTTTTTTTAATTTGCTTTTTAAAATCTTTGGTTTTTATTGCAAATGTTACAACTTCTACTACCTAACTGCATCTAGCAGTGATTCCCATCTCTGCCGAATCCATTATCAACTGTGGAGTGAGGATGCAGCCCAACCCGGAGGTCAGTGGCATACCCAGTGGTTCTTAAAATGTGGTCTTGGGACCACATCATCATTACCACCTGAGAACTTATTAGGGAAGCAGATTTTCAAGATGTACTTCAGATTACTGGATGAGGGCCAGCAATTTGTTTTATAAACCCACTGGGTAATTTAGATTCAAGCAAAAGTTTGATTATCAGTGATATGCACTATAAAACTTTTAAGTTCGTATTCTTTTTTTAATATATGATTGAATTTGCCATTCTCAAATAAGAATAATATTCAACAATATAAATGAGAGATTTGCACTGAGAGTACTCAAATACACATCTATTCTCTTTCCCGATGCCTATCATTATGCATATTCAAGCTGAGTTCTGGTTGGCCAACAGAAAATGTTTGAATGGCCGGAGAGGTCATCATAGGCTAGTTAACAGACCCTGCAAAGTTCCTGCCTAGAGATAGCGCGCCAACCAGATTTACCTGCTCTAGTTTGTTGGGATGGAAACCGTATCTTTCTAATCCACAGCACCTTTAGCCATGGCACATAGTCTGATCGCTAAGGGGAGCTCGCAGAAGTTTCAATTTCCATTTGGGATGCTGAAATGACAGAATGCTCATAAAGCATAAGACACTGGGAGGCACTCTGGAACCAAGCAGCTGCTATGACTGTTTTTGGTGAACAGACCCTACACTTTTTAAAACGTTTTCATCTTTAATGAAGTGACTTTGGAAATAACATAAGTTCCACGATACTAGTTTTCAGAGTCACAAGTAAGAAACACAGAATTATATCCGTTCTATAATTAGCATCAGTGCCAACAACTCTAGTCATTCATTTTTGTTACATGGCGCACACACACAGAAAAATCAGAAATGCAATCATCAAACAAGAGACCCATAGCTTCAGACAAAGCAAACCCCGGGATATCGTACGAGACCAGCTGCTGCTTCAGTGAAGAGTCTCTGGCACAACCGCCAGAGATGAGAGCACCAACGACCATTCCAAAGCCAGCAGCGGGCCTTGAAGAGCAGTCACGCAATGGGGGTCAGTCACTTGGACTTCCCAGACCATTAAAACTTCTACAACGACTTGAATGGCCTAACTGGGGCTGTCAATTTATCTACAAAGGGGTGTATGAAAACACTGCCAACATACTTGTCAGTACTACTATTTCATAATAGAAAGACCCTTTGGGTAACTCGTTAATAAGCGGAAGGAGATCATCTCAAGTAAAGGGCATTATTCTCAAGAAAGGAGAGTTGGTAATTTCATGCCAAAATTATCCTTATTGATTTATTTTTATTTCGTCACATAGAAGTGAATATTTAGCCCAAGAACAATATCAGTCTTCAAAGTCAACACACGTGAAGTTGTCCCTGAATACTTCAATAAGTATGTTCGTTCAACATACACTTATGTTACTCAGGATCAAATGTGGTCAAGTATGTGAAAACACTACATAATTTCTTGCATGTTATACAGCACCACAATAATAAAGTTATTGTTGTTGTAATTATTATTATTGCAAATTGATGGCCTATAGGAGGGGGGGAAATTCCCACAAGCACATTTTAATGGCTTAATCAATTTCTATACTCACACTATCTCAAACAATATTCAGAATCCTTCAGAACAAACACTTTCCAATTTTACTTTTACAAAGAGTTGTATTTGCACTGTAGCTCATGACTGTCAGTTTCCCCTTGTGGGAACTGAGCATGCTACTAACCCTACAAATGGTTACGACTCTCAAGAGAAAGTTATTGAGTTAAAAATTACTGCCATGATTACCAGTATGCAGAATCAAATCCTAAGGAAGAAAATAGAAAAGGATCTTAAAAGTAGGTTTAAACAGAAAAAATTTATTTTCCTATATTTGAAATGATTGTAGATTGTTTGGTGTTAAACTTCACTTCCAGCTATAATGGTCAAGAAATAAGAAGAAAACACCAAACTCAGACATTATGCAGTTTTATAATTTCCTCTGTTGCTTCTTAATCCACTGAAAATAACATCAAAAGTCAGTACATTTAGGCAACTTGTTTGCTTTCTTTGGTTTCCACTTCCTTCGGCAACAAAGGCTCAATCTTCAGTAACAGACCCTCACTTGTTGAGCTACGAAGAAAAGCACGTACCACAAAGGGTCCTAGAAACAAGGACAGAAAAGGTCACGTTTATTTCATCCCATAGTTGCCTAATGAACACATACAAATACACAACAAGGAACGGGACTCATGGCACATTTTCACCTGAAACGTACGATGTTACGAATATCTCAAACTAGTAAAGAGGGTAGACTGTTCCATTCCTAGACTACAGGGCAAACTAGCACTGTTTTGAGTCTCAGAGATTTGTCCTTGAAACTACATAAACTCACTAATAATTCATTCCTTTTTTCCAAAAGATAATCACAGAGAATTTACTGTACTGCAAAGTCAACAGTGAAGGGAGCAGGTGGTAATATTCACATTTGATGGAAATATTCTAAATATTTATTTAAAACAGTCAGCACATGCTACCTTTCTGATACCAAACATTCAGTGAAACACCCTGTAAATGAAAAGTTTTAAGATATGATAAGGGAGTTCATTTAAAACAAAACAAAAACAGCATTGTTTTCAAAGGGTTTATAACTACATTCCTACTATAGTTTTAGAAGACCCTACATAGAAACAATACACACTTGAGGCAGAAGTTTTAAATAGAATATAAGAATCCATACGCATATAATTTCCAAGCACTATGATCCTATGTTAAGGGGCCGTGGCCGTGCCTGTAAGGGCAGTGCTGGACTGCATACTCTCTAGGTAGGCTGTCCAAGGTCACGCTATAGAAGAAGGATGAGACTGTTTGGTCCCTTAAAGATTTGGTCTCAAGAAACCTTCTACAGAGTTGACTCAATGGTACCAGGTTAATGACCATATTTTATTTTGGATAACAGAAAAACACCAATGAGATACTTATTTATGAGTATATTTAACTCCCATAGGAGAGGGAATATAAGACTGAATTTTAAGCATAACCTAAGTCATAAAATGAAAGCTGGCAAATAATCATTGTGGTAAACTCATAAGTGCACTGATTATAAGGGGCCTGACTTCAAGCACCGTAAGTGAAATTTGACTGAGAAGGCATTTGAAAGGCACCAATACAATGACCTAGACACGGATTAGATTGTTCTTGCCTACTACATTTGAACCTCAAGCTTCCACACCTCAAATATTCTTAATATCCATGCATTGCCCGATTTAAAAGAACTGACTCTCATCAAATGATAAAAACCGTTTCTTTTCCTTTTTTCCCTTTTCTAATATGAATGAATGAGGGTTAAAAAAAATCAACTGATAACGCTAGTGACAACGTGAATAGTCTAACTTCAAAATGACATTTCGTAAATTATTTTTCTTTTTATTTAACACTATTAAAAGATTAAAGCAATCAGTTACAATTGCATGTCAAACTTTGTTACACTTAATAGTAAAAATCATTTGGAGATTTTCAAGGTTTTACAATATAATCCTTATTAATGTTACAAAGGGATCCTCTCTAGACAATGGCAACTCATTAATAAGAGAGTGAGAAATCTGCTGGAGGATTAAATTCTATTTCTTGACTCTCTGGCAATACTGGTGCTACTGTACTTGTAAGCTAACTTGAGTCTTTTCTTAGTACTTTTTCATCTCTTGGGGAGAAAGATGAGGCTTTCTACTCCCATAAGGTAATAGCCTTGGAAACCCATACGGGTAGTTCTACCCCGTCCCATAGGATGGCTCTGAGTCGGAATGACGCTCCTGACAGTGAGTGAATTCGATCGCTCACACTTAGTCCTGCATACAGTAGTACAGTGTGGCTATAGAGAAGTCCACCCTCAACAAGCTGCTTACCTAAACTCAGCGGCCTGTGCCTACAAACATCATTGAGAATGGCTTGCAGGTTGGCAGCTATCTGGTCACTTGACATATCCAGCTGAAAAAGAAAAGTATAAGATGGGTAATATTACGATGTGAATATAAAATGATAATACACTTTAGGTAATTTTATCAGTATTTGAGTTTTTTTGTTTGTCTTTGGCTTATTCTAGACAGTGCTTTTCAAAAACTCAACCTATAAAAATGCTTCACTGAGACGCTACTGGGAAAGAAAACCCTCCACACCCTTTGAGAACGATCCATTTACACGTCTTTACATGCTGAGATGTAACGCCTTATAAAACATATCACATCAAAGTTCTCTGATGTTGTCCCACTTGAGAGTTCTTGACTTCCATGGGAATTTCTCCAAGGCATACACTGAAGCAGAACACAGCCCCAGCCCCGGCCCCAGGAATTAGTGATATTTTCTCTAGAAGGTGTTTGTCGATTTACTCTCTAAGAAAATAAACAAATGTTTACAAATGAATGCTTTCATGAGCCCGAGTAAAATCTACTTGACTATATACATTCAGCCAAGGGAAAGCCATTGTTTTCCAGGTTGCTGCTCATTCTGACTTTTGAAAGACTTTGTACAATAGCATTACTTTGCCATTTAGCAAAAACTACAGTATGCACAACATACAGAGAATGAATCCTATGCATAAACTTCTAAAGCCAGCGTATACCTCTGAAAAGTCCTTGTGTCCATCACGCAAATAAAACAAATGTCATTCTTTCCAAATATATGTTAAAATTAGTTACTCTGTGTCCAAAGGTTTGGAGGATTTTGCACTCAAGACAAATAAATCTGGCAAACATCATCCAGTAAAAGCTTAAGTTCAAAGAAGAATTGAAGAGACCCCTGTTGGAATGTGCCATAAACATAGAGAATTATGCTTGAAAAAAAAATTTTTTTTTCTCATCACCACCACACACTAAGAAGGTTTGGATATTATAGGAAGAATTTTTACCTTATGCCAACACAGCAATGGTAGTCCTAAGAGGAAAAAAACTTGGTTCATCTTAAGAATTTCGACTTAAATTCGGGTAACTTACTCGTTAGTAAACAAAGTACCTTACTTTCTGTTAAAAGGGAAAAATAAAACTAGGCTAAGGGCATTAACAGTTATCCCTGCCCTCTTTCTTTTCTTCATTGTCTTTACTTAGCTCAAACTGTGTTCTCTGATCAACTAAAGAGGCTATCATGGTCCTAAAGTTGCTTTTTCCTTTGTTAAAGATCTCCACTGCTTTAAATTTAGAAAAGTAACAGTCAAGAAAAAGCAAGATATCCAACATGGTTAACAGTTATAATCTATATTAAATAGGTATTTAACTTCCCAGATATTTGTAACAGTTCTTCTTCTGACTAAATTTGCATAATGCTATTTCTACAGCAAGCTAAAATTAAAAACATATGCTTTAGAAATGCAACACAATTATCTCCCCCGTGACTTTCATTACTAGGACGCCTGAAATTATTTCACTGATCTATTTTAAGATAAGTTTGAAATTATGCAGAAATATTTAAAACATAACTTAAACCTTTGTCCACCAAAACTTGCCTATGAAATTTCTTTGGCCAGGAATGATCTAAAGATAACTTCTGAAAACAACACTTTGCAAGCTTCTCTGCCTACATCTCAGACCCTTTGCACTCGATTGTGCTTTCCTATACAATTCCGTTTGCCGTGCAGAGAAGGGAGAGGTGGCCTTTAGGGAGAGGATCTTGTCTGTTAGATTGTCAGTAGCAGATCGTAAAACCTAATATGGCAGAGGGAAAAAACCACAGGGTTGGGACTGACCTTGAAGGTGATACTGAACTACCATTAGCACCACATTCGTGAGTGTGCACGTGCATTTGAACACATATTTTTAACTATTTTTAGGTCATAGAGCCTTACTCCAGGAAAATGCAGACAAGCACAATAAACTCAGCCTCTGCATTTAGGGTATTCATGTGCCTTCAAGAAAGGGAAGGCGGGAAGCGCTCATGAAGACAGTGTGTTATTAAGAGGTAGCCTTAGACCACACTGGAGCCCTGGTGGCATAGTGGTTATTGAGTTGGGCAGCGATCCTCAGGGCTGGCAGTTTGAAACCAACAGGGGCTCCACGGGAGAAAGACAGGGCTTTCTACTGCCATAAAGAGGCAGTCTCAGAAGCCCCCGGGGGCAATTCTGCCCTGTCCTATAGTACAGGGCTGTGAGGTGGCAGCATTGACCTGATGGCAGTGAGTGTCATTTGCCATTGTGGACCACACTTGCAGAACCACAAACCCTGAGACAACCCAAAACCCACTGCCGCCAATCGATTCCAACTCATACTGCCACTCCATGACAGAGAAGAGGTGTTCCTTAGGACTCCCAAAAGTAAATGTTTAAGGGACCAGACAGCGTCATCTGAGGAAATACTTTGAAGAACTACAGTATTTATAACTTATTTTCCACAGACACCTCAAAATCTGGATTCCTAAGTGAGATCAAGCCATTTTAAAAAGCGGACTCAATAAAACAAAACCAGTGTTTGAGACTGACAAATTAGGAATAGGGCCAAACAGCCTGCAGACAACCCATTTGTAAGAGGTGTGTACCAGTGAAAAGATAGGGGATACTGGATTGGAACCTGACATAATGGTTTAAGACTAAATTTCAAAGGGATTTGCATATGAAACTGAAGACTTAGAATATATCCAGTCAGCAGTGAGAAGACATCTAGTATTTTCAGTAAAAAGCATATCTGACCTGTTTTACAGAGTTTCAAAGCAGAAGTCTGGAACAGCATGCTTTTTCTGTCAACAGTGGGATAGTAAATCTACTTTGGGCTTTGCAAAACAAATGGTCTCTGTAGCAATTACTCAACTCTGTCATCTAGCATGAAAGAAGCCACTTACACTCATAAATGAATAAGCATGGCGGCGTTCCAGTGAACGCTTATGAACAAACCACATGGCGGGCCAAATGTAGCCCACCAGCTCCAGTCCAGAGGATACAGTGAAGGGCACTTGAGGAAGTGAATGGGCAAAAGCAATCATGAAGTACGTTAGAGCAGAAACGTTTTGTTTTTGTTATAGTTTGGTTTCAACAGCAAGTTTGGTTGGGTGCTAAAAGATCTCTGCTTTTCTTCTCTGTAGATGAAACAGACATTTCATCAGGCCAAGAATTGCATTGCCATTTATAATACTTAACAACATTACGGAACGAGCATAGCAATAGTGTCAACAGCCATCATGAATTACATACGCGTGGAATTGTATGTGTGTGCTTCGAAAAAGACTGGTAAGCGGGCCTTTCACAGAAATGTCTCCAGTACCGGTGACCAAAGCCCAGAGCTGACGGCAAAGAAAGCATTAAGCTGGCTATATTTTAAATAGAGATTACAACAGCATTGTTCTTTAAGATAGATTATGAAACATTGTTTTTGATGATGAATGTGACACTATTTCTCTAGAATTGATATTTCACGGCATATTAAACCATGTAGTTATTCAATTCATGATGGCTAATACCTAAGGTGACCAGATTTAAAGCGGGGCACCATTGACTGGGGTGAGGGGGGTTGTTGATTAAAAATTTGGTCTATATGGACCAAATAGACCATCGCCGAGCTTGTCATGCATTCTTTCCAAAAATCAGGACTTTTTTAAAACACCAAAAATCGGGATTGTCCTGCCAAAAAGTGGGATGTCTGGTCACCTTACTAATACCAGTCCATTTCAGCTCACTACTGCCTATGATATGCCTTCTATTTCAATTTTTATGACTTTTCATCTTTCTAGATTCATAGTTTGCACATCCCACATTGCAATTATCAATGAATGTTTATGGCTTTGTCTTCTTTTTGAGTTGTGGAGCATTAGCAAATGAAGATCCCTAAAGCTTTGCTCCGTACACATCACTAAGTTTAATTCTACTTTGAGGAGGCAGCTCTTGCCCAGTTGTCTTTTCTATGCCTTTCAACCTGAGGGTCTCGGCTGCCAGTGCTGTATCGGACAGTATTCCACTGCTATTCATTAATTTGTCGATGGCTAACCCTTCAGAAGTAGACCACCCATTCTTGTTCCTATGAAACAGCTATTAAAACACTTTTAATGATTTCTAATGACACAGGGAGGTATTTAAAACATAACATCAATGAAAAAAGAGCATAGAGATCATTATATAATGGGACAGCAATTATCTAAACATAAACTAGATACACGGAGAAAGCGCTATTAATGAATGCTACTAAAAAGTGGTGACCATTGCAAACTCGATCACTAGCTCTGCATGATGTTGCAGAGGTGTGGTAGTCATCTAATCTGGTGTCAATTTAAGGATTAAGAGTGTAGGGGTGGAGCCCAGGCTGTCAATCTGGAGATAGCCAATGAGACTTCTGTGGGCATGGCCTTCCCCTGAGAATTCTGGGACTTCCTCCTTGGAGGCAGAGGACACCTCTCTCTCTCTCTCTGCTACTCCCTGGGAGACATGGCAGAAGATAAGCCACATGGACGCAACCAGACCTCGGAAGCCGGAGAGGCCACAGTGAGACCCCTGCCAGCGATGAGATGCTTACAACGCCACTGGACCCAAAGACTTTCTACCCACTGGCCTGTAATCTGCATTCGGCTTCATTGCATGTGTTTCATGAGTCTGAAGAGGACTTTATAGATTGATATCAGAAATATGGACTAATATCGGACTTATGGCTTTGATCTGAACTGTGCTGGGATGTTTTCTGAATGTTCAATTCCTCTTGTATATACACCTCTCCCTTATATACATATGCGTGTTTATGAATTTGTTTCTCTAGTCTATCCAGACTACCACACAAGGGGAACCAGGTTTGCTAAAGTAATTGTGGGGATGGTAATGGTTTAGCCTCGGGGACTACTGGGGTGGCCCATTCTTTCCTACTACAGTTAAAAAAACAAAAAAAAGTGGTGACCAAGGTGTTGAACAGCTGATACATATTACACTATTGAAAACATTTTCTAAATATTTTGTTATGTGGGTGTATCACCTCTTAATAAAAAAGTTTCAAGTTAGCATTTACAATAACAAAATTAGTCATATACGATGCTATAAATGGCAAGGAATACTCGTAATTCTTCCTGTTTTCTTGAAGCAAGTAAGAACCATTCTGTTTGTACTAGACGCAAGTCCTCACCATAAGCCCTACTATCATGGCTTTAACAGACTCACTATGTGGTTACACCAAAACCCCTGCCATCGAGTCAGTGCTGACTTACAGCAACCCTGAAGGACAGGGCAGACCTGCCCCTGAGGGTTTCTGAGGGTGTCACTCTTTATGAGAGTAGAAAGTCTCACCCTTCTCCCACAGAGACACTGGTGGTTTTGAAGCAGGGCTGTATACGATACAGGATATAGAAAGTCCCATCCCTCAGAAAAACTCTCTCAGATGATCCCTTTGTAGGCATACTTCGAATTCCTGCCAAGGAATGATCTGTCGCTCTAGATTTGCCATACAAAAGGATTGACAGAGAGCAAACTTTCCAGACTGGCATTTTCCATTCTGGTTATTGTTATTTGTATCGGTAGTTCATACCTTTCTCTTGCCGAGTAGTATTCTGCTATGTAGATGTACCAGTTTTGTTTTTTTTTAATGCAAGCAGGAGAATGGTTGAATTGTTTCCAGCCTTTATTAGTTACCAACAAGAACTGCTATAAAGATGAGTCTGCAGTGTGCTTAGAATGTTTTTATTTCTCTTTAAATGTTTCTGAACTAAAACCCTGCGATGGGATTTCTGAGTAACAGGGTGAGCATGTTTACTTTTATAAGCTATTGCCACATTGGCTGTACTATTCTGCACGCCCACCTGCACTGGATGGTAGTTCGCTGTCCTTCCCACTTAAGTGTCTTCTGCACACTTCCTCTCCTAGGACGATGTTGTTTCTCTCCAACAGGACCCGAAGACTCTACTCCTTTGTCCCTTAGTCCCTTTTCTCTCGATTTTCCAGATTGGACCATTTCTATGATGGTCTTCAAGTTCTCTGACTCTTTTCTCTGCCATATCCAGTAATTTCAGGTCCGGGATTTTATTAATAAATATACAGGATCTCTCTCAAGTCCCTCCCTCTTCTTGCTGTCTCCAGCACTTCCCACTTCCCTGGGGCTCCTCTTTCTGACTTTCTGGACAGAAAGGTGGGACTTAATTTACCTCATTCTGCCACTCACTTTCTGCAACTGGTCCTTTGTTGGGACTAACGGGCAGGAGGGCAGCGAGGCGAAAACAAAAGGGCTGCTCCACCTCTGTGACCCAGCTTCTCTCGTCAGAGGAGCGTCCCTTTCCTCAGTTTCAGGGTCTGTATTTCTGAGCGCCAGTCACACTGTCAGAGACGGGGATGAGCTCGAGGGCTTTTTCTGCCACTCTCGTTGCTCACACTGACATCCACCTTCCTGGTTGCCCAGGCCAGGTGATGTCAGAGAGAGAAAAGAATGGCAACTCACTGACAGATAGGCAGTACATTAAACTCTGGTCTTTCAACCCATCCGCCTGCTGCGATTTATGTTTGAGTCCTGAAAGCGCTGTCATCGTACATCTATCCATGTTTTCTAGCCGCTGTCTTCAGCGGAAAGACAGGCTGTCAGGAGCTTACACCATCTTACTTGAACTAGCCCCCTACCTATGTTTTATATGTTTATATTTCAGACTTGGCAAATTTTCTGTAAAGGAGCAGATAGTAAATATTTTGTGAGCGTCATCTCTGGTATATGTGTTTTTTTAATTGAATTTTTTAAAAATTCTAAATTTGGAGAATCGTGTTTTGCCCACCACTGTTCTCCATGATTTTGTTTGATCTCTAAATGTTTGAAAATGCATGCAACAGCAAGTTGTAGTATGACTTATGCGTCATGTCACGCTAAGAAGTTAACACTTTTTATGAAACTCTATCATGAAGGAGGGCAGGCACTCCTGGGAGAAGCCGCTTTTATCATGGCTTACAATAAAAGTTGTTGGAAGAACACTTCACTTTGTGTCTCTATTTAGTAATTCATTAAGAGTTGGATGAATGTTTTATTACTGACTGTAAATACTTTATAAAGAATGTGATTTGTTTAGAAGTAACACTAATGATACACACAAGGAAATATCGTACAGAGCCGAGTTCTTCCGCCAGCATTGGGATACTAAGAGAAGTGAATAAAAGCTGTCCTCTTTATCGCTAGCTTTTGGAAGCAAGCTGTGCGTGCAGGATGCTGACAAGCTATTAACAAAGCAGTCGGCAAAAAAAGAAAAACTGCAAGTCAGTTTCATCTACTTTTAGGTTGCGCTACATTTCAGAATTATGTATGTTTCACCGTGTGCTATTCTACAGATTAGTGATCACAGTATTGTTGTGTAAATTTAATAAATTAAAGAGAAAAGTGGCTGTCAAGGGGTATGCTTTATCATATACTATTCTTTACATTTCACCAAAAAGCCAAGTCACACTTCAATTCTCAAAAGTTCTAAAAATTATAATTTAAGAAATGATGATGGAAAAGAGCGGAACGTATTATTTTAAAGAGTAGCCCAAGAAGACAAAGCAGAGTATTAAAATGAAATATGCAAAAAGCCAAAAAGGAAGAATATATGCTTGGCATATCTCTAGCTGAAAGAAACTGAAGAAAAATAATTTAAGCCTCAAGTTGCAATGTTGAAGGATTCCATGAGTAAAATATTGAATGATGTAGAAAGCATCCCAAAAGAGAAAGAAAAGAAATACAATGTATTGTTGACATTCAACCATTCAAGAAGTTATCATGCAATCAAGAGCTGATGGTTCTGAAGGTAGAAGTCCCAGGTGCACGAGAGACAGTAGGGGGTAAAAACAGGTTCAAAGGATTATTGGAAAACCAACAGAAATGTTTCAAGCTGATGAAGCACTGGAGGCACTCAATCAACGATACCAAGAAATAGGGAAGCCAGATACCTGGCCAACTAACTAGAAGAGATCCATATTTGTGCCCATTCAAAGAAAGGTGACCCAATAGAATGCTGACATTATTTTTAAATGGCATAAATATTCCAAGCAGTTAAAGTTTGTCAAAGATAATAATAAAAAAATGGTCCCAGCAATATATCAACAGGGAGCTGTCAGAAACTTAAGGATTCAGAAGAGGACATGGAACCAGGAATACCCTTGCTGCCATCAGATGGACCTTATCTAAAATCAGAGACTATCAGAAAGATGGTTCCTTGTATCTTATTGATTATGCACAGGTACTCAAATGTGTATATCAAAGTAGAAAACAATGCAAAGAATAAGAACTCCAACACACTTCACAGTGCTCATAGGGAACCTGTACATGGGCCAAGAGTCAGTCCTTTGAACACAGCAAATCAGGACAGGTGTGCGTCAGACGTGTATCCTTTCTTCATACTTGTTCAGTGTGTATGTTGAGCAAACAATCTGAGAATCTGCACTATGTGAAGAAGAACGTGGCATCAGGATGGGAAGAAGGCTAATAAAAACCTGTACTATGCATATGACCCAACCTTTCTTACTGAAAGTGAAGTAGACTTGAAGTATGTTGATAAAAATCAAAGAATGCACCCTTCAGTAAGAATTACAACTCAATGTAAAGAAATGCAAACTCAACGTAAAGAAATGCAAACTCAATGTAAAAAAGCAAAATTCTTTTCAGGTGGGCCAACAGACAATACACGGACAAAAGGCTGATGTTTTCAAGGATTTAATGTTTGCTTGCATCAGTGCTCATGGAAGCAGAAAACTCCCTATGACGTATTTCGCACTGGACAAATCTGCTTCACTCACTTATTGCCACAGAACGGATTCTGACTCCAGAAACCCTGTGGGTTTCCACCAAACGGCAACACTTTACAGCGATAGAAAGCCTCATCCACCCCCTCACCCCAGTGGAGCAGCTGTGGTTTTGAACTACTGACCCTGTGGTTAACAGCTCAAAATATAATCCACTATGTCACCCAGGCTCCTTCTGGTGCACTGGACTCTTTCAAGTGCTGAAGAGTAAAGATGTCACTTTGAGGTCTAAGGTGTGCCTGACCCCAGCCATGTTTATTTTAATAGTATCTATGCATATGAAAGTTGAACAATAAATAAGGAAAGAAGCAGAAGAATCGGTGCATTTGAACTATGGTGTTGGCAAAGTATGCTCAAAGTATTGAGCATACTGCACATGGACTGTGAAAAGATTCAAATAAATCTGTCATGAAAAAACACAGGCGGGACGTCCCGCTTTTGGCGGGACAGTCCTGATTTTTAACAATTTGCCCTGCGTCCCGCGGCGTTTTAAAAAAGTCCCGATTTTTGGAAAGAAGGCATGACAAGCTAGGGTATACGGTTTTCGGCTGCCATGTGGCTATTTCACCAGGATATGAGTTTTGTCAATGATGTCCCGCTTTACCAGTGTTAAAATCTGGTCACCTTCAATTCTTAGCTGATTCAAGGACTCAA
>NW_022111369.1:42242096-42243443 GCF_000313985.2 Echinops telfairi
GAGAGAAAAGGAGGCAATTACAAGGGGAGAGAAGTACTGGATGGAAGACAAGTTCCTGACATGCGGACAAACCCAGGTGATCTTCGAGAAGCACAGGAACAGCAAAATGACGGGAAAGGACGAGGAAATAAAGCAGTAAAACGAGACCTCCCACCAGCAAAGACTCATCTCATCCAAGAAGATATCCTACCCTACTGTAGACCTACTTTTCCAACATGAAATAATCCCAGAGATCCCAGTTCCTCGAGCTCAATGTCATCAAGGGGATCAGGAAACAGACAAAGAGAACAAGGAAATGTAGGTTGAAGGAATATTGCAGAAATGCAAGTTCTTGGAGGATATGAGCGAGGAGAAGATAATAATGAAGAACTAGAGGAGACTGAAAGCTGAAGACAACCAGAGAGGCTCGTGAAATCTAATGTGAAAATGATCACTCAAGATGCCTCTTGTCTGATGACACATGACGCCAGATCACATGTTCAGTGCAATCCGAGTGTACAGATTGTCCTCTTTATTCCTCTTACTGGAATACCGTTCTTAAAGATTTCACTGGGGGTTTATTGTTGTTTGCTTCTGTCCCTAAAGAACCACCCTGACCTTCCTTCACTGTTGGAACCAACCATCCACCTTATTTCCAGCAGGGGAAGTGTACTGACCCCATGCTTCCGCCATTGGCCAGCCGGAAAGAACCAAATGGTTCTTTTGTGCATTGGCCCCGGAGATAATGGCATTGCACTGCTTATATACCAAGCCAATTGACAGCGACATGGTGATCAAAGATAAAAAGTTGATCCATCAACTTCATGCCAAGGGCTTTCAAAGTATAATCTTTCTATAACCAACAGCTAATGCAAATGAAAACACACTTCAGTTGAGCATTTTTTTTAAAATCAAATTTTCCTACACCCTTTGTTGGGAGATGCGTAAAAATATAGCAAATGCAGAACCACCACAAAGCCATTTGAATGGGGTAGAACACATTGTAAATATATGCTCTCTGCACCCTCTGGTGGTACTTTATTTTGTGGTCATTTCAGCCACTGAAGTATATTCTTCTTGGGAATGTACTTTTGGGTAAGTAGGAGGAAGCCAGTTCAATCTCTGGCTGTCTAGTCATTGTCACAATGAGGCTAGCAAAAACTGTATTCTATTGTTCCAGCAAAAAGCAATGGTAAATGCCTATCGCAAGCAAACAGATGCTTTCATGACCCAGGGAATAAGGACATCCCTATTTTAACTGGCCCAAATTTCTTCTGGTAGTGTCACAGTTCGACTTTCAGAAGTGCCACTTACAGAAGTTTCTTTAATTTTTGTTTTTGTAATGCACTGTTTTAATCTTTTTTTTTT
>NW_022111369.1:42243734-42257563 GCF_000313985.2 Echinops telfairi
CAAACAGAAGCGTTCCCTGCTTTCAATTGCCAAATGATGCCCTCTAACAGTCGATTTTCATGACCTTCTTTTGTCATTATAAAAATCTCATTGACTTTATAATTGGTGCTATTTGAGGAAAAACAAATTACACTTATTCCTACACAGGCATCAGGCCTGGTCCCATTGGAAAATAAAGCCAAACAAAACTGAACCACAATGAAGTAAAGTAAAAAGCTGATAGTCACCAAAAACTAAATGTGTTCATTTAGATAATTTGAAAGGGTTGCATAGAAAGAGTGTCACTACTAAGGGAACAATCCATGTGATGATGTTTTCTTTATGTTCATGTAAGAAGCCTCTTCTTTTTAGCCATAATTTTGCATATTGAGAATCCAATAATCAGAAAAGTAATTTTGTCACCTTATTTATTAAAAACGTTCTCAAATAAAAAAACAAAAAACAAAAAACACAGCCGGAATACTCCTTAGAAGCAAGGATGGCGAGAATCCATCCCAAGTGCTTTGGACATGTTATCACGAGAGACCAGTCCGTGGACAGCGACATCATGTTTGATAAAGCAGAGGGCCAGCAAGGAAAAGGAAGGCCCTCAATACAATGAATTGGTAAGGGTCCGCAACCAGGATCTCAAACAACCACTGTGAGGATGTTGCCGCATTATGCAGTATTCTGTCGTGAGCTACACACGGTCGCTCGAAGTTGGAAGCGACTCTAGGGCCCCCACAACAAGAGTAACCGTATTTAAATCTCATATGGGAATCACACAGCAATTCCCCAAAGTTCTGCATTATAACCGGATTTCATGATACTAAACACTGTTTTGCTTCTATTCATAAGGTTTCCGGTGACTGATCTCAGGGAATTAGACCACGTATTCCTTCTTCCTACCCTGTGCTTACGCTGGAAGCTCAGCTGAAACTTGTTCATGGTGGGCGACCCTGCTGGTATTTGAAATACCAGCGGCCTAAGCATCTGGCACCAGAACAACACCCAAGTAACCAGTCTGACAAACTAAAACAAGGGAGATTATGGCTCTAGTCTTGCAAAACAAGCTCTCACATCTTGTTTAACAAAATTCCCACGCATTTATTTTTCCTGTTCTAACATGCTCACGAAAACTGAAGGCTTTCTAACTTCCACACTAGAGTTTATGATGCATCTAATCCCTTGCCTTAAACTTGTTTGTTTTTGTTACAATACAATTCCGTTTTTGTCAGCTGCCAAGTTAACAGTTTTCTTATTACAATATAAGTCACTAGTCTACATGTAAAGAGAGTGATAGACTCTCATGACTGAACAATATGCACAAATTTAAAAAGAAAGGGTATGGGGGGGGGCGATAGAGAACACAGTAAAGACGAAGATATATTAACTATAATAAAGCTCCAAATATATTTGAAATCTAAACAAAAATCATTAGTTAAATCAGGTCTTAGCATGACTCAATATATACATAAATCTGCATTGCCCTACTCTATGCTTCATTTTTGTCTTTTTAGGAAACAAGCTGAGGCCTGATGTGCCAATGCCACCGTTGTTTACAAGTCCTCAGGATCTGAATATTCAATATGGCTGTAAAAGGATTTTTAAAATGTTATGAAAACTATTAATGTCAAAGTTAGGCTATTATATGAAACCATTTATATATTTTTTAAAATGTTCTTTTCATAATTTCAAGCAATTACATTTAGTGAAGTTTTTTGTAAGTCTTCTTTTCCAAATTACTCAGGATCTTATAATCCAATGACACAATAATAAATTCAAGTAAAAGAAACAGTAAGTTTTAAAACTAAAATCCAAATGGCATCTGCTGTATTTTAAAAGTGTATAGTTTGTTTGAATACTTTAATTTCTCTTATTGACTACAATAGTTAGTTTATTGTGCCAGCCTGGCCGATAAACACAAGTGGGATTAATTGAAGGGCGGAGAGATAAATGGCTCCGTGAGCCTCGCCTTTCTTGTCTCTTGCTCTTTGATCATTGGACCAGTGTGCGGCTGCCTTGCCTATACTGTGCCTCAATTTAGAGGCTACACTATCTGTGGGACGCCTAGCCTGTGGACTGTGTCGCTGTAAGTTGAGGTCCCTTTAAGACCGCATGATTGAAATTTACATCTGACAGTTGGTGACCTGGCTGACAGTTGGTGACCCGCCTTGCTATTTGCTGCTGTGTTTATATAGTCTAGCTCTGGCAGCCCGCAAGACTTGAAGGACTGCTAGTGTCTTACAACTCTCTCACGGGAGTGAGTTGCACTGAGCCATTTGTACTGTACTTAATATAATTTAACTGTTCATTTCTTGTATTATATATCTATCTATCTGTATATAATTTAACAGTTCATTTCTTGTGTTATATAACTATCTTTTTAAGTAAATATATAAAATTATTAGCAATCCAGTTTTATCTCTCTAGAGAACCGTAACACATTGACCCAACTGAATTTTAGAGTATTCTAGTAGGACAATCTGATTTAACAAAATAAACAGGAAGAATAGGACTCTTCTTATTTGAAAGAAGCTAATATTTCATAATAAACTTAATGATGTCACTCATCATAATGATCATAGTTCTTTATTATTAGCTAGTAATAAATCAGAGGTTATGCCAAATGTATCAGAAAAGTTTCACGAATAAGATAAAAATATAAACAGGATTACAGAAAAATGGTTACAATTCCTTAGAGAAATTTTGACTGTGAAAATGTGTCACTATACATTCATTTGCTAATTATATAAAATAATTAATTCAGGCATCTACAGATTAAATACTCTGCCAGTGGTTCTGAGCCTGTGGGTCGTGACCCCTTTGGGGATCGAACGACCCTTTCACAGGGGTCACCCTATTCATAACAGTAGCAAAATTACAGTTATGAAATAGCAATGAAAATAAATTTATGGTTGGGGGTCACCACAACATGAGGAACTATATTAAAGGGTTGTGGCATCAGGAAACTTGAGAACCACTGCTCTATGTAATCAAAAGGAGCCCTGGTGGCACAGTATTTATACATGGGGCTGCTAATGGCAAGGTCAGCAATTCAAAACCACCAACTGTTTCTCAGGAGAAAGACAGGCTTTCTACTCCCATAAAGAGTCAGTCTCGGAAACCCACCAGGACAGTTCTACTCTGTCCTGTAGGGTCACCATGAGTCAGCATCGACTCGATGACAGTGAGTTGTGTATACAATCAAAATTAAGTTGTGTGTTACTGAACAACTCTGTAGTAGTTTTACAAAGTAATTTTCTCATGAATTTAAGTATATTTTTCTAACATGTAGGTCGATTACTATCAAAGAAGGTAACAATTACAGGATAGAAGAGGAACAAGGAAGAAAAAGCAAATGGGAACTAGAAAGAGGTTTCTTTGTTTGGTTTTGTTTTTCAAGAGGGAAGGTGGAAGGAAGAAGGATGAATAACTTGAAAACAAGTATAAAAAGAAAAATTATAATTGTTT
This sequence comes from Echinops telfairi, assembly GCF_000313985.2. NCBI lineage: Eukaryota > Metazoa > Chordata > Mammalia > Afrosoricida > Tenrecidae > Echinops > Echinops telfairi. The sequence goes on from NW_022111369.1 coordinate 42,247,188, forward strand.
TTAAATCATGTCAAACACTTCTTGTAAAAGGACCAGAAACAGGCAGATACTTTATCCCAAGATGAAGACAGAAAGAAAAACCACCATAAAATTTCAAAACAGGAAAGAAGAAAAACTATAAACCTGCTCAGAACTTCACTAATAATCCTATCCTCAAACTAAGCCCTCTACTAGACTAATTCTCTCTAGAGAGGTGTGGCTGTCTATGTTTTGGTACCCAAGTCAGGGAGCGGGGCTGGTGGGGATAGAGTGGGAGCGATGCATCTCCGCAATCAGTTCATATTCACTTACTCCCCTGACACTAGGGGAGTGAGAGCAGTATATGTAAATGCATATGATTATGTCAAGTACTCATCAGTATTACGAAAAATAAAGAGTATCGAAAGAATAAGACTGATGGGGATTACTGTGCGAGATGAAGTCCCAAGGAGAGCGTCTCTGAGATGACATGAATTAATGAATTAAGGAGGCAAGACTCAGGAATATCTAAGGACACGTGGCTCCCGACAAAAAGAAACAGCAATTTACTTTCACCGATTACTTTTTTCCCAAACCTACATGGAAAAATCAAATAATTCCCATGTACTACAACCTGCTCTTGACCACAGCGAAAGATGGTAAGATTGCAATTCATAATGCTGACAGCAAATCCATATCAAAATAGAACAAACAAATTCCCAAATAAACATACACACTACTGCTTGGCAATACAGTATCAGATGAAAAACCTAACTAACTACAGTCAAACCAAGTACTCCAAATCAAACAACCCTGATGCCACCGACGAACTGATCCCAACACACAGCAACTTATGCAGGGTTTCTGAGACTGTAAGTCTTGATGGGAGCAGATAGCCTCCTTCTCTCCCAGAGTAGCAGGTGGGTTTGAACTCTTGGCTTTGTGACCAGCAGCCCAATACACCTGGCCCACAGTGCAACCAAAGGTCCTAAGCTAAGTATAAGGACATTTAAAAGACTCTTAAATAACAGCACTTTTCAAACTTCAGTTCCCAACTGCTGGTGGAATCAGCAGAGAACTGCAATCCCCACGTCAGAGAAGGGAGGAGCATCTACGCATATTACACAGAGCAAGTCGGTTCCATAAGACCTGCGTTTTCAGTCAGTGTAAGACATGAAAAAATAATAATAATTTATCAATTATCAAGGGTTCATGAGGGAGGGAGGATAAAGGAGGGAAGGCAAAAAAATGAGAAGCTGATACTGAGGGCTCAAATAGAAAGAAAATGTTTTGAAAATTATGATGGCAACAAATGTACAAATGTGCTTGACACATGGATAGATGCATGGATTGTGATAAAAGTTGTACGAGCCCCTGATAAAATTATTAGAAAAAAAGACTTGTGCTTTCGCTCTCACATTCTAATATAAGTTCACAATATGAATTATTTTGAAGGCAATGCAAGACAACAAACAAACAAACATACTTAGATTAAAGATTAAACTTATAGCAACTCAATACAGGGTTTCTTAGGCTATGCAAATCTTTACGGGGCCAGGCAGTTTCATATGTCTCTTGCAGAGTGGGTGGTGGGTTTGAATCTCTGCCCTGCGCTTAGCAGTTGAACACTTATCCAACAAAGAAATTAAATTACCTCAAAATATTTAAACAGATTTCAATCTAAAACCAAACCAAACTCACTGCCATCGACTCAATGCTGACTCGTAGCCACCCCTCGTGGGTTTCCGAGACTGTAACTGTTTACGGGAGTGGAAGCCCAGTCTTTCTCCCGAGGAGCTGCTGGTGGTTTCAAACTGCTGACCATGTGGATCACAGCCCAACCTGTAACCACTATACCACCAGGGCTCCCTATATTCAACATGTCATATTAAAAGCTACTGATTAAAAATAATAGCACAAAAATTATTCTCGAAAATAATAACTTTTAATTTATCAAAGGTTCATGAAGGTGGAAACGTGGGGGAGGGAGGAAAAAAGGGAGCTGATACCAAGGACTCAAGTAATTCTGAAAATGATGGCAACATATGTACAAATGTGTTTGCTACAACTGATGTACAGATTGTTATAAGAGTTATAAGAGTTCCCAATAAAATGATTTATTAAAAAAATTATTCTTAATATAAATCTTTTTTTAAACAAAATTTTTCCTTTATATACTAAAAAACATGTATCTTGAACCAACAGCCAGCATAACACTTAAGGGGAAAATGAAAACTTAAAATCATGTATATACTAACAATTAGCAAATTTAGATCTCCATATAAGCTCCTTTTCCTGACCTCTGATTTGAATACCCAACTGCCTATGACCGCACTCCACCTCTTGTCTGTCACTTTCCTGTACTGTGGTGCCCGGCATGTGGCTGTGATGCTGCGAGTTATGCCACCAGTATGTCAGAAACCAGAGGGGTCACCCACAGAAAGCCAAAAGAACAAGCGAAACTGTCTCGCAAGAAGTGGAGCTAAGAGTACGCTCCTTAAAACCAACAATGGTAAAGACTTCTTCTCTCATACTTCGGACACTTTACTTCTTGCTTGTCCAGATCCTGCATCTGACTCAAAGACCTGCCCTATTGCCTGCCACCCTTGGACCTGTTTGACTGCAGCTGGGAGCCTGACTAAGTCCCTGTTCATCCCCTACTTCCTGGCTCATCAGCACTGGCAGCTGCTGAGTGAGGAAGAGCTAGAAGCCTGACTGTCGACCTCGGATTCCTCTGCCCTGCCAGCCTGCCTGCCTCCTTCTTCCTGGTTTGTCAGCCCCCGTAGAACACCTGACCTGCAGACTAGAACCAGACTATGCTTAACTGCCTCTACAACTACATGAGCCTCTTTCTTGAAATAAAGTTCTGTATATATTATATATATATATAGACATCACGTGTGTGTGTATACACACACACACATAAGTATATATGGCAGTGTATACACATCACTGTCTTGGGTTCTCTGGAGAAGTAAAACCACTGAGACTAATATACATATTTATAAAGGAAATGGCTCACACACAGATAGAGGGTGGCAAATCCCAAGTTTGTGGGTCAGCTATCGGTTTGGAGGCTTCTTCTAACTCATGCAGCTGCAGGGGCTGACAAACCCAACACCAGCAAGTCAGAGGACAGGCTGTGGAGACAGGAAGTCAAGGTGAGTGGGTAAAATGACAGACTGCTGGCTCAGACACTGCAGTCTTATGCGTTCCAATACAGGCAGACAACATGGCAAGCACTTGATTAAGTCCAAAGAAACTAGATATAGATGATGATGAGCCAGATGAAAGCAGCAGCACACAGGCAGAAAGTTTTGCCTAAACATCCACACATCGTAGTTAGATGCGCTACACGCTCACAGCAGATCCTAGCCTGGAAACAATGACATTTTACTAGGTCTCATAAGGAGCGATGACTGCACCATTGTATAATCACCAAACTACATCGTAACTGCAAACCCCTGAGAACCACAGCCCAGCCACGTCGACACATAACCTTAACCATCAAGACTAAGACTAATGTTTATCCACTGAACTTATTATGGGCAACTTATATGGGTCTTTCCAGGAGCTCTCATGGTGTCGTGTATGCGTGTTGGGTTGTGTGGTTGGCAGGTCGAAACGATCAGCTGCTCCGTGGGAGAAAGACTGGGCTTTCTACTTCCCTAAATAATGACAGTCTTGGCAACCCACAGGGGGTTGCTATGAGTCAGCACTGACTCCATGGGGAAGACAGAAGTCGATAAGAGAGACAGAGAAGGGGAGAGAGAGAGGGACAGAGAGGGGCAGGGAAGGACAGGGAGAGAGAGGGACAGAGAGGGGCAGGGAGAGACAGGGACAGAGACAAAGACAGAGAGCGTGCTAGTTGTTTCCAACTTTTGGTTATTGTGAATAATGCAACAATGAACAAGTATCCCTGTTTCTCTCAATTCACTGGGATACTGTGTTAGGCAGGGTTCTCTAGAGAGATAAAACCAAATTGCTGATAATTTAATATATTTATTTATAAAGATAGATATATTAAGAAATGGACTGTTAAATCATATACAGATAAATACATAATACAAGAAATAAACAGTTAAATTATAAAGCACTACAAATGGCTCAGCGCAACTCACGTCTGAGAGAGTTGTGAGAGACTAGCAGTCCTTCAAGTCCAGATCTTCCTCTATTTGTAGAGAGAGCTAGGCTATGTCAGCACAGCAGCCAATCACAAGGCAGGTCACCAACTGCCAGCCAGGTCACCAACTGCCAGTCCCTAGCTCCAGGGATGTCTTAAAGGGACCTCAACTTACAGCGACACAGTCCACAGGCTAGGCGTCCCACAGGTAGTGTAGCCTTTAAATTGAGGCACAGGACAAGCAAGGCAGCCGCACACTGGTCCGATGATCACAGAGCGAGAGACAAGAAAGGCGAGGCTCACCAAGCCATTTATCTCTCTGCCCTTCGGTTAATCCCACTTGTGTTTGTTTATCGGCCAGGCTGGCACAATAAACTATCTCAGATATATACCTTGGATTAGAATTGCTGGGTCATATGGCTATTCTGTTTAACATTGTAGAAAACATAAATACATTATTTTGCCTAAAAGGTGCACCATTTTACTTTCTTGCCAGCAATTTCTCCACATGTTCACCAATACTATTAAAATATTTTCCCTCTTTAAAATACTTTTTATAATAGCCATGCTGGTTGCTGTGAAGTGACATCTCATTATGGGTTTGATTGACATTTACCTAATAATGTCAAGGCATGTACTTTGGGTATGTTATCAGGAGAGGCCAGTCCCTTGAAAAGGACATCATGCTTGGCACAGGAGGTCAACTTGAAGTAAAGGAAGACCCTCAACAACATGGACTGCCACTGTGGCTACAGAAATGGGCTCAAACATAACAAGTATGAGAATGGCACAGGATCAGGCACTGTTGTGTTCTGTGTGCACCGGGTTACTAAGAGTTAGAACCAACGCAGCCATGCAACAATGACTAGTATGCTGGACATCTTTTAATGTACTGATTGATTACAGGTATATGTGTATCTGCTGTGTCAATCCTTTAACTACTTTAAGCTGGGTTATTTGTATTTTTAGTGTTGGGTTATAGAAATTCTTTATATATTTTTAATAGAAAACCCTTATCAGATAGGAATTTGTTTCTTCCATTTTACAAGCTTTCTTCTCCCTTTACTTGATACTATCTTGTGATGCATAAAAGTTTGCAATTTTGATTAAATTCATTCTATTTACTCTTTTCTTGTTCATGCGCTTTGTTGTTATATGTAAAAACCTATTGCAAATGCAAAGTTATGAAAACCTATCCTTATGTTTTCTTCTAATAGCTTTATGGTTTTAGCTCTTTTACTAGCACTTCTATATCAGTATTTATATTTAACACATGTTGTCCAGAGAGCCTAGTCACTGGAAAAAGACTTCATGCTTGGTAAAGTGGAGGGGCAGCAAAAAATGATGAAGGTCCTCCACAAGATCGATTGACACAGTGGCTGCAACAATGGGCTCAAAGATAAAAACAACTGTGAGGAGTCAGTCCAAAATCAATTCCTTTTAAATACTGTCCAAAAACACTGTTCTTACGTTCCAAGGTTAAGCAAAGCAAAGGTGAATTTGGGGGACAAATGTTAAGTGAAATACAAAATTGAACCTAGAAATGAAATACTCTTTTTTTTAATGTGCCTTAAATCATGTAAAATGTGATCTAGTGGGAAGAGAACCGGTTCACCTAGGCTCTAATCTAAACTTTAATAACTGCCATTGCCAGTTGAATTCTTACTTTGGGACACTAGTATTATTACCCTCTTACAACAAAAAGGGCAGACGGATATTCCTGGAAATCAGCTGTGGATCAAGTCTGCCCCCAACTCTGGACAACTGCATGCACAACTGAATTAAACCCTCGCAGTCCTGTGCCATCCCCAGGACTGGTTGAGGATCAGATCACGGTAATTTATAGAATGTTCACTGGCTGATTGTTAGAAGTAAACACCAGGCCTTTCTTCATCGTCCATCTCAAACTGGACGCTCTGCTGACACCTGTCCAGCACAAGCTTTCACGAACTGCACACGAGCACACAGGCAGAAAAACAAACCCGAGTGTTTTCCATGGACGGGGGGATTCCACCACTGAACCAACGATGTCCTCAAGGTAACTTTAAGGGACTAAAACTACAGGCTGATCTTTTAAGACTTCTCTGCCCAATTCCTAAATTGATGCTCTTTGGCATAATCTAGGTAATTGACCCTGGGAGAGCTCCTTAAACTTGGCCTCAGATTCTTGCCTGTAAGCAAGAGATAGGCTACTTCAACAATTCACTCAATGATAAAATTACGTATTATGGGTCATTTAAAATCAAGAAAAAATCACTATGTTCTCCTGCATCAAAACAGTTCACTCACATTGGTGTATTTAATTATTTTCTCACAACCTTTTCTCCTTCATTTCTTCAAGGATATAGGCCACTTTTTACAAATCCAGAAGAACAGATTATATCCTGTTCCTGGAATCACTCGAGCCCTTTGCTTTCCTTAGAGCCTTTGTACTCACTGCTTCCTCTTTGAGGAATACTTGACTCCCAGGTGTTCCCCCCCTGCCCCCAGTTTGCTCCCTTACTTCATAAAGGTCTCTGTTCAAAGGCCCTCTCCGCAGAGAGGCTATCCGCGGTCAACCTATGTAAACGAATGACAACCCACATACAACATCCCACCGCCACACTGCCCTCCTACCAACACACATCGATACATTGATTTGCTGTATATTTGAGACTGTTCAGTTTGTGTGTGACTTGGTGCCACACTGCCAGTTAAGAATAGTCTTTGTCATCCTGCAGGCATCCAGAATGCGCATATTCCATGATACAGAGTAGTGAGGCTCAACTCTGAGAGGAGATGGTAGTTCGCATGGGCAGAAAAGTGAAAGGATACTTTACAGTTACTAGATCCGGTATGACATGCTAATTAATAAGCCAGGGAACAAAAGAAGGGAGAAAGGCACTACAGAAGTAGTTATATCAGGAGAATGAGAAAGTATTTCAGAGACATAATATGACCCTATTCTTGAGCAGAAGCTAAGCCTCTGTGTCTGCCTTTGAACTTTTGCCACTAGGAATCAAACTTCAGCTTACCCCTAAGCCCTGTGTCCCTATTCTCGGTGCTCAGCAGTGACCCCGTTTTTAGAAGAGAGCTTAACTTGAGCTAAAGTTCTAGTTAATTAGACCTAAGGCTCTAAGCCATAACTTCAAGGAAAGTGTCTGATGGATAATTTTGTTGCTTTCTAACCTGAATTTTTATGAGTAAGGTTTAATTTCTCTTATGTGTTTTCTTTTTGTTTTGTTTTTTAATCATTTTATCAGGGGCTCATACAACTCTTATCACAATCCATACATACATCAATTGTGTAAAGCACATTTGTACATTCATTGCCCTCATCATTCTCAAAACCTTTGCTCTCCACCTAAGTCCCTGGCATCAGCTCCTCGTTTTTCCTCTCCCTCCCCACTCTCCACTCCCTCATGAGCCCTTGATAATTTATAAATTATTATTTTGTCATATCTTGCCCTGTCCGACGTCTCCCTTCACCACTTCTCTGTTGTTCGTTTTCCCCAGGGAGGAGGTCACATGTAGATCCTTGTAATTGGTTCCCCGTTTCCAACCCACCCTCCCTCCACCCTCCCAGTATTGCCACTCACACCACTGGTTCTGAAGGGATCATCTGCCCTGGATTCCCTGTGTTTCCAGTTCCTATCTGTCCCAGTGTACATCCTCTGGTCTAGCCAGATTTGTATGGTAGAATTGGGATAATGATAGTGGGATAGGAGGAAGCGTTTAGGAACTAGAGGAAGGTTGTATGTTTCTTTTAGAAAGTGCTATCCACGATTTTTTAAGATAACATGAAGATAAAATATCAAAAGTTCTGAGTTTTATGGGTTTTCAGAAAATATCCATCTGACTTCATCTAATGGGCATACATTTGAGATTTCATTATGATATTTTTTTACATTATCCCGACAATGATCTTGAGCATCTTATCATGTGTTTAAATCTGCCATCCGCATATCTTCTTAGTGAAGTCTGTTCAAATTATTTGCACATTTAAAAAAAATTAGGTTGTTCGTTTTCTTATTATTAAGTTTGAAGAGGCCTTCGTATATTTTGAACAGACGTGTGTGTGTGTGTTCATTGCTCTTAATTATAGAGTAGCTAAAGCAAATAAGAGAAAGAATGAACTCAAGGAGCTGAACAGAACATTTCAAAGGGCAGCTCAAGAAGACAAAGCCAAATATTAAAATGAAATGTGTAAGGAGATAGAATTAGAAAACCAAGAGGGAAAAACACTCTCAGCATATTTGAAACAGAAAGAACTCAAGAAAAAATTCAAGCCTCAAGTTGCAATTTTGAAAGACTTTATAGGCAAAATATGGAATGATGCAGGAAGCATCAAGAAAAAACGGGGGCGGGGGGGAACACAGTTAAAAAAACCAGAGTCACTGTACCAAACTAGAAGTCTATTTGACACCCCACCTTTTCAGGAGGTAGCATATAAATGAGCAAGGACCAATGGTGTTGAAGGAAGAAGTTCAAACTACACTAAATGTATTAGCCAAAAACAAGGCTCCAGGAATTCGATGGAATACCCATTGAAAGGTACACTGGAAGCACTCACTTGTCTATGCCAGGAAATTTGGAAGACAGCTACTTGGCCAATTCACTGGAAGAGATCCATATTTGTGACCATTCCAAAGAAAGGTCACCCTTTCTTTATCATGATAGAATTTTACCATTGATATTGCACACAAGTAATATTTTGCATAAGATTATCCAACCAAAGCACTACATTGGCAGGGAACTGCCAGAAGTCAGGCCGGATTCAGAAGAGAATGTGGAACAAGGGATATTCGACCTTGGCTCAAAGCAGAGAATACCATAAAGATATTCACTCGTCTTTTTTTTTTTTTTTTTTTTAACATTTTATTAGGGGCTCATACAACTGTTATCGCAATCCATACACACATCAATTGTGTAAAGCGCATTTGTACATCGTTTCTCAAAACATTTTCTCTCCATTTAAACCCCCGACATTAGGTCCTCATTTTTCCCCTCCCTCCCCGCTGCCCCCTCCCGCATGAGCCCTTGATAGTTTATAAATGGGTATTTTGTCATATCTTGCCCTGTCCGACGTCTCCCTTCATCCACTTTTCGGTTGTCTGTCCCCCAGGGAGGAGGTCACACACAGTTCCATGTAATCGGTTCCCTCTTTCCTACCCATTCTCCCTTTACCCTCCCTGTTTTGCCACTCACACCACTGGTCCTATAGGGCTCATCCGTCCTGGATTCCCTGTATTTTCAGTTCCTATCTATACCAGTGTATCTCCTCTGGTCTAGCCAGTCTTGCAAGATAGAATTCGAGTCATGGTAGTGGGAGCGGGGAGGAAACCTTTAGGAACTAGAGGAAAGTTGTATTTCTCATCACTCATCTTTTATTGACTATGCCACAGCATTTGACTGTGTGGGTGGCTTGATGAGACAGTAGCAGGGTGAATTAAAGCCTGGGAAAGAGGGAGTAGGAGAAATGCAGAGTCAACACCAATGAACAAAAGGGGAAAAAAGAAGAAGAAAGAAAAGGTGCCCAAGTTGATTGCAGTGGTGATGGTACAACATTTCTGGATATGATTAAACTACTGAATTACATGGTATGTTAATGATGGCTCAATAAACTAGTCTTTAAAATATGCTGGTGCATTTTCATTTGTTTTTAGTCTTAATATATTGTCATTCCTAAAAAATCAGGATAGCCGAAGATCTTTGGAAATGACACGTCAGCATGAGGTTCCAACAGAAGCTTTATGCCAAATGAATGGGAGCTGTGCTTCAATGACAAGACAAGCAGAGACTCCCCACCCTCTCACTAGATCAAAGCTGCTCTGCTCCCTCGTTAAAGCAACTTTTCCTTCTGCAGAACCACTGGGTGCTGTCTTTACATTTCGGACAGTGTCAAGTGGGGGCAGCTCAATCAGCTAGCTGGTGAAAATGAAGACTTCCTCTTAAGAGCAGGATAAGAGGAACTGAAGCTATAAGCAAATGAGTTCAGCCATCAGGCAAAGAGCCTCTACTATAAAGGAAATATACCGAAGTTCAAATGCTTATTCTGCCTCAAACTAGCTGGGAGACCTTGGAAAAGTTATTTAACTTCTCTAGTTTCCATTTCTTCATTGATAAAATGGAGATGAAACTTTCAACTAACATAGGTTTTAAGTATTAAAAGACTTATTCTATAACAAATATTCAGAATAGTCCCTGGCATATAATATCATTATTTAAAACTTATTATCACTATTATTGCTATCCTCACGAAGAAGGAAAAATTATACATATTAAATACACTTAGGTTATTTTTTGCTATAAATGT
>NW_022111369.1:42257859-42270284 GCF_000313985.2 Echinops telfairi
GGGGGCGCAAAGTAGCAGGTTGAAACAAGCCATCAGAAGGTTGACAGGCATTGACTTGCGTAAAAGGGTGGACAGCAAGAGGTCTGTAGGACAGAGATGAAAAATCAAGGCTGGGGATGGGGGGTGGGCACTGTAGGGGGGAACCAGTGAAGGGAAGGAGGGGTTTAATGACAGATGTGAATCATTAAATGCCGAGGTGATAAAAAAATAGCCAAAGGAGCATTCAATACCTAGAACGTGGTCAACATTATGCTACCTTCTCTAGCAGATAAACCAAATTAGTCCCTAAGAATCAACAAGCTTAAAATACTAGACACAAAAATATATACATAGAATGGAAAATCAAATAAGCCATTCATAGCGCAATACAATCAAATGTCAAAGAATGACACACAACTTAGGAAGGAAGGAATTCTCAAGTGCCATTCTAAGGTCTGAGTTCCAGCTGTAGAACATATATGCATGTGTATACGAGGGGGTACTCAAAAAATAAACCGGAATTGCACAGGGTGGAGCGGAGTTTTCATAGTAAGCATTTTTCTCAGGTATGCAAACATCGAGCAACTCATTCTGAGTTAGTGTACCCAGTGGCATTGCCCGGCAAGGTTCTCTCTGGTCACAGTAAGTTTTTTTGTGAAAATCAGTCTCACTCGAACTTCAATTTTTGTGATGACCAATTTAAAAGAACAGTGTGCCGCTGTGAAATTTTGTTTTCTGCTTGGGAAAATGCCGCAGAAACTGTTTTGATGTTGAACATAGCTTACAAGGACAGCACTATGGGAAAACCTCAAGTGTACAATGTTTTTCTGGTCTCAAAAATGGTGAAATGTCCACTGCAACAAACTTTGTTCTGGACATCCCTCAACTTCCCAAACAGATGAAAATGTCAACTCGTAGTGCATTTGGAATTTATTCCACCAGGTCAGACTATTAATCAAGCTTTCTATTTAGAAGTTCTGGAAAAAAATTGTGTAACAGTGTACAACAAAAAAGACCTGATTTGTGGCAGACGGGGGACTGGTTCTGCCACCACGACAATGCACCTGCTCATGCAGCCAGCTCAGTGCGCCAATTTTTAGCGAAAAACAGCATGCCTCTCTTGCCCCATACAATTTACTCACCTGACTTCATTCCATGTGACTTCTTTTTGCTTCCACGAATGAAGAGGGGCATGAAAGGACAGTGATTTGATGACTTAGAAGAGGTGAAGAAAAAAATGAGGGAGGTGCTGTGCGCCATCCAAACAGATGAGTTTGAAAAATGTTTCCGAGAATGGAATAGCAGATTTGACAAGTGTATTAAGTGTAATGGAGAGTACTTTGAAGGTGATACGGTTGTCGTGTAAAAAATTTAATTTATAGCTTTGAGAAAAAAAGTCCATTTTTTTGGTGTACCCCCTCGTATTTTGTGCCACTCTTGATAACAGAGGTGCTAAGAACGAACATAAAGAAATAGCATATTACAATAGCATAAATAAAGAGGCATACTTGATACTTTCCCCTGTAACTTACTGTTGCTATTTTGGTCTGAAGAAAATTTTCTCTTTCTTCATCAACTTCAATTTCATGTCCAGTTTTAAATAATTCAAGCATTTGGGGGATATCACGGCTAACAGATTCTGGTCAAGAAAAAAAATTTTTTTAATTCAAATTCGTCACCACATCTCAAACCAGTAGAAAAATGTATCTTAATTCAATGAAAGTTTATCCCATGTGCAAGGGCTGAGTAGCTCGGTTACGCGCTCTAGACTGGCCTCTCACCCTCATTCTCTGGCTTCCATGTCCTCATGCCATTCCCTTTCAAGTGAACACGAAAAGTGCGAGTCACTTAAACAGCAATACATTTTGAAGGAATGCATTTGGAGGAGACTCTCCCCTAGTGAAGTACAACTGTGTCTTTGAGAGACTAATGCCTATTCCCATATGAGAAATCCAGGCAATGCAGGTGTTAGACAAATGTATGTACCAAATACGAGAGACAATGATGTGGAAATTGAAGAATTCTATCAACGTTTTCAGTCTGAAATAGGTCAAACATGCGATCGAGATGCATTTGTAATTACTGGCAATCAAGAGCAAAGCACTCAAACCTCACCACCACCAAGTAAATTCTGACTCACAGACACCATTGGGACCGGGGAGGACTGCTCCTGTGGGTTTTGGGGGCTGTAACGCTTAACGAGAGTAAAAAGCCTCATCTTTCTTCCAAGGAGCAGCTGGTGGTTTTGAATGGCTGACCTTGCAGTTAGCAGCCTAAGCACATACCCACAATGCCCCAGGGCTCCTCGGAATGTAAAAGTTGGAACCAAACAAGGAGGAACAGTAGTTGGAAAATATAGCTACTGTAGAACAATTAACAATTGCAGTCCACATCTATTATGTACCTCTATAATCCAGTATAAGCCAGCCTGAATATCAGCTGCGGCACCTAATTTTACACAAAAACTGCATTAAGAATGTGCTGAAAACCTCAGCTTATACATGAGTATATACAGTATTTATTATATACTCAATGTGTGTTAAGTTCTATTTACAAGAACACTCTCAGGTAAATATCATCATGAGGTACATTGTATAGATGATTAAACTGAAGCGCAAAAAGGATAAAATTTTGCTCAAAGTCCCAAACCCAAACTCATGGCCATAGAATCAATTCTGACTCACAGTGACCCCAAAGGAAACCAAGGGGTTCCCAAGGCAATACTCCTAAGTGGGAGTAACTCGCCACATCTTTCCTCTGCGCGGCGAGTGGGCAGCCAAGAGACTGACTGCAAAGTCACTGAGGCTGTTTGCTCAAGGCCGCCATGAACAGTAACGTCAAGGCAAAAAAGATATCTATCTTAACTATTCTGCCTTTCAGTATGTTGTTGTTGTTGATGTTACGTACCATGGGGTAGGTTTGAACTTAGCCACCTATGTATAACAGAACTAACACTGCCCAGCCTGGTCCGGCGCCATCCTCACAATTGTTCTTCTTTTGAGACAACTGCAGCAGCTACTGTGTCAATCCATCTGGTTGAGCGCCTTCCTCTTTTTCACTGCCCCTCCACTTGACTAAGTGGGATGTCTTCCTCCGGGGACGGTGCTCTCCTGAAAACATGTCCAAAGCACGTCAGACTGTCTCTCCTAGCCGCTAGGGAGCTTTCTGCCTGCATTTCTTCCAAGCCAGATTTGTTTGTCCTTTTGGTAGTCCGCGGTACTTCCAATAGTCATCACTTAACACCATGGTTAAAATTAATTGATTCTTCTTGTTAATGTCCAACTTTCACATGCATATGAGGTGAATGAAAATTCCACGGCTTGAGTCAGGCATCCCTTAGTCCTCAAAGTGACATCCTTGCTTTTCAACACTTTAAAAAGTTCTTGTCCAGCAGATTTACCTAATACAATGTGCAGTTTCATCTCTTGACAACTGCGCTTCCCATGAGCACCAAACTGATTGTGGATTCAAACAAGAGAAAATCTTGGACAACTTCAATCTTTTCTCGATTTATAATGATGCTTCCTATTGGTTCAGTTGTGAGGGTTTTGTGCTTCTTTACTTTGAGTTGTAATCCACACTGAAAGCTGCAGTCGTGATTTTATCAGCAAGTGTGTCTGGTCCTTGCCTTTTCAGCTGCATTATCTCAGGTTGTTAACAAGCCTTCCCTCCATCCTGATGTTCGCTCTTCTGCACAGAACCCAGTTCCCCTGATGATTTGCTCAGCATATAGATTGAATAAGTTTAGTAAAAGGATACAACCCTTACGCACACCTTGACTGATTTTAAACCACACAGTAGCTCTCTGTTATGTCTGCACAGCTAACTGCTTCTTGGCCCATGTACAGGTTCTGCAGGAGCACAATGAAGTACACTACTAAATCTTCACAGCCGAACCTAGGACTTTGCGATCCCTCACTGCTGTGTAATTGCTCTCCTGCTTCTCTACTACCTCGTTTCTCTCTGTTTTGAGGTTCTTGCATTTTCCCCCCTCATTTATTCTTTCTCTCCTTTTCCTCCCTCCAACCTCATACCTGGTTTCCATAATAAATATAACATGGACTAAACCATGTGGTCATGTATTTCACTCTGGTATTCCAACTCTTCTTTCATCAAGAAAAATAATAGGGAAAATATAAAACCAAATAAAAGAAGCGGGGAATGACCACACAAAAAAAGGAGATGAATTATGATTGTATGGTAAAAAGAGTTTCAGAAATGGAAGACTAAAAGCAAATATATATTAGTGACTATTATCAACAGTAAGTTTTAGCTGAATTATGCAAAACAGCAAAGAAAAACAAAGGCTAGTAAATAAATGGAGGCAGCCGATCACTAAAAACTACTTACTTCAAAACCTTGGCATGACACCACAGAAAGAACTAAAAGGGTAGCTTAGAAAAGACAACTGAATCCAATAAAGGCTGTTAAGATGTGGTTTGTTTTTGATGATTTGTATGCTAAAGAAATCTAAGCATAGGTAAACCAGATTATCTATTGTGGAAAACAAAACGGTTAGTTCCACAGTCAATATCTTGCCCGTGGTTATTATATTCAAGTCTTGGCATACAGTAGATCGTCAGTAGCTATAAATACAAGGATTCTAACTGAATAAAAATCTGTAAATTGTAGATCATGCATTAAATTTTTTTTTATTTTACATTTAGTTTACAGATATTTTATATTTTAGTTTACAGATTATCATAACATTCCATAGTTCAATCACATTAAGCAGTATTGTAAAATTGCTACCACAATCTGTTTCAAAACGTTTTCTTTCTTCTTGAACTCCTTGATATCAGCTCCCTTTTATCCCCACCATCCTCCACCCTACCCCACAGGAACCTACCTTCCTTCCTTCCTTCATTTATTTACGTATTCCCCTTTAATAGTTTGGGATCGAACAACAGAATTGTATGTGAATGGGTATATTGGATTGAGTAAACTATGGCAAAAAAAAAAAATCATGGATTTTTCAATTAAGCTGTCTAGATTATCTATCTTCTGACAACTAATGGCTGAATAAATATTTATTCATTACACAAATTATTTGTTGAATTTATACTATGTGCCAGGTACTACACAAAGGGGCTTCAAAAATTCATGGAAAATAATCCTCATACGCTAGGCCATGGCAACAGAGAAGTGGAGATCCTCTTTTTCTGATAAGAGGAAACAGACGCACACTCACAAGTTAAAATGCACTATGCCAAAGGTGGGTCTAGTCCTAAAAAAATTATCAAAGCACAAATAAGAAGAATTTAATGATTGGGGGTTGGGGGGGGAACGTCGTATTTTATACTAAATAAATGGTTGTGGAAGGCCTATTACAGCAATACTTGGAAAATTAGGAGGAAATTAGAAAAATTTTAAATGTATTACTCTGTCAAACTGTTCCCTGATTAGCCTTTTTCCTTACATAACTGAAGAGTGGTAGTTGTTTCAACATTATCTTATTCTGAAGTATAACATTTTATCCTGTGAGGTAAAAATAGCTTACACTAAATTTACAATTTTAACAAACATCCCATAGTCTCCAGTTTCGAAGCCTCGGTGCCAGAGAATACTGAAAGTACCATGGACAGCTACAACGATTAACAAAGCTGAGGTGGAAGCTGTGCAGCCAGAACGCTCATAGGCAGCAGTAAAACTTCATCTTACGCCCTTTGGACATAGTATCAGGAGACCAGTCCTGAAGAAGACCTCATGCTTGGTGCAGTCGAGGGGCAGAGACAGAGGAAGGCTCTCAACAGGATGGACTGACAATGACAAGGTGCCTACAACCACAGGCTCTGAGGACGGTGCAGGACAGTGCACAGGGTTGTCACGAGTCGGAACTGACTTAACGGCACCTAACAACGATGACAACAACAAGGTAATGTAAATATCCTTTCCACGAGTTTGCTGGAATATCCTTTGGACAAGACTCCAACTCACACCAGTGTTCCATGCTCCATGTTAGGAAGAACATACAGTGGTGTGTCCCAGTTTTTCACCATGTCCTTTTCTCTCCTACCAGCTGGCAATTTAGCAGGAATCACAGTTTCCATGTATGCCACACTTCCTTCCATGAAGCAGAACAGAAAACTGACCCCATTCAGCTTCCATGCCAGTACTTTTGTTTAGTAAATATGAACAGGATTAAGAATAGAATTTTCAACAAAACTATATTAGAAATGAAAGCATTTCATAAGGTATTTTTATTAAAGGAAAAGAGGCAGGCTGAAGAGCAGAATGAGGAAAATGTTCTTTCAAATTCTTTTAGAAATCAAGATTCAAACATTTTTTATTTTATGAAACAAAGAAAAGTATGGAAGAAATAAGCCAAATGTGCATTTGAAAAATAAAAGAGCTTGCCTACAGTTATGCAAGCAATTAAAAGAAAACAAATAAAACCACAGCATTAACCATGCTGCAAAATACGCAGCTTCAACCCAGCCAAGATGGTTACACCCACTGACATTAGTAAAAGGGAGACAAACTGGGAAGCTAATGAGCAGCTGCAAGGGCTTGTTTGTTTGTTTTTTTTATTTCATCTACTTGCTCAAAATATAATTTCTATTTTACCCTGAAGTCTTATGTTGGATATAAGGGGAATCAAATGTTCCCAAACAAGCATCTGAATAAGCTCTGGAAATGCATAATACGGGCATCATGTGTTCTAATGCACAGCTGGTGTACTGCGTTAACGTTTTTGGCAGGTTAATCATTTGTCTTCATGTTTAAAAGAACACAAGTGCTTTGCCAGTGCTAGTAAGCAGATCAGGTGGGGGTGAAAGAAAATATTCAAAGAGGAGAAAGGTTTTTCTGTTTTCCAAAGTACCTTGGTTAAGCAAATGGGGAAAAGCAGATATATAAAACATAGCCTATCGATAAAAATAAACATTTTAAAAGGAACCTTTAGTTATTCGGACTAAGGATAAGCTATTGGATAATTTTTAGAGTGGAAATAATAGTTTGAATTTTGTGATGAAAATAAGTTTTTAAATTCATGACTAAAGAAACTAGATGTTAAATGGGGTCATACAGAGAATGGGGAAAGTAACAAAAGTGACAGAGTAATTTCTGTGAAGAGTCAGTTTACTGTGCAAAGCAAGAAGCTAAACATGGATAGTTTGGGTATATTTAAAAACAGCTTGATTTTGTTCTGATATAATAAGTTTGACTTGCATTAGAAACATTTCATTAGAAATTATGTGAAATACTCCCAACAAACTGAAATGAATTTCTTATAAGCTTTTTAAAAGTGTTTCATTTAACATCTTACTTGGGAAAAAATGCAAGTCTAAACCCACTTACAACAACACTGTGATGGAAATTTCTAATAAAAAGTGCAAAACCTTTGTCCAACCTTTAATAGGAATCTTTGATTTAATGGAGGCTATTAAAAAGAAACATAGAGCCAACACAACAAAGTATTTGGAAAACTGATCTGAATTTGCATAAACTACAGAGCGTGATCTGTAATTCAGGTTAAGTGCACAGGATTATCATGTATGAAGATCTTACAAACAGGTTTTCACTATCTCAACTGCAGTTGAAATTTCAAAACAAATTTACTTGATCAATTTGAAAGCACATGTTCTCTCTTTATATTACAAAATTTTACCTAAAGTGGTACTTATTTGTACATAAAACAAAGTCCTTCTTTCTATGAAAGGCATTATCATGTTAAAGATGGCCCTAGGCTTGAAAAATCTTAGCATCACTTGACTCCTCTCTTTCCGTCAACCTGTCCATTTGGAGCTACCTGGTTGCAAAGTCCTAAAATCTTGAACATTTATCCTCTTCTCTTAGGACAATCTCGGTGTGACCATTTATCACCTTTATTAGTCTCTTGCAATTGCACACTAAATGGTCTCCCTGCTCACCAACGCACCTTACAATTTCTTGCCCGATTAAAAGTAAAAGCCTGTTATGTCCTATCAATTCCAACTCAGAGACCCCAAAAGACAGAGGAGAACTGCTCTCAAATGGTTTCCAAGGCTGGCAGTCTTTGCAGAAAAAGACTTTAACATTTTTCGTCCATTTGGTGAGCAGCTGCATCTTTGTGCACTGTACCAATCATGCCACGCCCCACCTCCGAAAGTCTATGAGGTTCCTGCGGAAGTCTGTGCTCATGAGCGCATCCCTCAAGAGGCCCTCAGTTAGGGCATCAATCTACCTGCCCACGTACAATTCTCCTCCAGTTCAAGGGTTATCATTCATATCAAAGACAATTGCTCATTTTTATTGCTGTCTAATTTCTCACTTACCGCCGTGTCTATGATTGATACATTACTTCTACTTAAAATAATACTCCTCTTAATGCAGTCATCTAATTATTCAAGGTGCAATTTAAATGTCTCCTCCTGCATACTTTCTCTGGTTTTCCCAGCTACAAGTAAACCCTCCTCTACCGAACACCACCATGCGTGAATTTTCATAGATATCACATACTTTATACTATGGTCAATTTTACCTCTCTTACTAGATTTCCTAAGAGGAAGACGTCTGTAAGGGGCAAGCTCCTGAAGAGGAAATGTGCTTAAGGGGAAATGTTGGCACTCACTAATAAGCATGTATATCACACCCTCACAGGAGTGCTTAAATAAATGAGCACATGGACTGTAACTGACAAAGTAGTACATGTGTCAGGAAAACAGTCAGATTTCAATACTTAGTGCTTAAAACAATCCATTAACTTGACACTAGAAAACAGACTAAATTTTAAGAACAGTGCTAAAAGTATGTAGGTTTCCAAATTATATTAGATGACCAATACCAATGGAAAAAGAAAAAATCAATCTAGCACACGTGTTCTCATATAACACCGAATTTAAACAGCAGCCTATTCTACATAATATGAGAGGGTTTCAAAAATTTCACGGAAAATCCCATCTTTTAACTCGATTTTTCCACAAACTTTTTGAATATCCCATGTATTCAATTTTGTTTGCTAACTGAAGAAAGTTAAGCAGAAAATTGTTGATAATATGCTGAAATTAAAATTAAAAAATGTTCTTACTTTGGGTATGCTTTGGAAATTTTTTTTTTAGTTTCTTCTTCAGTGGATTAAGCTCCGGCATTATTTCTGGAACTGCTACATAAAAGTCTGCATGAATTTCATCAGCCAAAACCTGAAAATCAGAAAGAAAAAAGTATTCTCAGCTATGATGAAAAGTGCTATCCTTTGATAAATAAAAAATGTAATTGTTATGAAGTAATTTCCCTCATAATTCAGAAAACAGATATTAGACACAACATATCTCTTATGCAAACATAAGGATAATAAGTGTAGCAACTAGGGAAACCATCAAATGTCAAATATTTCCAGATAAAATAGTCACATTTGATTAAGAAAACATTGAATAAATTTAATTCTCCCACGCAGTTAGTGACATTAGGCAAAGTGCTACAAACTAGAACATAGCATTATTATATACATGGTTCACACAATCTAAAACAGATTAATTCACAAGTTCATGAAAAACTGAAACCAGTTGAAATTTTGCAACAGATCACATGTAAAATTAATACCAACCAGCTGCTGAATCTGCTAAAAACCCCACTCTATTCCTAAATTCAGTGCATTAAAAGAATTGAATCCATAAATATTTTCACCCCCAAACCCCCTGAAATTAGAATTCTCTTTGTCACCAATAACTAAACATGAAAAAGGAGGGGGTAGTCCAAGACAAGTTCACTTACAGTTTAAAATCTAGATGCTAATTTTGTTCTAAAAGTAAAGATATTAATATTCAATTTAATATAGACATTTCTAATTAATTCAGGAAAGAACCCAACATAATTGTTACCCTATAACAATATACTTAATTTGAAATTTCTCTTGATTATAAAGTGAAGAAACCCATTTGAAGTTAAAATGATACTGCTTGAACAACAAATATTTCCCCAGTGATTTTTTCTGATACGCAATCATACCTCATGCTTTTTGAAGTTTTAGTTTGGAGTTACACAGCAAACCTTAAAAACTTTAACTGCCAAAATTCGATCAACAACTCAAAATCCTATGTTCCTGTTACTATTGTCTCTTTTTACAAATTCTTTAATTCCTAAATAACACATTACATAGCCCTTAACAACATTACGAGTCGTTGTGTGCTAAACATTCTGCTTGCTATGTATTTTGCATGGTTTACTTCATTTGGTCTACACAATGCTTTGAAACATGTACTCACTACCTTTGCGTTAATGCTGACTCATTATCAACCCCTTTGGGTTTCTGAGACCGTTTACGGGAGTAGAAAGCCTAGTCTTTCTTGGGTGGAGCTGGTTTGTAAGCACCGCCCACTGGGGCTCCACTGAAACAGGTACTACTATTAACAAAACATTGTAGATAAAGGAAGTGAGGGTTCAAGGAGGGTGATCACTCTGCACTCATAAAGGCCGAGTGGGGATTCCAGCACAAGCAATAGAGCCGGGGCTATCATTCTTAGGTACATAAATAAGCAGGCAATTGTGAAATGTCCAAGAATTAAATTCGGTATTTTTAGCTCACAACCTTTCAATACTGATTCTATGACATGTTATTTTAAATTAAATTTAAAATTCTATTTTAAATATATGCTTTATTCACCCTTAAGATGACCGAACACATTTTAAAATAAAACACAACTGAGGATGGTAATCAGGTGCTTAGCAACAACAAAACAGAAATCAAAGTTCCTCTGAAACCCAGCATAACTGTAACTTTTCAAATAAAACAACAAATTTAGTAAATAATTAAGTAAAGGTCTTAGATAAGAAATGACTTAAAGTTGAGTAAATTTACCCTCTGTCTACTTTTGACAAGCATTAAGTAAAACAGTATTTAAATCAACCTAAAGATGCAAGAATGTGGTTTTTTTTAAGGTGCAAGCAATATACTATTTACAAAATTTTACTGAATTGATTCTACACTCTGACTACCTTCTAAAAATAACATGGATAAATTTTAAAAGGCATGACAGGGGTACTTGCAACAATATGGGTCTTATGCAGACAGCATTTTCCCTGTAACAACAGATCACCGCTGAGTCCCCTGCAGAAAAACTTGTATACCTGTAATTTTTTATTTACCTACGTTATTTGAAGGGAGCCCTGAAGGTTATGCATTGGGCTGCAATCCTCAGGGTTGGTAGTTCAAAACCACCAGCAGCTCCTCGAGAGAAAGACTTGGCTTTCTACTATGAATAAGCAGTTACAGTCTCGGAGACCAACGGGGTAGGGAGTGTTGCTATTGAGTCAGCACTGAATTGATGGCAGTGAGTTTGGTTTAAAAAAAATTTTTAATGCACTTGGCTTCATTACTTGATGTATTATGTTTCATTTATTGAACTAATGCTGCATAATACTTTTTGCTCCTTTACCATTACTTTCTTAAGAGGCAAATAACTTATTTAGCACTTCAAAATTGGAAACAACTATTTAAATTCCATTGTGAGGTTAACATTCTACAAGGTGCTTTTTTTATTATAGGATGAACCTACATGCAAGATAGTACACAAATTTAATAAGCCTGGTTAGTTTCTTGATCCTGAAAACCAAGCTCTATCCTCAAATTTCTAAGCATTTGTGGTACTGTTGATTTGCTAATAATTTAAATCATTTTTAAAATTAAAATTAATGATGAATCAAAGAAGAACTGGGTACCAATCTATGGCTTTGGCCTAGAATCTATATGAAAGCACAGTTTTTTCCTATTTTCCACTAGTCCTGGTCCCCAATGATTTTAGACACCCTACTTAAAAATCCAGAATTCCCACAAACTATAGAAAACAAGTGAGATGGAAAAACATCAAAATATAAGCACTCTGTGCATCCCAAAGGAAGTTCCCAGTCAAAACTTCTCCAAATGAGGCCTTGGACAAGCCACCGTGACCTGGAGACAGCCACACCACACACAGAGGCCCGTCTGGGACTCATGCTCAGAGAAGCTCCCAGAGTCAGGTCTTCTTTCCGAACGAGACGTTTCGGTTATTTTGCACAGATACTGCCTCAGAGTCTCAGAACTAGCGCCATCTTGTACCCTACACTCCCTGGAATCTCTTGCACCCAACAACACCCAGTGGAAATTTGGACTGAAATTCCCAGCATCCCTCACACACTGAGGGACCTTTACATGTAAACAACAAGACAAGTCTTTTGTTCTCTGACTCCCTAGCCTATGTCGTAACAGGGGTCTTCCCCTCTGGAGGCCAGAATAAAAATGTCCAGCATTGCCTCTACGTACGACCAGAGCAATTATTTCTCTCAGTAAAAGACAAGAACCTGAAGAGAGAAAAAAAAGGCAAGAACCTGATTAGGTAACAGATTTGAGCTAAAGAATAACATTTCAAGCCACTTTTTCTGCTCCAAATGCGAGAGCTTCAAAAGCTTTGTAGAAACATTCCATTTTCTTTTAATTCCATTTTTCAACAAATGTTTGGAAGCCCCCTCATATTATATAGATGAACCAAATCCTT
>NW_022111369.1:42270385-42275480 GCF_000313985.2 Echinops telfairi
CTGCTGACGTCTAGTTAGCAGCTAAGGGCTTAATTAACCACGACACCACTATAGCACCTAACTATGTAGACAGATGTATTCCATTATCTAAGTGATTATATTTAGAAGAGGAGATTTTGGAGAATGTTATAATTTTATATATTTTCAGAAATCATTCCCAAATTTTCACCATACATGCCTCTTTCTCCCACTTATTTAGGGGGGGAAATCAAGTTGCTTGTTTTCAAGGAGGATCCACCAGTTCTGTTGTCTTCTGAACGCAGGCTATATAATACTAAACCTGTGCCACTCTGAGTTGGCTAGAGGAAAAAGCTTACAGTAATCAAAAGTGCCCTATTACAGAGGTCAGAGTTTAGAAACAAGTAAATCACACTTCTCACTCTAAAAAGCAAAACTACTATATGATCTTTAAAACATAAAGACATCGTGTGTTTTGGATTCAATTTAAATTTGGGTTTCAAAGCCACAATGTCATGGTGTCGTCTCCAATCTACCCTCAATATTCTCATGGACACAAAGAAGCAAGAAATGGGAAATCTCAATGGATCTCAAGCATGGTTGATACCAGATTGTCCTGCATTGCTAAGTTGTTTCTTACATTGATTTTAAGACTGAAAGGATCGAAAACATGCCCCTGTTCCATGAGCATAGTGGTTAAGTTACATGTCATAAATAAATGGATCGTAAATATTACAGAAACAATTTCTAGAAGTAATGAACATGGAAACAATGCTGTACCTGCTGAACCAGGTTAGTTCCTCCTGCAAATGCAGCTCCATTTTCTTCTGCTATTTTCATCTCTGATGCATTCTACCAAAATACAACAGTTTGAAATAATGTTAAAAACAAAAAACACCAAAAAAAAAACCCTCGTCAGGTAGCTTTCAAGAATTTTGTCAAAAATAATATCCCAGTTCAAAATTTAAATTGTGGGTTTTTACTTTTAATAAAAATGCATCAATTTCCAACTAAATGAATCAGAAAGAGTACAAACACCTTTTGCTCATAAAGTGACTGAATGGTTTCTTGACTGGCACGAGGGAGGATGCATCAACATGGCTCAGTAGGAACCTACTAAGTGGATCAGCCTACATCGCCAGTGGTTGATCAACGCGTCACCTTCCAAAGCAAAATCGAAATACATTTCGTTTGTTAAGTTAAAGAGGATGGGGCTTCACAAGGTTCATAGAAAAACTGATTTAAAAGATAATGGAATTTTCCCACAATTTTTTTCAAGCTCCTTCAAAAAGACATTTGACCAAACCAACAGAGAAGGTGGGGACGTGGGGGTAGGGTGGGGTCATTTAACAATAAATGATAACACTTAAATTTAGTCAAGTGTCTGAAAAACTCTAAAGGAGTAACAACAATACTGATTAGTTCCTTTTTGTGTGTTCTATTTGTCCCACTTCATTTCACAGTGCAAACTCAACACCCAATTCTGACTAAGTTTTACAGTGAAAACCTAACACCCCATTCTGACTAAGTTTTGTGGCTGTTTATCAACCAGACACCCCATTACTCCGGGAAATAAAGGAGTTTACTCTTTGAGAGTGAAGCAAAGCCTTAAAACGCCTCAAGTTTGAGCTTTAGATGGAGAAGAATTAAGCTACTTTACAAAACAAATTTATAAATACTTTACAAGTAAATTATTGACATTTCACAAAGGATTATATTACTGTTTATTTTCCAAGAACAGACATTCTCAAAAAGGTCAACTTCATTGTCTCCACAACACTCAGGAGGCCCATTGCTGTCAAACAGCCCTAGTCTGCTGTCTACGAAGAGAGGGAGGGGGAGAAATCCGACACTTCGGTTTCTTGTGAGAAACAATATGAATTAATAACAAAATGAGTTTAGCTAAGGTTTTTCGCTCATTCTATTTATTCAGCAATCTTAATCCCTGATTAAGGTGATAGGCTAAAAAAAGAGAGAATATAAAAAATTGGCAAAGTTTACTCACCCCAGTGAATACAGCAACTTTATTGATTTCTGATATGAATGGGAACGGAAGACTAACAACACTGGCAAATGGCTCCACTTTTTTCTAAATACATATCAGGGGAAATAAAATTATGAAAAAGAGAAAAGAGAAAAAAAAAAGTCATGTTCTATCTATTGCATATTCTGTAAATCTAACACTACACTATGCATAAATTGTTGAACCAGCAAATATTTTGCTGCACACATTTCACGCCCCACTTCCCCAGGCCCCAACCCTGCAAAACAAAATGTTTTTTAAGAACTGAACATTTTATTTTTAAGGAGTAATTCTTACCATATGCCCTCTCATTATTCCAAAACTATTCACTGACTATCATTTAAAGCACACTATAGATCAAAGGGCAGCATTTGCCCAGAGGTAAAGGTCCAAAGCAGTAGGGGCTATGGAAGGAGAAGGAAGGGAGTGGAAAGAGTGTCAGTGTGCGGAGTAGAAGCAATGTCACAAACCAGATGCATATGAACTGCTGAATGAAAATCCATTTTGCTCTGCAAATTTTCACCCAAATTACAAATTAAAGTTTAAAAAAAAGAAAAGAACCATAGGGAAAAACAAAGCACATTATATTTCTTTTTTAAGAAACCAAAATGAAAATCTAAATCTTCCTTTCCATCTCCATACTTCCATGGTAATGGCTTTTATCTGTATGATAGCATTAATAACAGACTCTCATCTATAGAGAAGTGTTTATATGTCCATATCTTCCCCAGCTTCTCACATATTCACAGATTCTAACATAAATGATTTTCATATAGGAGGCACCTAAAAATGTTTGTTACCTTGAATCAGATTTAAAAACACATATAATTTTCTTATACTACCAAATGGGACACAATACAGCTGGGCAGCCTAAACAATAAACTTCAAACTCAAATTCTGCTATCAAGTTGATTCTGACTTGTAGCAGCCCTACAGCACAAAGCAGACTTACTCCCTGTGGGTTTCTGACACTGTAACTCTTTATGGGAGTAGAAAACGTCATCTTTTTTTCCACATAGCCTCTAGCTGTTTCGAACTGCTAACCTTGGGGTTAACTGCCCAATGCATAACCACTGTGCCACCAGAACTCTTTACACAATAAACAGAATGCAGTTAATCTGCTCAGTAGGAGGTCACCCTTAATCTCCATTCTTGAATTCAAATAATCAGATGGTCTAAACCTCAGGTCTGAGATAGAAGAGTCATTCAGAGGGTCCTACTTGAAATACCCTAGATCACAATCACTTATAAATAGATTTGGGGAGTCAGTTTGAAAATCCCAAATAAACAATACCACACAGCTGAGGCACCCTAATACAGATAGAGACGCTACAGGGCTTTAAAACTAATCTGTTCAATCATTTGGTCAAAGGCCTGCCTAGGCCAGAGGCTCTGATCTCTTAGGGAGACTGCATGCAAAAACAAGACTAGATCCATAGTTTTTAGAGGTCTTAAAGTTTGGGAAGAAAAAGAAAAGGGGGCTCTTCTACTAATTAAAACTGACTTAAAGATTGTGTCGTAGGAAAACAAACAAACAAAACCCTCTACTTTAGAGATATCTGCCTAAGGATTTATTTTCAGACAAAAAGGCACAACTTCTTTAACGACATTTTATATCAGTCAAGCATCTCAGTTTTATGACTGGAATCCTTTCCATTAACATGTCACAACTGGCTTCAATAAAATGTTCAATGGCAAGCAATCACAGTAATAACATCCCCTGGGGAATTCTGGCTTATTGTACAAGTACTCTGAAGAAAGAAAAATACCTTAGGAAAGCAACAATCTTATAAGTGGATTCCATTTATGAAATGAAGCTTGTCATCTTACATGAGTTCATTATGAACCAGATTAATGGTTGACTAAGACAGTGATCACCATGAACATTACAAAACTTGAAAATAAAAGAACAAAGACACGATGTTATAAAAGAAAAACTGAAGCCAGGCTAGCAGAAACAGTCTAATAGACAAGAACGAAGAAATACGAGAGACTTCGGCTCACTGTGGAACCATGAGTCAATTACTTTACCGTTTGTGTCTCTGAGGTTAAATGAGAAAATACAGGGAAAAAGGCAATGAACAATTGTGGCACTCCAAATAAAATGATGGTTACTGTTATTTCTCAGTTATTAAGTCCTTCCCACACATTGTGTCCTTCCATCGTCCACGCAACCATATGAACTAAGCACATCATTTCCCATTAGAGATGAGAAAGGCGCCTTGGTGGTGCAGTGGTCAGGAACTCAGCTGCGATCTGAAAGTTCAGTGGTTTGAACCCACCAGAGGCTACCAGGGGACAGAGGCCTGACAAACTGCTCCCATCCGATTGCTGTTGTAACTGTGAGCCAAGGATTGAGAGGTCAGAGTAGAGTTGCCCCATAGATTTTCCTACTCTGAATGTTCACAGGGTCAGATTGCTAGATCACCTCTCCTGCTGAGAGCTTAGTGGCTTGACCACTAAGCATTTATTAGGCCCCCTTCCATAAAGATGACAACCTTGGAAACCCTGTGGGAGTCATCCTACTCTATCATACAGGGTTGCTGAGTTGGAATCAACTCAATGACACCCAACAACAGGTGAGAAAACTGAGCTTTGAAGCCAAAAGAAGTCCCAGAGAAGCCTGAGCAATGTGACTAAGAGCCCACGTCTGAGCGCCACCTGTACTAGCTCCTTAGCTGTTCTCTTGTTACTATTGAGGTTGCCAAATTGTACTAAAAATTTTGTATCAGATTTGTGCATGTGTATGAAGGCTGGGGAGGCGGTTGCTCCTCAGAATAAAAATGCAAGGAGTGTTTCTAAAAGGTTTACATTTCTTAACTGAGGAGCTTATAAAAATCCAGGGCTGTAACACACCTCAAATAAATAGTCTTGGAGGAAGTAACAGCCAAATGCTCCTTAGAGGATAGGATGGAGAGACTGCCTCACAGACCTTTTGGTGTTATTAGGAAGGACCAGTACCTGGAAAGGGACATCATGCTTTGTAAAGTAGACGGTCATTACACGGAGGGAATTGTGCCAGCCATGAGTTCACTATGCTGAAGCCAGCCTCTAGGGGTATGCAGCAGAGCAGCGGGGGGAGCAGAGCAATGAAGTCCCCAGGGATAGATGCGG
>NW_022111369.1:42277238-42278388 GCF_000313985.2 Echinops telfairi
AGTGTTTCATTCTGTTGTACCTACAGGTAAGCATGAATAAGCAGCAACTCAACAGCACCGAGCATCAATAACAGGTAGATCTAAGGGTTATTTCCTAATTTGAGTAAAACTTTTACATAGAACTCATAGTAGCTCACATAAACAGGTAAAGAAGACTCATGTTGAAGGAAGAATGCAGGGCTTGGAAACTCCTCCATCCAGAGTCTCGCCCTAGGACTCTGAGAGGCACAGCTAAAAACCACGGTGCTAGTTCAAGGCCCTTGTTCAGAAGAGGAACATAACACTCAGGCAGCTTAAGCTCACCGCAGTTCCAGTAAGGCCTCAATTAATGTCAACAGCTACTGTGCTGAGACCGATTCCAGTGATGCTTTGGAAGTAAGGGGCACTCTCCAGAGCATCAGCAGTATGCTTCACATTTGGAAAACTTTAAACAAAATTTTATAATACTAAGTTATATTTTAATAATCATCCAGGAGGGAGACATTTTTTTAAATTAAGAAACATATGAATTATATAACCATTGCTCACCCTGTTATTTGAATCTACATACCTTCTTCTGCAATGCCATATCCAGTGTCAAATCAAGATAAACACCTTGCTTTGGATACGTGAAGTCCAGAATTTGAAATTTCTTAAGTAGGTGAACAGCTTTCTCTACCTCATATCTCTGCCGTGGGTATAAGCGTTTTAAATAAACATCATCTTCTGGCTCGTCGTCCATATAGGTGCATGACTTTATTTTTTCTATTTCGTCAATTTTTTCATCTGGTGTTTTTTCTTTGGGATCTTTTTTTTTCTTTGCAGACCTTAAAAATATTAATTTTTAAACAACAAAAATAGTCAATTGGTGGAAACAACCCATCAACAGATGACTCAATAAACAGAGTACATACATACTAAGAAACAAACTAAAGAAAACTCATTGTCATTGAGTCAGTTCAGACTCATAGCTCCAGGAGCAGCCGGTGGTTTCTAACTTCTGACCTTTTTGGTTAGTGGCCCAGCGCTTCACTCACTAGACCACCGGGGGCTCCTGACATACATACACTATGTATGAACATTTATAGACATAAAGAGAAAGGGTATTCTTACATATGCTGCTACATGGATTATCCTTGAAAACATTATGCTAAAATATGTCAGACCAGAG
>NW_022111369.1:42278771-42280207 GCF_000313985.2 Echinops telfairi
GCCAGGGGCTTACGTGGAGAAGTAAATATTTTAAGAATGTTGAGCGTAACGAATGTACAAATGTGTTTGATACAATGGACGGACGTATGGATTGTGATAAGGGTTGTATGAGCCCCCAATAAAATGATTTTTTAAAAAAGGTTGAATGAGACATAAACTCCATTCTACAGAGGAATGGAAGAGATAAACATATAGAGATAATCTGAATAGAATCTGGTAATATTACTCAGTATTTTCAGATCTTTGGAAAAGGACAACTACCCCGAGCCAAAGAGGTGAGGAAAAAGTGTTGAAACGCAAGGATGTGACTTTGAGGACCTGACCCAAACCACAGCATTTTCAAATGCCCCATGTGCATGTGAAAGTTGGACTCTGAATAAGGAAGATTAAAGACGAATGTATGCATTTGAATTATAGTGCTGGCAAAGTATATTGGAAGGACCACGATTGCCAAAGGAATAAACACATCTGTCTTGGAAGAAGGACAACCTGAATGATCCTAGAGGAATGATGGCAAGACTTGTCTCACACACTTTGAGCATCTTATCAGGAGAGACCAGTCCCTAGAGGAGGAGATCGTGTTTGATAGCGTGGAGGAGCAGTGAAAGAGGAAGACCCTCGACAGGGTGCACTGACCCAGTGGCTGCAACCATGTGCTCACACGTAAGAACAACTGTGAGGGTGGTGCAGGACCAGGCAGTGTTTAATGCTTTTGCATACAGGGCAGTTAGAAGTCTGAACCGACTTGATGGTACCTAACAAAACAACAACAATGACGTTAGGACCGACTCCCTGGATGAGAGGGCCCCAGGGTCAAGTGTTGACACATAATGAATGAGTCTTAGAACATAAAACCAAAACTCATTGCCATGCAGATGATTCTGACTCACGGCAACCCTGTCGGGCACAGCAGAACTGCCCCGGGAGTGGACAGCCTCCCCTTTCTCTCGTGGAGCAGCTGCTGGTTCCGGCCTGTGAGTAGCTACATACTGAGCTGCTAGTGTACATGGACACGGAAGAGAAATGAAAGCATATGTCCACACAAAAGCTTGGGCGTGATGATATAGTAGCATTCTTCAGAAAAACAAACCTACATATTGTTCATCAACTGATAAACACATAAAACGTGATCTTTCCGGAGCATAGACTATTATTTGGGCATGAGAAAGAATGAAGTAAGGACACATACTATAGTATGGATGAACTGAAAACTTCATGCTAAGAAGCCAGCCACAAAAGTATCCATTTAAGTGAAATACCCAAAAAAGACAAATACAAAGATACCAAAAACAGATTCGTGGATACTAGTGCTGGGAGAGCCCTAGCGGTGTCGTGGGTTACCACTGGTCAGTAGTTTGAACCCACCAGACCTCCCTAGAGAAAGAGACTTCCTGCTCCCATCCAGATGGTGAGCCTCGGAAACCCAAAGGACACTT
>NW_022111369.1:42281323-42286756 GCF_000313985.2 Echinops telfairi
CCGTGGACGATGACGCAGTTGGCTTCTATGAAGATTTCCAGCCTTAAAAACCCCGAGGAACAGTTTGACTCTGTCCTATCGAGAGGCCCGTTTTGAAACAGAATCAACTCAGTGGGATGGGTTTTATTTTGCTTTTGGTTATTTTAGGTTCTGGATGACTACAACAGGGGCTGGCAATTGTGTCTCTGTAAATTTCGCGAAAGTAAATATTTCAGGCTTTGTGAGCCATGTGGTCTCTGTCATAACTAGGCAACTCTGAATGTGCAATATGTACATGAGAGTGGCGCTGTGCTCCAATAAAATTTTAATTTCATAATTTTCATGTGCAACCATATATTCTACCCGCCCCAACCATTAAAAAATATAAAGACTATTCTTAGCTCATAATCCATACAAAAACAGCTTATAATTTGCTCACTCTGGGATTAAGGGGAAAATAGAAAGCAGGAATGGAGGAAGATAAGGCTAGAGACTCCAGAACATAGAGGACTTCCTCTAGGGCAGCTGTCCTCAACCTTCCTAATGCCGCGACCCTTTCATACAGTTCCTCATGTTGTGGTGACCATAAATTATTTTTATTGTTATGTCATAACTGTAATTTTGCTACTGTTATGAATAGGATGATCCCCGTGAAAGGGTCATTCGATCCCTGAAGGGGTCACGACCCACAGGTTGAGAACCGCTGCTCTAAGGTCAGTGAGAAGCCCAGGAAGAGAAGTGACACTTGTATTTCAGGTGGAGGATTTTAGCTACAAGGGATGGATTTAAAGGAAGCCAAATTGGGATCAGTCAAGAGACGCCTACTTCCCTATCTTCCCAAGGGAGCTTGAATCACAACAGTGGTGGAAATGACGCTGGAGAACAAATGGTCAATTAAAGAAATATTTATCTAGTAACCAATTACCACAGACCCAACCTCTTGGCTCTTGGTGACCTCCAGGTGTGTCAGAGTCAAAGTGAAAATCGAGGACAGGACCAAGGAAAAGACTCGGGAGTACTCCTGGAGGTTCCTGGCATGGACCAGGCATAGGGCAACATAGTTCACGAAGGACAAAAAGAAAGAAAGCCAAACAGGTTTCTGGTTGAGGGAGATCGTCCCAGAGATGAGTCCAGGTTGAGGCAGTTGGAACGTGTGTCAGATTGCATCACTGACCTCAATTCTATACCTCCTTTCTGTTCAAGCTCCTCCCATTAAAGGCGTATTTTCCTGGGCTTGATTTGGTCACGTGGCAGAGTAAAGCAGAAGTGAGAGCATCCCAGCCCTGCGCTTCGGCCATAAAAAGCTTCATGTTGCCACTGGCAGGTTTATAATTCTGTCATTTTTCTAAGAAGAACATGCCTGTGCTAGCCCAAAAGTGGAAAGATGAGGGACGTGTGGAACAAAACCCAGGCTAGATGAGATACTTCTCGGTTGGCCTGCAGACATACGGGAGTGAGCCCAGCCAAGGTCATCCGAGACATACAAGCTGACCCAGCCTCGTTACAGCTGACCCATAGATGTGTGGTTAATGACAAGTAATTGGTGTGGGAGTTTCTTGCATAGCAAAAGCTGCTGACCCATAGATGTGTGGTTAATGACAAGTAATTGGTGTGGGAGTTTCTTGCATAGCAAAAGCTATCACTGTGTTTACAAAATAACTATGAAAATCTGTCGAACAGGTCTTACAGATAAGAGTCAGAAGCTCAGAGGAAAACACAGACTTGCTGTTTGGTGCCGTTGACTTGGTTGTGACTCACAGTGACCCAGCGTACAACACAAGGAACCCTGCCTGGTCTACTCCACCTCCACAGTTGTTATGTGTGAGCCCACTGCTGTAGCCCCCATGTCAATCATCTTTCTGATGGTCTTCCTCTTTTTGGTGACCCTCTCCTTTACCGAGCACGATGTCCGTTTCTGGGCAGTGGTCATTCTATTGTAGGGTCTGCTATAAGTCGGAACCTACCAAAACAGGGCGGCTCTCTCCTGACAGCGTGTCCAAAGCATGTGAGACGCAGTGTCACATCCATCCTCCTCAAGAGCATTCTGGCTGTACTTCCTTCAAGGAAAATGTATTTGTTCTCCTAGCTATCCGTGACACTTCCAATAGTCTTTGTCAACACCGTAATACAAAGGCATCAATTCTTCTTTGGTCATCCTTAATCACTGTTCAGTTTTTACATGAATATGTACAGTAAAAAAGCAAATTAAAAATACCACAGATTGACTCAGCTGCGCCTTGGTTCTCAAAGTGACAGAATTAGTAGTGTTGTATTTCCTCAGCATTAATCCATTTCATACCTAGATTCACATAACTTTAAATTTGGGGATCAGTAAAATAGTATTCTGGGAAAATGTTTGGTTCTGTGGTAAGTAGATAAAGGCCCTCTGCCTCAAATACGCCCGTCTCATCGCCAGAATCTATGAATGCTACCTCACATGGCAAAGGTAGTTTGCAGGTGTGATTACGGTTACAGTTGAGAATTACCCTAGATTATCGGAGGACCCAATCTAATCACATGAGCCATTAGCAGGAGAGAACTGCAGCTGTCTCTGGCAGAGATGAGATGACGGAAGAAGAGGCAGGAGAAAGTCAACTGTGAAGGAGACTCAAAGATGAAAAGTAGGCGGCCACTAGCCAAGGAATGTGGGCGATCTCATGAAGGTAAGAATGGCAAGGACTGACAACCACTCTGAGAGGAATCACAATAAGGTCCTGGATAGAAGGGGAGAAAAACATAGAAAAAAGGCAAATCGTAAAAAGGACCAGGTTGGAAAGAGATAGGTGGAATCCCCGCTGAGGCTGTCAGTCAATCTTCAGCCAAACAACAGGCATATCTATACAAGATAATCAGCAACACGTTAGAAGAAAGAATTCTTCAGAACAATCTTCCGCTCAAGATAAAAAAAACAGCATTAACTCAGGAGTAAAGTTCAGAGGGCAGGAAGGGATAGGAAAGACGGATGAATGAGCAACACAGGAAAGAGATAGAAAGAGCTCTATTATATTGTGGGGTTTGCAATCAATGTCACATCACAACACAAAATGTGTACAGATTGTTGAGCAGAAAACCAATTTGCTCAGTAAACCGTTACCCAAATCATAATAAAAGGCTAAAAATGAAAGGAACAGCGTGCGGACACCTTGATCTGAGCTCACTGAGACCTGTATCAGACTTCTGATCCAAGGAACTGTTAGATAATAAAGTCACACTGCTTCAAGCCACAACATTTGTGGGAATTTGTTACGGTGCCAATAGAAAACTAATTACAGGGTCCTATTTAAAGTTTTGTGAAAGAAAATGGATGACTTTTTTAAAGTTTTAATAAAGGAACCTTTACAAAATCAATTCAACATGTAATTCTATTCTCCCTGCTAGGACTTGAAAAATGCTTATTACAACCACTAATCATAGTAGCCTCCTAGCTAATGAGCAAATCCACAGAAGAGGAGATAATGACCCTGCTCATTTTTATTGGGATGCAGGTGTCCCTCTGGATGGGCCACAAGTCTGAGCAGGTGCCTACATGGATGACTGCCACATATCTCAATAGATACCCTGGAAGTACTTCATAAAATCCTCACACCTGTACACCTTGAGAAATGGCACTGTGATGTTAGACTTAAAAAAAGAGCAATGAGGACAACAGAAAATGGAGCTTTGAGAGACTGCTCTAGAATAAAATAAACTCTCATCTAAAATAAGCAAAATGAAGAAATGTTCTATTTGCAGTAGATTTACCTTTGTGCTGATTCCACCACTAAATCCTTAAATAGTTTAAATATCCATGTAATTTGCAATTATCATGAAATTCCCAATGGCAGAAAACCATATTTTTTTAATTAGTAAATATTTTCAAAACACAATAAATGCCAACTGGAAAAGAGAGTTGAGTTTATAACAGTGTACCTACTTATACTTTGGATATTGTTTCAGAAAATATTTAAAGTCGCTCAGTGAAAAACATTTTTAAGTTTCAAGAGGATTGCTTGAGTAAAAAGAAAAAGGGAAGAGGAAAAATAAAAGCTACATTATTACAAAAACACAGATTGACCTCAGAATAACTTTCTTTAAAAAAAAACAACTAACTAATAAAAAGCTATTTTGCTCCCTTGATAATAATTAATCTCATAAATCTAATTCCAGGTCCTCTGTTGTGGACTGAATTGTGTTTAAGATGTATGTGCTCAAGGCCTAGACTGAGAAGGTGGCCTTATTTGGATAAAGGGTCTTTGCAGATGTACTCAAGATAAGATTGCACTGGGTGATTGCAGTGGCTCATAACTGAATGGGAATGCCAAACACTTACTGCGCGCACACAGACCCTGGCAGAGATCAAGGGAGTCATCCCACGTGAACAAGGGAATAGTACGTGGTTTAAAATCAGGAGTGGTATGGGTCAGGACTGTATCCTTTCACCCTATTTACTCAATGTTTGCTGAGCAAATAATCTGAGAGGGTGGACTATCTTTGAACTTTACATAAAGAACTGTGTGTGGCATTAGGGCTATTGATAGCATCAAGATTAGAAGACTTGTGATAAGCAGATGACACACCTGTTAATTGAAAGAGAAGAGCTCTTACTAATGACAATCTAAACCTGACACAGATCCCTAGCTTGGGGAGAAAGAGCAAGGATGCTAACGAAACTCCTCCCCAAGCTCCGGCTACCCAGGGCCTACACAAGCCTTAGGCTGAACCTGCACAATAGAGAATCCATCCTGCCACCCATCAGAGTCCCTGAAACCCACTGCAATCTAGATTCTGATGCACAGTGACCCCAGAGGACAGGGCAGAACTGCCGCCTGGATTTCTGGGATGGTAAATCTTTACGGGAGAAGAAAGCCACGTCTTTCTCTTGCAGAGCCATTGGTTTTGAACTGCTGAACTTGTGGTTAGCAGCCCAATTCATATTACCCCTCTCTCTCTCTTTCACACACACACACACACACACACTCACACACACGAAAATAACAGTGTCAAGAGAAATTAAAATTTCAGATTCAGAGGGAATCCAGTGGCCTTTCTAAAAACAGAATCTGTCACTGGCAAGCAGGGGTACAGGAGACCTTCAAAGGTCTGTGAACAAATGGAATGAAAAGATGAGCTTTTCCATGAACTGTTGAAGGCTCCTAGTATGCGTACAACTCTGGGCTGGGGAGGAGGGAAAAACATTCGGAACTTCAGAGAGAAGCAGGCAAGTGGCCCTCACAGAAATGCCCATCCCCCAAATGGATATATATATCATATATTTTAGTATATTATAAGCCATTAGAAATGGAAAATTAAAACCAGCTAAACTTATGAATATTGTGATTCTTATCAGGCTATCAATAAAAGCTGCACTGTCACACATGAAAAAAAATCTGCTTAAAATTTTCTGAGTATGTTTTGGGGGAAGGGAAGAAGAGGGGATAACAAACCCAGGGACAAGGGAACAACAAGCGATCCAAA
>NW_022111369.1:42288094-42290513 GCF_000313985.2 Echinops telfairi
TGTGTATGGATTGGGATAACAGTTGTATGAGCCCCTAATAAAATGTTTAAAAAAAAAAAAAAAGAAAAGAAAAACTGGGGATAAATAAGACATCTAAAAGGATTCTGTAAACAAATTGTTTCACTGGTGTTTGTCAATTGCTTGATGTACTTTAAAGAGATGGAAAAAATAGAAGTGCAAAGTATGAATTACTGTTTCTGTAAAAAATTAAAAAATATGAAAAGAAAAAAAAATTTTCTGAGTATGTTTTAAATGTGTATCTCTTATGCTATGGATTGCATGTGAGTGAAAACTGATTTTAAAACTATATTAGAGTACAATAAACAAAAGACATAAAATGTAAAATAGCTACAGGATAAAAGAAAACATTCCAAGATAAAATGTTTGCAAAAGATTGGATATTTCCAACAAACAAATCCTTGCACATGTAATGAAAAAGACAAACAGCTCAGTGGAAAAATAGGCAAAGGATATATGTTAAAATGTACAATGATGAATTACAAAAATTAAGATTGACGATAACCAGGCGTGTCAGGAATGTGGAAAGCTGGGCGCTCATTCAATGCTGAGTAGATATAAATAGCTCTTCAGCTCTTCAGCTCTTCAGCAAGCAAGGTTGTATCATCTACATATCACAGGTTGTTAATGAGCCTTTGTGCAATCCTGATGCATCATTTTTCATGTAGTCCAATTTTTAAAATTAATTGCTCAGCCTACAGACTGGGTTAAGTATGGGGAGAAAGATACCACTTAAATGCACACCTTTCCGGCAGTACCCTCTCTTTGTTCTCTTTGAATGACTACCTTTTGGTCTATGTATGGGCAGTGGTGTTCTGCTTGTTTGTTTTTGAGTGTTTATAGTAGCAAGGTTTCTTTAACAACCTGTGATATGTAGATGATACAACCTTGCTTGCTGAATGCCAAGAGGACTTGAAGTACATGCTGATGAAGAGCCAAGACTACATCCTTTAGTATAGATTACAACTCATAAAGAAAACCAAACTGCTCACAAATAGGCCAATAAACAATTTCATGATGTATTATGGATTGTGATAAGAGTTGTATGAGCCCCCAATAAAATGATTTTAAAAAGAAAGAAAAAAAGAGTGCGTTTTATCTCTCTCGCTGAACTGTTTGGAGGTGAAGTCTCGGTTGGCACAGGGTGGCTCTGCCATTCTCAACGTGTGCTTTCCGTGTCAGAGTCCCGGGTTTTCCTTCCAGCTGCCACTACTTCCCAACCCTCGGGTGAGGGCACAGCTACCTAGTGATTGTTAGGGTGAGCCATTTTGCTCGCAGTCGAGTCATTACAACTTAGTCATATGACTACATTTAACTAGAAAGGAGTTGGAGAAATGGGGTCTTCAGTCTAGCATCCATCTCAGACCTCAATTAAAACTTTCATCAGAGAAGAGGACGAAAAAAAAAAGGTGGACAACTAGACCCTTCCACTGATATGCATTATTATTTGAATAAGTTCATGAGTTGTTATGCTGTGAAATATATATTAAAGATATATCAAGGCAAACTCATATATACATATTTATATCCTCAAACATCATAGCTCTAGAAATAATTTGGAAAAATGACTCCGAATTCCCAGATTCTAAAAGCCTTAGGTATTAATCAGTATTGATTTATATGAACATTCAAACTCACAGCCTTCAGTCAGAGATTATGATTTTCAAATGGAATTCCCAATCTGCAGATTATACATGTTAGAATATAAAAACATGTACTAAAGAAAAGGATTTGTTTTACTCACTTTCATTTCTAAAGGAACAATGGGTTCTTTTTTTTAAAATCATTTTATTGGGGGCATGTACAACTCTTATCACAATCATGCATCAAAAACATTTGTACATTTATTGTCATCATCATTCTCAAAACATTTGCTTTCTACTTGAGCCCTTGGTATCTCATTTTTCCCCTCCCTCCTTCATGAACCCCTGATAATTTATAAAGTATTATTATTTTACCATATTTTACACTGTACGATGTCTCCCTTTACCACTTTTCTGTTGTCCCTCCCCCAGGGAGGGGGTTATATGTAGATCCTTGTGATCGGTTCCCCCTTTCTACCCTGCCTTCCCTCCACCCTCCTGGTATCACTACTCTCATTATTGGTCCTGAGGGGCTTATCTGTCCTGGATTCCCTGTGTTTCCAGTTTTTATCTGTACCAGTATACATCCTCTGGTCTACCCAGATTTGTAAGGTAGAATTGGGATCATGATAGTGGGGTGGGGGTGGGGAATATTAAACAACGAGAGAAAAGTTGTATGTTTCATCACTGCTATATTGCACCTCCCTGTGACCCTTCTATAAGGGGATATCCAGTTGCCTACAGATAGGCTTTGGGTCACCACTCCATACTCCCTCTCATTCACGATGATATGACTTTTTGTTCTTTGATGCCTGATA
>NW_022111369.1:42291388-42297562 GCF_000313985.2 Echinops telfairi
ATGGGGTGCCATGCCCTGGCCCCAAAGTCTATTTTTGGTACTCCCTCAGGACTTCCTTGCTCTGCTCTCCTTGCTGTTCTGTTGCATGCCCTTAGTGTTTTGCCTCAGTATGGTTGGGTGGGATCAGGCACAATTCCCACACTGTATCTCCAGTGTTGTGCCCTGTAGGGCTATGAGTCAGTGATGGATGCTGTTTCTTGTAATGGGGCTGGCCATATGGTCCTCTCCATGCATTGGTTGCTCTGAATAGGAATGTTGTCCTCCATGCTTGGTGGGCCAGGATGTGCTCCACTCTCACTTCCTCCCCCTTCATTTGCTCCTGTGTGCTCTGATCAGCCATGTCCCTCTCCCTGGGCTGTAGCCTCAGTGCTGTCCTCTGAAGTCAATTCTTCTGGGGTGGGGAGGGGGCCGTCCCCTCAGACCTCTCTATTGGTGAGACTCACTCTTACTGCCATCAAGTCGATGCCAATTCACAGCGAGCTAATGGGCAGGGTACAACTGCCTCTGCAGGTTTCAGAGACGAGAACTCTTTATGGGAGGAGAAAACCCATCTTTCTCCTGAGGAGCGGCTGGTGGTTTCAAATTTCGAACCTTTCCATTAGCAGCCCAATGCATAACACTATGCCACCAGGGCTCATGGTGAGAGGGAGGGACAGGTTTATCTTATATATCTTTTTTACACTGACTCAGCCTGTATGCCACCTAATAAATGATCCTTAATGAATACTAAACCAAAAATAAATAAATAAAATTATATTCTAGGCACATGAAAAGGGGTACCCACCCCAAAAAAAGGGTTTTCCCCCCAAAAAGCTATGTATTTAAATTGTTTTACAAAATTGCCTTATTGGGGTGGGGGTGGGGGAAACAACCTTATCACCCTCATTATACTTAATATCTTTGTCAAATCTGCAATTCCATTCTTGGAAACATTTTTCAAACTCATCTGTTTGGCTGGCTGACAGCACCTTTCTCATTTATTTCCTCACCTCTTAAAAGTCGCATGGGGCGAGATCAAGAGTAATGTGTGTATGGGGCAAGAGAGGCATGCTGGTTTTTGCCAAATACAGGTGTACTGAGATGACTGCATGAGCCGGTGCATTGCCGTGGTGGCAAAACCAGTCGCCCCTCTGCCACAAATCAGGCCTTTATTGTCACACACTGTTATGCAATCTTTTCAAAACCTCTAAATAGGAAGCTTGATTAACAGTCTCCAAAGGCACTATCCCCCTCACATCAAAAACAAATGAACATCGTCTTAGCTTTGATTTCACTTGACAAGCCTTTTGGGAGCAAGGTGATGATGACGTCTCCCATTGGCTTGATTGAGGTTCGCTTTTGGGGTCATAAGAATAGCACCATAAAAATAATAATAAAAAAAGAACAGCACCATGTGTCAACAGTAATGACCTGGGGGGAAGTGTGATTCAATTCAGAGCTCTCCTTTCAAAGCACGCCCTGTTTCCACTTAGCGATCTTTTCCTGGTGGGTCAGAACCTGAGGCACACATGTCGCGACCCTTCTCCTTCCCAAATCATCCGTGAAAATGCGCTGAACCAAGCTCCAAAGTACGAGTTCAATAACTTCCTCTTCTCTTCAATGGTCCCTTGTAAGTCTTTGAGTTGACATTTTCTTCCGTTCGGGAAGTTAACGGACGTCCAGAATGAGGTTTGTCATCAATCAACATTTCACCTTTTTTGAAATGAGAAAACAACTTGTACACTTGAGTTTTTCGCATAGCGCTGTCCTTGTAAGCTGTGTTTAACATCACAATGGTTTCTGCAGCATTTTCCCCAAGCAGGAAACAAAATTTCACATCCCCTATATAAATTAAAATGTAGAGCTGGGCACAGTGAGTTCCATTCTAAAGAGGCGGTCATAGCACACTGGAACTCGCTTGGGCTCTGAAACTAAGCCCCTTGGCTTTTGGAACTAAATGTGAGCTCAAAAACTAGTCCCAACACATACTAGCTCTGTGACTCTGAGCAAATCATATAAACTAGTGAGCTTCACCAATGAGTAACTTCAGGGTCTGTAGTTTGAATCCAAACTGTGCGGCAATTGAAAGATGAGGATTTCTACTCCCGTCAGCAGTTACAGGCTCAGAAAGCCCCAGGGGCAGTTCCACTCTTTCTTATGGGAATGCTATGAGTCGGAAGCAACTCGATGGCAGGGAGTTTGGTTTAGAAAGTATCTGTGCTTTGATTGAAAAATTGAGGAAAATAAAAATAGTTTCCTCATAATGCTGCTAAGGGGATTGTGCATATCAGTGTTCAAAAGCCATGAACTATTATTGTAGTAGATCTTAAATATTAACTTAGCATGCAATAAGTTAATTTTATTTCTTTCATGATTAAAGGTCAAAGTAGCAGAACTGGTCAACTTTTACAATTTAAGTCCCTATATATGTGTTTATGGAGTCAAGCATAATGCTTTCCACCAAAATTTTAAATGAGAGCAAATTTTTTAAATCACTGGAAACGCATACCCCCCAAAAGCCCACTTACTTCGCAGCAGCAGCAGCAAAATGTCTGCTGGGCACCAGAAAGCCGACAAAACAAGGAGGGCGGGATGCATGGTAAGCCGTCTTGGAAATGCTTTGTCTCTGGTGATGTATCAAAACTTGAAAAAAAAATAGGAAAGGAAAAAATATTAAATTAAACAATCATATTCACAATGTTTTACATTTTTTAGAAAAGCAGTGTTTTCCAAAACAACAACACTTAATACTACATGACTCTTAATTTTTTCATAATTGCACTTCACAAAACAAAAACCAAGCAAGTATAGCTATAGTGAAGCGATTTTACCTCCATTTATTTTTTTCCTTAATCTAGTTCAGCCTCAACAGAGTCGGCTGGTGATATTGGTAAGGTTTATGCAGGTGTACCGCCGAAATTTTAAACTAAATTAAAATTCATTCATTCATATTTTTGAACAAGTTGTACATCCACAGAATGCCCAAGGCACACCTGAAGAATAAAAGCATAGTGAGGGGCCTTGTCCTACCAGAGATCAAGATTTGTTGTAATACTGTGCTGATTAAGAAAGACACTTGGGTATTGTTACAATACAGGCTAATAGAAACACATAAGCCAGGATGCACGCACACATTGCTAATTATAATGACATCGAAGTTATTGTAGGTCAGTAAGAAGGTATTCAATAAGTAGTTGCTGACATAACAGGATAATAGTTTATTAAACGTATAATTAGAGCCCCGAGTATGCATGGGCCTTCTAGTCTGGTTCCTTCAATGATATCTTGTGCTTCTGGGCCATGCACAGCTTGGGCTGTGGTCTCATTTTAGAGGGCATTCTCTATCTACTATGCTGATGGACAGGAGTGGGCTGGGCCTGAGACAGGACCTTGGTTGATGGGTGTCTGTGAGCGGAGGCACACCCCTGGTTCCCTTGAGGACACCATCAAGACACGACTTTAGTCAAGAGTTAAACCGAGTCACACCCTTTGTTTCTGGGGGGAGCGGGTGGGGGAGAGCTGGACTTTACTTTGGTAGAGGGTGTGACGTAGACACCATCTGGTGGGGTATAAATGCTGGTTCTAGCACTCATCACCTCACCTGGCCAGCCTGACTGCTGTTTCCTGACTGAGCTATGATGGAAGCAAGGAGACCTGCTGTGGCTTTTGGACATTTTCGGCTTCCGCCTCTAGAACCTGAATTTGGCTTGAATTTGCCAGATCCTTGGAGTTTGGACTGAACAGCACCCACCACCACGTGAGACGTTTCCTCAAAGTTATGGGGGTTTCTGTGGGATGTTGCAGCCATGTATAGAACCCAGGGAATAAACGCAAGGGAAGGGTGGGGAAATGGAACAGACGAGCATCTTGGAAGACTTGGGAAACTGGAATATTTTCAATCTCCAACTTCTTGGGATTAGTCTGACATTAATTTGTGTAATCTAAATATTACCATGATCCCTACCTCAATGGCAAACACAAATAAAATGCAATTTTATATCAGTGTTATCAATAGTGGGTCTGTTTGTTACAAGGCTGTAATAAATTAAGATTACACCAAAATGCAAATTAGCCACTTTACTATGTATGCTGTTCGGGTTGGCTGACTGTTTTTCTCCTCACAGCACTTTCTCAGTGACAGGAGTCGTGCTTTGCTCTTACTGCAGAGATGTTATTACAGCAAGTAACTGCTTGCAGACCAGATCATTTAAGCAAGCAATGTCCTACATCTTAATGGCTCCAATTTTACAAAGTCCTGGTTGTGTTAGTCTGGGTACTTTAGAGAAACAAATCCACAGAAACCCATATATAAGAGAGTTTTATATAAAGGTTAAATGTGCATCAAGAAAACATCCCAACCCAGTGCTGCCCAAGCCCACAAGTCCAACATTAACCATTAACTCATTGAGTCCAACACCAATCCACAAAGTCCTCCTCCATCTCACAAAGCAGACACAATGATGCTGACTGCAGGAGGAAAGCCAAATCAGTGAACGTGTAAGCATCTCAGTGCTGGCAGGGGTCTCACACAGCTGCTCCAGCACCCAGGGTTGCATCGGGGTAGGTCCATGCGGCTTCTCCTTGAGGATGTCTTGCAGGAAGTCAGCCTTGGGCGCTGAAGCAGGGAACTGCTAAGGTAGCTGCACCCTGGTTGACCGTCAGAAAGCAAGAGACCTGAGAACTAGAAAGGCGAGGCTCACCAAGCCATTTATCCCTCCGCCTTTCAATTAATTCCACATGTGTTTATCGGCCAGGTTGGCACAATAAACTACCTCAAGGTTTTCTGAAGGACAATCACAGTATCACATTTCAGGTAACAAAATACAAAAAGAGCTCAAATGTTTACCTACACTAAAAATAAAAACAGTTTCCCTTGAGTCTGTTCTATCATGGTAACTCCACAGGTGTCAAAACAATGCTCCATAGGGTTTTCAATGCCTGGTTTTTCAGAAGAATTGCATCCCGAGGCACTCCTTAACCTAAACTGTAAGCTGTAATTTTCCTAATAGGATGCATTGGTGCAAATGCTCTCTCATCCATGTCAAGAAATGTAGGGAAGACAACTACTTGGTCAACCGACTGGAAGATTGATATTTGTGCCCATTCCAAAGAATGTGGAAATTATTCAACTATTATTAATTGCAAGTAAATTTTTGCTTAGATAATTCAAAAGCAATTGCAGAATTACAGTAGCAGAGAACTACTAGAAATTCAAGCCTGATTCAGACGAGGATGTTTAACAAGGGATATCACATCACTGTTGATGTAAGATGGATCCTGGCAGAAGCAGAGAATACCAGAATGATGCTTACTTGTGTTTAAGTACACAAAGGTATTCGACTATGAGGATAATAACTTATGGATAACAATTCAAAGAATGGAATGCCACTTAATTGTACTCATGCAGAACCTGTACACAGACCGAGAGACAATCATTTAGACAAAATGAAGGGATCCTGCCTGGTTTAAATCAGGAAAGGTATGCATCAGTGTTGTACCCTTTTATCACACGTACTCCATATGTATTCAGCCAAATAATCTGACATGCTGTGAAGAACAGCATCAGGGCTGGAGGAAGGCTCAGTAACCTGCAATATGCAGATGACAACGTCTTGCTTGCTCAAAGTGAAGAGGAATTGAAGCACTTATGGCTGAAGGTCAAAATTTACAA
Organism: Echinops telfairi; assembly: GCF_000313985.2. Lineage (NCBI taxonomy): Eukaryota > Metazoa > Chordata > Mammalia > Afrosoricida > Tenrecidae > Echinops > Echinops telfairi. The sequence goes on from NW_022111369.1 coordinate 42,297,039, forward strand.
CATGCAGCATGGATGACATCTCAACATCAAGAAAGCAACAACCCTCACAATTGGACCCTTAAGCAACATCATAATAAAGGCAGAAGAGACTGAAGCTGTCAAGGACTTCATCTTCCCTGTACATATTTTATATATCACAGCGATAATTTAGACATATACAGGCGTCATACAGGTATATATATAAATTACAGGTATCATTTCCTATCAGGTCATAAAAACTTTCTCTTTAAGGCTGGGAGAAGGCATCTTTTGGCAAGTTGGTCCCTTCCTCCTGTGGAGTGGTCCTCACCAGAGCCTCCAGTATATTGTTTGGGGTGGTCCAGACAATATTCTGGAGCCAGCTGAAGCTCCTCCTGGGGACCAGAGCTTTGGAGGTGCAGCCGAATAATTTTTCCAAAATTGTGTTGGATAGGGAAACAGTCCATAAGTGAGGAGCAAATGTAGAACTTTCAAACACATATAAACCCACTGCCATCAAGTCAATTCTGATTTAAAGTGACCTAATACAAGGTTTCTAAGACTGT
>NW_022111369.1:42298801-42319899 GCF_000313985.2 Echinops telfairi
CTACCTTAATAGTAAACCTATAAACATATGCACATAGATCTATTTCCCCATCCTTATATGGGAGCATATAGCCTTATCTTTCTCCCTAGGAGAAGCTGATTGGTTTGAATGCGAACTTTGAGATTAGCAGTTCAATGCTACCTGGCAGTGACACCAGGGCTTCACCTAACAGCACTTCACTCACTCACTGCCATCGAGTCGATGCTGACTCATAGAGACCCTATAGGACAAGGTGGAACTGCTCCAGTGAGTTTCCGAAACTGTAACTCTTCACAGGAGTAGAAAGCCTTTCCTTCTCCCTAGGAACAGCTGGTGGTTTCGAACTGCTGCCCTTGCAGCAAGCAGCCCAACGTGTAACCACTATGCAACCAGTGCTCCTCACAGAACTTAAGAGAACTATAATTAAAGAAATAATTATCCATTTAATGTATGTTCTTCAGTAGATAATCCCATGAGCAGGAAGGTCTACAGTATATTTACCATTTTGTCTTACACACATCACAGCATTTAGTAAGTCAAGACTGAATAAATGGATTGTAAAATGAAAAAAAAAGGGGGGTTACATAAAAATCAATTTTCTAGGCAACACAGAGTTAAAATAGACTGGTACTGATTATCTTGAATCACAAAGTCATATGGTGTACTAGGCTAGGAATGAGAGATTCAAGAGAAACGGCATCGCATTCATCGTCAAAAAGGACATTTCAAGATCTATCCTGAAATACAATAGGGTCCGTGACCAGATTACATCTATCTGAGTACAAGGAAATTCCGTCAATACAACTATTCATATTTATGCACCAATTATTAATGCCAGTGATGAAAAGAATGGAATTCTACCAATGTCTTCAGTCTAAAATTGATCAAATATGCAATCGTAATGCATTGATAATTACTGGCAATATGGCTTTGATGATAGAAAGCTGGAGATAGCATGATAGTATTTTGCATAACCAACAATTTCTTCACCACAAAGACCTTTTCACAGAAAACAAATGGCAAGACTACATCTGTGGGAAGAAATGATGGAGACACCCAACATCAGCAGCTTAAACCAGGCCAGGGGCTAACTGTGGAACAGACCATCAATTGCTCATATGTAAGTTCAGTTTAAAGTTAAAGAAAATTAAAAGAGATGCACAGAGTCAAAGTAAGACTTTGAGTCTACCCCACCAAAATTTTCGAGAACATCTCAAGAATACATTTAACACATTGAGCACTAGTGACAGAAAACCTGATGGGTTGTGGGAGGACATCAAGACCATCATGCATGAAGAAAGCAAGAGGTCATTAAAAAGACAGGAAAGATAATTCAACAACAGTTGCAGTAGTACATTAATGTGGCGCTGCCAAAAGCTCAGGCCAGCTAGAGATGAGGACGTGGAACAAGGGATATCATTGCTGGTGTCAGGTGCATCCTGGCTGAAGGCAGAGGCTCCTGGAAAGACATTTTCTGTGTTCTGCTGACTATGCAAAGGCATTCAACTATGTGAACCATAACAAGCTATGCACAGCCGTGAAAAGAATGGGGGTTTCAGAATATTCCATGGTGCTCTTGGAGAACTTTTACATGGATCGAAAGGCAGCTGTGCAAACAAGGGAATACTGCTAGGTTGAAAATCAGGAAAGGTGTGTGCCAGGGTTATATCTTCTCACCACACTTATTCAATCTGTGTGGGGAGCAAATAATCAGAGAAGCTGGATTTTGTGAAGAAAGGGCATCAGGTTGGAAAAAGGCTTACTAACAAGCTTCAACAGGCAGATGACACCATCTTCCTTGCTGAAGGTAAGGAGGACTTGAAGCACTTGCTGGTGAATATTAAAGATTACAGTCTTCAGAAAGGACTATAACTCAGTGCAACCCTTCTTTTATCAAGTTAATTCCGACTCATTGCTACCCTATAAGACAGGGTAGAACTGCCCCTGTGGATTTCCCAGACCACTCTTCATGGGAGTGGGAAGCTTCGTCTTCCTCCTGCAGAGCAACTGATAAATCTGAACGTGGTTAGCAGCCTAACACTTAACCTACTATGCCACCAGGGGCCCTTACAACTCAGTGTCAAGAAAAACAAAATCTTCACAACTGGATCATAGGTAACATCATTAAAAAGAGGATGTGATCTTGCTTAGATCCATAGTCAATACACGGAACCAGCAGTCAAGATTAAACAACACATTGCATTAGGAAAATCTGTTGCATAAGACCTCTTTAACATATTGAAACGCAAAAATGTTACTTCAAGGACTAAGGTATGCCTAACCCAATCCATGGAATTGCACATGTGGAAGTTGGACAATGAAGAATAATCAATGCATTTGAGTTGTGCTTCTGGCAGAGAGTACCGAGTACCATGGACCGAAAGGAGAACAAACAGCTGTCCTGACAGATGTATGGCCAGAAGCAAGGATGGCAAGACTTCATCTCATGGTGTTGGGAGAGAGCAGTCCCTGGAAAAGCACGTCATGCTAGGTAACACGGAGGGGCAGCAAAAAAAGATGGCACAGCAACTGCAACCATGGGCTCAAACATAAACAACTGTGAGGCTGACACAGGAGCGAGCAGTGTCTCCTTCTGCTGTACAAAGGGTTGCTATGAGTCAGAACATAACTCGATGCCAGTTAACAACAAAATGAAAAAACTTTTGAGTGAATGAGAACAAAAACTCAATTTAAAATCGTTTAAATATTATCAATTATAACACATGGGAGGAGGCTTTTTATTTTAGTGTATTATTTATTTATTCCAGGACAGTTTATTTGGTGCCTACCATGTGCCAGAGGAGCCCTGGTGGTGTAGTGTTTATGCATGGGTCTGCTAACTGCAAAGTCAGCAATTCAAAACCACCAGCCGCTACATAGGGAAAAAATGGGGCTCTCTACTCCTACAATTACAATCTTGGAAACACACAGGCAGGTCTACCCTGTCCTATAGGGTTCTAATGATGAGTCGGCATGGATTCGAAGGCACTGAGGTTGTTTTTATCTATTTATTTATTTGGGGTGGGGGGTATCATGCACCAATGAGCCCTGGCAACACAGTGGGTCACACAATAGGCTAATAATAGCGAGGTCTACAGTTCAAACCTACCAGCCGCTCCTCAGAAGAAAGCAGAGACAATCTGCTCCCACAAATATTTGCAAACTGAGAAACCTAGGGAAAGAGTTCTACTCGATCCTATAGGGTGGCTATGAATTGGAATCTACTCGAAAGCACTAGGTTTGGTGGGGTTCCTTGTCCTTTGGAACTTATATTCTAGCAGAGGAGAAGGCACCAATAAACATAATCTGGGGGTGGAGGGTAGGACAGCTGAGTAAACGAATTGAGTCAGGAGAAAAGTGGGGTGTAATTCTAAATAAGGTGCTTACGGTAGGCTTCCTTGAAAGGTGACGTTTCAGCAACAACTTGAAGGAAATGAGTAAGTTTGTGGTACAGATATTTAGAAAAAGAGTATTCCCGGCCAAAGGAACACTGAAAGCAAAGGCCCCAAGAGAGGAAAGTATTCTCTGCGTGATTAAGGAGCAAAGAGGGCAGTTTGGCAAGAGCAGAATGAAGGAGAAGTCCGAGAAGTGAGTTAAGTAGGTGAGGTGGGAGAAGACAGGTATCGGATGATGCAGAACACAGGAGGCCATAGATCCCCAAACTAGGCCTACCACCCCTTTGCGGGGAAAGGAAAAAAACTCAGCACCTCCTTGCCAATTAAAAATTTGTGTACCGTAGCTCATAATCCAGGAAAAAGTGTGGATATCTATTTTGACAGCCCCTTTGATCATTCCACCACCCCTCAGGACCGTGGTTCTCGACCTTCCTAATGCCGTGACCCTGCAATACAGTTCCTCATGTTGTGGTGACCCCAACCATAAAATTATTTTCATTGCTATTTCATAACTGTAATTTTGCTACTGTTATGAATCGTAATGCAAATATCTGATATGCAGGATGTATTTTCATTGTTACAAATTGAACATAATTAAAGCATAGTGATTAATCACAAAAACAATATGTAATTATATATTGTGAAATATTTATTTCTAATTACAAATAAATGAAATTTTGTCTTGAAGCATGGTGCAGCATGGGTAACAGTCTTCACGCTGGGTACTCGTCTGTGGGCGTATCTGCATGTGGGCAGACCCGCCTGGAGAAGGAAAGGGGAGCGGTGTTTTGGTTCCTAAGACAATGGGAAATACGTGTTTTCCGATGGTCTTAGGCAACCCCTATGAAAGGGTCATTCGACCCTCAAAAGGATTGTGACCCACAGGTTGAGAACCGCTGCCTTAGGGGGTATCAGCCATATAGGGGAAAATGGCTGTAGGCCAATGCTTCCCAAGAGATATAAACTGTGAGCCTCAAGTGTTATTGAGCCACATGCGTAATTTTAAATATTCTATTAACCTTGGTAGTTCTGGTGGCATAATGGATTATGCGTTGGGCTACTAACCACAAAGTCAGAGGTTCAACACCCCCAACTGTTCTGCAGGAGAAAGATGCGGCTGTCTACTCCCATAAACAGTTACAGCCTCAGAAACCCACAGGGGTAGTCCTACTCAGTCCTGGGGGGGGGCACTATGAGTCAGAATCAACTCGATGGCAGTTGAGTTTGGCTCTGGGTCATAATCATAATTTTAAAAGGATAAAAATAAACCAGTTTTATATCATTTTAATTATAAAAAATAATAAATTTGATTACAGCGGTTGTTATATTGTTAGGTGCCATTCGGTTGATTATTCCAACTCAGAAGATCCCATGTGACAGAGGAGAACTGTACACAGGCTTCTCTGGGCTGTCTTTACTGAAGCAGACTGCCAGGTCTTTCTCCCATGAGGCACTGGGCAGGTGCACACTGCCAGCCTTTCAGTTAGCAACCAAGGACTTCTGATCATTTATATTAAATCAACATTTTAAAAAACAGATTGTTTTAAAACCTTTTTTTCATGCTGGGTCTTCATAATCTAAGGCCCTGTCCACACACAACATGAATCTGTCACACTTTCAGTGCTCAATAATGGCTACCACAATGGACAGCAGAGACACAGGCTAAGGTGAAGACCTTGGGTTTACAAAACTGGGAAGCCTTGGGAGAGTTTCCAGCACAGGTGTAACAATTTAAGTTACTAAAGGACCAATTTCACTACTTGCTGATAGCACGCTACCAAGAAATTCAGGTGCAAGATTGCACTAGCTTAGACAAGGTATTACAAGGAAATGAGAGGTTAGATTTTTGGTTTATCTTGGCGATGAAGTCAACAAAGTTTGCCAACTGATTTTGAAGTACGAGAAAGTCAAGACAAAGGTGATTCTGAAGTGTTGACCTAAGCAAATGATAGCATGGGGCTGTCATCAAGCAAGCTGGAGCGGACTACAAGCAACAATAATGAACTCAATGTCAGACATGTGGGAGGTGCTAATTAGATATTCAAGTGGAGATCTACAATAAGAAGATGGATATATTTACTCACTGCATCAAATAAATTCCAACTCATAGTTACCCTACAGGACAGAACTGCTCCTGTGGGTTTCTGAGACGGTAACTCTTTACAGAACTAGAAAGTGGAGTCTTTCTCCCACAGAGCAGCTGGTGGTTTTGAATTGCTGACCTAGCAGTTAGCAACCCAATGAGTAACTGTTATGCCACCGGGGCTCCTTCATATGGATATAAGAATCTCAAATTCAGGAGAGGTCACATATGTGGTTTTGAGAGTCATCAGGATACAGGCAATAGTCAACGCCACAAGGCCTGGATGAAATAACCAAACGAGGGAGCTTAAAGATCCAGAGGGGAGTGGATGAAGGATGGGATGCTGACATCTGAGGCACTCCAGATAGAAGCCAGGGGAAAAGAGGAGGAATCGGCAAAGTAACTTGAGCAGGAATGGTGAGGAAAGAAGAAAACTGAGAGGGAGAGGGATGTGTCCTGGAAACTAGAATAAAATATGGAAGAAAAGCATGATAACCTTTCTTTCTGGTTTCTTTAGTTTGTCAAATATATTATTATTGTCATAGAAAGATAATAACACAAACTGTTTTTAAGATATGCATGTTACTTTGTTCACTTTGTAGTCTTTAGGGTTTGTCAGGATCTCTGGGCATCACTATCTTTTCAGGAACAACTATCCCAAATAGAGGATACGGTCCAGCTTGACACTGTGCTTTCCTGTAGAAAGCTCAAGGAGAAAAATGCAATGCAATACAGAAAGTCTAAGAGTCTAGCCTAAGAGTCCGAGCGTGGGACTGGGCTTACTATTTATATGAACTTGACCATACAGAATCAGTTGACTTCTGCCTCCCCCAAGAAAGGTCCCTTCATTAGACAGAAAAATGTATCACAGTGCTTTAAAGAAAACAGAAAAGACCAAAACAAGAAAACCACCTGTGCCCAGGGTTTTAGCCCGTTATTCTAGCCACCACATTTAACTGCTGGAAGGAACTGCTGTCCTAAAGTCCTCCTGCGTTGGCCTCCAAGTGATAACCGTTGATCCAAATGCGTCACTGTCTGCAAGTTCAAGAACTGGGGTGGCCTGCAAGGATGAACTCCAAAAGCATCGGCATACTTTGAAAAGTTTACAAATGTATGCCAATCAAAACATGCCACCCTTTCCCTTACCGGAGCTCCCTGCTTCAAGCACTAAACTCCTTCCCTCACCCCACTCCCCGGGCATTCAGAACCCTGTCTCCATCCCCTTTCCAAAAGGCAGCTAGAAGCGTGTCAACGAACACCTCCCTCCCATCCTTCCAGAACTGCACACGATGGGGGCCGCTCCAGAAAGGTGTGTGTGCTCCCGGATGAGGTCACTGTTCAGTGACGGCGACCCTGTGACTAACTCAGAGCCCCCAAAGAGCGGGAGGCGCTGGGTAGTGTGGACGTAGGGGAGTCCAGCGCACCCCCGCGGCACCGAGCCCTGGCCGCCCCCGCACCAGCGGCACAGCCCCAGCCTCACCTCTGCCCAAGTGCCGGGCGGCCGCCGCCATGCTCACGACTCCGGGTTGTGCTGGCAAAATCGGTCCCACGTTTCCAACCGGGAAAACCGAAGAAAGGTTCCGTTTCGGAATTGGCGGAAGGGGAAGATTTAGGAAGGGCAAAAGGAAGGGGCGGAGACCCAGACAAGGCTCCCGCCGAGGGCGGGGCGGGGCGTGCGGCCGGCTGCCCGGGACCCGGGGTGGGTGCTTCCAGGAGGCTGGCTCACCAAGTTCAAGAAAATCAGCCGTTCCGGGAAAATTCGGGCCTGTGGCGATGCCGTAACTATTTTGCTCTTTTCGCTTTCTTTAACCATGTGTTCAGAATGATCGTTTTAATAGATGGCGAGAGCACCGCGGACCCATCTGAAAACCCAACCAAACCCGCGGTAGAATCACAGGGAGGCCGTCGTGCTGCCTTTCGAGCCTTTTAAAGCTAAAGGAGGGAAGAGACTCGCCAGGTTTTCCTCCATCACACAAGATCATTGATCCACCCACTCAAAAACGTTCTTTTTAACTCAGTGCAGGGTCAGCTTCGTTGTGTGTTAACATGACCAGTCTGCGCCACGTTTCGCCTCTGCACGTAGCCAGTGTGATTAGTACCGATGAGATCATCGTACTGCATGTTTTTATAACACATCTAGCTTAAAATGGCAGATCTGAGACCTACGCACAAGTTATTCTGATCTTTAAAAAAAAAAAAATCCATGTTCTTTCCATTACGTCATGGCTGTTAGTACGGTCTACCCCAAACAAACCTGAGTAGGAACTCTGAAGGCACCGTGATTTAGCGCTCAGATGCGCCCGGGAAGGTGCGAGATGGTTCTAGCCCACAGTCCGCTAGAGAGGTGGTCAGCTACCAGGAAAGATTCCCACTTTGGCCACCATCTGGGGCCGTACTACTTTGTCCTCTGGGGACACCCTGAATGAAAATGATTCTCCCACATAGGGCTAGGGTTTGGTTTGGGTTCGCAGATTCTATCACTTCCCAGTTTAAATAAAACACTCCAAGAACGGTTATCTCCGAATATCTATGCATCAAGCTGCGACCCCGAGCCAATCCTTGCCCCCCACCCACCCCCACACACAATCACTTTCATGACAGTTCATTACATCCCCTTACCAACCACCTAGCTAACGACTCCCTGGCTCTTTTTTTGTTTTTTTTTTTTACTGTAATTCGGTGTTGTTTTTAAAATATAATTCAGTTCAAGCTTCACTGGTTGGAAGAGACATCCCGAGACATCCCTAAACTGGGTTATGGCCACCTCTTCCTGGTTGCACAATACCCAGGACTTATATTTGATTGGTTAGTTTTGTTTGTATTTCAAAATAGTGTTAGTGAAATATCATTTGCATACCATGTAACCAATTTATATTGCACCAGGTGCTGGTTTCTAGTATATTCAGTGCTGTGTAGCCCTCACCACAGCATCTGTCTCACTCATCGTTGTGGGAAGAAATCATACCTTATCCATTTTTGTAATTTTGGCACTTACTACAATGTTGGGCACACCAGAAGCCTTCAGTAAACATTCATTCAATAAATGGGTATGTGCACATTTGAACTTGTGACTCAATTAGAAAGCAAGCCCACAATATTAACTTGCTTCCCTGACACCTTCCAGAAGTTGAACTGGATCAAAGTGGGAATCCTAGAAACTTCCTTTTGTATGTGTACATAGTACCCAATTACATAAAGAATAAGATTTCCTAAATGATCACCCTATCCTTAGGACTTGATCTTATTAGTGAGTTGGAGTTAGCTTCTAAGCAGCTACGTCAGAGAATCCCCAACCTTTCCTGGCTATTATGTTAAACAAAGAACAAAAACCAAAGAATTTGAATCTACCTCTATAACTCTCTCCTCCTCCCTCTTCACAAACATTTGAATGACAGCTATGTGCCATGTAGTGTGTTTGGCTATGTGTCAAATGGAAGAATAGAACCAGCCTTAGCACTGCTCTCATAGAACTTAAAAACTAACCTCATTTGGAGGTAGATGCCAGAATGGAGCAAAGTTACTGAGTTCCTTTCAGGCACAAATACCTGAGGTATAGGTACCTGGTTCTTCGATACTATGTCCTTCCAGTTTCCATGGCTGGCCTCCATTTTCAGAGTTTCTTTTGTCTTCTGTTCTGGCAAGAGAATTTAAGCATCAAGACACAAGAGTAATGTATAGGATGCTAGCAGTAACAACCTTATTAAAACACTGCCCTGTAGGGGTTCAGCTTACCTGGATTGTGTGCTTTGAGAATCAAAACTTGATGGCATTAGACAGGTGGGGCCCAGACAGAGTACAGATACTATATAAGTCTAGCCACACACAAACAGGTTCTGTAGAGTGAGACCTTGTAAGAAATGCAAAGATGTTTGCTACAAATAATTAAATGCATATTAAATATTATTAAATAATGAAATACTCTGAAATAAGAACTCTAAGCCCCTAAAGAGTTAATGCATAATGAAGTTCTCGTGTCGCAGTTAAGCAGTAGGCTTGAATCCTGGAATCACAGTGGAAAAGGAGATCTGATGGTGCAGTGGTTAAGCACTGGAAGGTCAGCAGTTCAAACCCACTAGACACTGTGGGAACAATGTGGCAGTCTGCTGCCATAAAGATTTCTATCTTTGGAAGCCTTTGGGATACCGTCTACAAGGTCAGCTCAATGGCAGTAGATTTATCATAGTTTATTAGCTGAGTGACTTGGACAAGTTACTACATCTCTCTGGGGCACCGTTTTCAATTATCTGTGATGCAGGGCTAGTAATGAGATCATCTTGTGACGTACTGCTGCAGTATCTAGCACTGAGTTAAGCCATCAATAAACATTAAGGGTTGTCCCTGTTAAGGGACCAAGGAGAGCTCTGAACCAGAAGAACAAAAGAAATAGTCTATCTTAGATAGACTCGTTCCAAAATTTACGTATTTGTTAAGATAGCCCATCCTGGTTTTTGTCCCAGCATGTGCTTCGATGTCACTCTCTTCCTAGTTGAACTTTTATTAGCACTTGTAGAAAGTTTTTTAGATGCAGTTCCTCAAAGTTCACTTTTTACACAACTTTTCCAAGTTGATTTCTAGGAAGGTTTCCACACGCCAGGAGTCCTGGCAAAATGCCGGCTGTCTGCTTGGCTCATTTGCCTGGGAAAGCGTCTGTGTGTTTGCCTAACCCTGTGGCTCTCTTGATCTGCTTTCTCTGCTTTCTGAAGCCATTTTCCAGTTGGAATTCCATCTGAAAATGACTCCTCTGTTGGATAACAATAAGGAACTGCATGGCTTTTCTCATTTAGGTAATGGGAATCACTGAGTGGGGGTTGGGGGTGGGAATGTCAAACCCACTGCTGTTGACTCGACTCTGGCTCATCATGACCCTGTAAAGGGTGTCCAAAGCTGGAAATCTTTCTGGAAACAGATTGCCTCATGGAGGGACTGTTAGGTTTGAACCACCAACCTTGAGCTTAGCAATCCAACGTTTACTGGAGAGTGCCACAGGACTTGTTAAAATTCATCCTGCTGGGCCCTGCCACCTAGAATTTATGAACTGTAGCTCTGGGTTGGGCTCCTTTCTAAATAGTTCCCAGATAATGCTGATATGATAGTCCAGAGATCACACTGTGAAAACCACTCCCAAGATAATACCGTGAAATATTTGTATCCTTATCTGCCGTTAACTTGGGAGAGGAGGTTGTTTTGGCTAAAAGTTTTATACTCAATATAAAATGGTCTATAAAAGCACCTTACTGCTAGGGCCATAGCCTGCTCACTCTTGCCTTCTCCCTGTCTCTACAGAAACTGCTATTCCACACCTGAGTTTCAGTTCCCAAAATAGTTTGGCTGTCAGCTAGGAGAACTTCCAACACCTGTCTGGATTTCATCATCTATGCCTAGATTCCTTGCCCACCTGTGCTTATGTCATTATTTTTTAATAAAGAAATTACTCCCTATAATAATGATCTGCTATTCATAAGATTAAAGTTTAGTGAGAAGTTGAAACTCATTTATCTTGTCCCTCCAGACACAGGAACTTCTCTGTCCAAAAAATCCCTCACTCGCTGCTATTGCATCAATTCCGACTCATTGCAACCCTTTAGGACAGGGTAGAACTGCCGCCTGTGGGTTTCTGAAGTGGTAAATGTCTGCAGGGGTAGAAAGCCTCATCTTTCTGGTGGCTTCGAACTGCTGACCTTAGGGTTAGCAGTCCAGTGTGTAACCACTCCACCTCTAGGGAACACACACACACACACACACACACACACACACAATCCCTAGGAGACCAGTTTAGCTCAAGATTGAATTAGGAGATTTCGAACTGTCCGTGCTTAACAATGGGCTCCCAGGAGAAGAAAGAACTTAGTTTGTAGCATTTGTCAATCCCCCTGATGTAGATACTTCCAGCTTAGCCAATTTCAAGCTACCAAATATGAAGTTGATCAGCTCACAATATTCCTGAAAATTTAGCAGTTGACCACTGGTTCTCACACATTTTAGCACACTACTGGAAGATGCCTAGCAAACGCCTTTGATAATTTGTCCCAGTACCAGCTGTTGTTGACTAGAAGCCGACTCACAGCCATCCCAAGTATGTCAGAATCGAACTGTGCTCCCTAGAATTTCCAATGACCAGTTTTCCAGAAGCACATTACTAGGCCTTTCTCCCCAGTGCCCTCAAGTGGTCTTGAACTGCCAATTTGTCTGTCAGCTACTTTTCATTTGCACTCCCTGAGAGCCCTACATGAAACCAGTTCATCTTGAAGAACTACTGTTCTCCACTCTTAATATGAAGAGCAATTACCCATGGATCTTATGAAAATGTAGTTTCCATCCCGTAGTTCTAGGTTGAGGCCTGAGAGTCTGCATTTCTAACCAGGGATGCCTATGCTACCATTCTGCAGACCATCTTTGTATAGCAAAATCCTAGAACACCTGCTCAGAGCAACCTCTAATGTTAGTCCCAAACCAGAACCTTTTGAACAGGTTCACTCTTCTCAGTACAAGGAATAAGCTTAAATGGATGACCAAATTTTAAGCTATAAGTTCCAGGGCTCCATCTTTCAGTAGGGCCACTACAAATATCAAAACTTCCTGTCCCACCCACACCTTCTGGTGGAAATGTTCCCTCCCACATAAATTATACTTCCAGCTCTCGTTAATGTAGATCAGTATAAGGGCTCTAACCCAAGGAATGTCTGCTCTGTAGCCAGTGACCTGACTTGAAAAGCTGGGTCAATCGTTTTTTTTCTCATAACCCTGAGGCTGTGAGGTCACGTAACAGGCCCAAGGCCCGACAGACAAGCTCGGAGAGACAAGTAGAATGATCAGGGAGCAGAGGTGATGACGAGTCAGTAGTTACAGGAAACCAGTCAATGACAGTAGAACGGAGTGGGGATGCTGAGAAAAACAGAGATATCCCAAGAAAGAAGAAATCAACCATCTGAGAGGAAGCTCACAAATCCCGCCTCCATTCCTGTTCCAGTTCAAGTCAAGCCTGCTGGAACACGGTTCGTCTCCTTCGAATTTTCATGACATCCTTATTTTCTACATAGATCCCTATAATAAGAACAACCCCCTTTTTTTTTAGCTTGAGCCATTGAATTTCTACAGCTTCTAAGATAAAAGGGGGGGAAAAAAGGAGTCCTGCTGGCATAGTGAGTTACACGTCAGATGTTAACTGCAAAGTCAGCAGTTCGAAATCTCAGCATCTCTGCTGGAAAAAGCTGAGACTTCCTGTTCCCATGAAGAGTGACAAGTTTAGAAACTCACGGGGACAGTTCTACTCTGTCCTATAAGGTCACTGAGTTGGAACCGGCATGGCAGTGAAAGAAGCTAAAAAAAAAGTAGAAGAACCGTAATTTAAAAAATGGCCCTCCACATAAACAAAATCACTGCCATCGGTCAATTCTGCCTCACGGTGAACCCTATAGTTCAGGGCAGAGCTGGGTTTCTGAGACTGTAACTCTTTATAGGAGTAAAAAGCCTCTTCTTTCCCGGCAGAGCAGCTAGTGGTTTCAAACTGCTAGCCTGGGGTTCACAGCTCACCTCTTAACCCACTAACACCACCAAATGCTTACAGCTTGCTGACTCTCTTTCCAAATTAATAGCAGAGCATTAAACATGGAGTCATTGAATTAGATGGGCTTTGGGAGGTCTTCCAGCTACATGATGCATAAGTCTTCTCTCTATAATTCTCCGCTTACATCTCTAGTGACAAAGTCCTTAAGGTTCTATGAGGCAATCTATTCCAGTTTTGTACACCATTACTTGCTAACTTGGTCTTCTTCTTCTTCTTCACTTTTTAAATTGTAAATTAGGTGGAGGCTTACATTTCAGATCATTGACTTGGTATTCAACATTTTAAACTACTAATGAACACCCCACACACATACTCCCACCCCTACCATAGTTTACTCTTTCTCCCTCTTCTGAACTCCTATCTTCCATTATAGCCAACTTAATCCCCATCACCAGCCTGGTCGTTGCTTTAACTTCCTTCCCAAAGACTTCCCCTTGGCAGTCTCCAAAGTCTGTTCTCCTTGTTATGAAAGGTTTTATCCTTTAGGGTTAGGGTTAAAAGGGCAAGAAAAAAAAAAAAGAAAGAAAGAAAGCTTTTACCTTAGTTTTGTATATATTTTTTCCTATTACAGTGGTCTCATGTAATGTTTATCTTAAATTTTTTTTCTTTATATTAAAGTTGCACTCCTGGACCGAGGTGACTTGTTTGGATGAACCCTTGTCCCACATGGCAGACTTTCAGGTATTTGAGAACAGCTATCAGGTCTCCCTTTAAGTCTTCTCACTTGGCTGAAGATGTTCATATCCTTAATTGCCTCCAGTTTCTCCCATGCATGCGCATGGGAGCCTCTCATCTTCCTAGGAGTCTTACCAGGGAAATGCTCCAGATTACATAAGCCTCTCTTCAAACATAACCCTGAAATTGAGCAACACATGCCAAAGGAGAAAGGAACATTGATTCTGGAAGTTTAATGCAGCCTTCAATTGCATCAATTTCTTTGGCAATGCAAATGATAACTCTTAGTACTTCATAATTCCTTTACTTAAAAAAGAAAGAAATCACTCTTAATTATGATAAAAAGCCACCTCACAACTTTGAAGATCAAAAGAGTGTATACATGCTTACATGCTGTTTACTCTCACCCACCCACAGTGATGCTATCTGGCCATTTTCTAATTTAGCATATCAGCATCCGAATGATTGAATCCCCATGTCTATCTGTACACACACCAGTGTCTCAGGGCAGCAGTGAAACCTTGTCACAGCTGTCCTGGAGTTTTAACTAAACTGATAAGCCTCCTTTCAGGGATACTGTCCTATATGAATAGAATGCAAGCCATTTATGTATTTTTAACTTTTCTTATAGTTACCTTTAAAAGGTAAAAAGGAGCAAATAAAATTATTTTTGTTATTTCATTTAACTCACTACATTTGTAACATTACCAGCTTAATAATTAATAAATATTTTTAAACATTTGATTTTGTTTGGATTTTTTATATTAAGCTTTCAAAATTCCATGTTTATTTTATACTTAGATCACATCTCAATGAACACTAACTGCATTCCATGTGCTTCATAGTCACCTCTAACTACCATGTTAGACAGTGCAGTTTTAGAATAGCATAAAATCCTAATAGTCAATGCTTGGCTGCTAACTGCAAGGTCAGAGGTTCAATCCACCAGCTGCTCCTTGAAGAGAAAATGAAGCCTCTGCGTCTGTAAATATTTGAAGTCTCAGAAACCTGAAATGAGCAGCTCTTCTCTGTCCTCTGGGGCCACGACCAGGTTCCATGGCAGTGGGTGGTTATTGGAAGGAGGCCCAGTGGCATGGTGGGTTAAACAAGAGGCTGCTAACTGCAAGGTTGCTAGTTTAAGCCCACCAGCCATGCCAGGGTGCTCTGATAAAGTAGGGTCATTATGAGTCGGAATCAACTCCGTGGCAGTGGGTCTGGTTTGGGTGTCATGCTCATCCACATCTCTGTTTCCCAGACCCTCCTCTAAAGGGTGTACACATTTAACCTTTTTGAAATAAGCACTATAATTACTCTCATTTTAAGGATAAAAAAACAGAGACACTACTAATAAGTTATAAAGAGTTGAGTTGGGATTTTAACAAAGAATACCTAGCTCCAGAGTCCTGATGATGATCACAAATGTAGTAGACGCACATTTTAGGTTTGACATGATGATGAGCACCTTTCATATAATATGCACCTCAATTCCTTTTTGTAAAGGAACCAAGGCTTCAAGAAACTAGAGACTTAGCAAGTCCACACATGGAATTTAGAGCCAGACATTAGTGCTTCTGACCAGTGCACCCTCCTCCTGCTTTACTGCGCCCCTAAGACACTGGTGTGTGTACAAATAGATGCCGTGACTCAATCATTCGGATGCTGATAAGTTAAATTAGAAAATGGCCTGATACCATCACAGTGTGTGGGAGAGAGTAAATAACATGTAAGCACGTATACACTCTTTTTTGATCTTCAAAGTCAAAGTGTGTAAGTCACAAGCCCCAACAAAACACTAATTAAAGTTATTATTTATTTAAATCTTGAATGCATAAGGAAAGAAAGAATATCTGAAACACTTCTAGAAGATCTGGAAGTGTACATTTAAAAAACAAAACAAAACAAAACACCCTACAGGCCTGGGGAAAGTAACAAAAGCAGCAAGTCAATTCTCAGGCTAACTTTTTGTTCTTACAGAGTCTGTGCATGGTTCACCAGGGGAGGTTGTGACTGAAAGGATATGACACTCTTCCTCCTTCTGTGTGGCATTGTTGTTTTTGCAGACTTCGAAGTGAACTTGACATTTTTCTGTTACATTCTTTTCAGGGACTTTCTTTAGGTCAACTTGGGGCTAGTTTCAGCCTCCAGGACTATTAGGCTTTTTCTCCATCTCTAGCCATTTTGTTTTATTCTGCTTAATGAAACGAATCCAAGGTTTCATTGAGAATGAGGAATTATTATCCAAAAATAACTAGCCATTTGTATCTGAACATTGTAGTGTTTAAATACTCCAACATTTACTTCTGTACAGTAGCATCCCATCCCTGTCTAAGATTTTATTCTATTCACCATTTTTCCTGTTGGCTCTTCGTAAGCATTCCCCCACCCCCACCCCCCAGTCACCAGGCCGTGGAGGTAGAGTGCCTGTGGTACTGGATGGAAGGGACAGGAGGAAAAGAGGCACTGACTGGAGGGAGCCAGAGGGCCCTGTCAGCCTGGCCTGGAGTGGCCTCCACCAGCAAGTCATTTCCCTTGCGCAGGGCCTCACCTTTTCTTTCTGAAAATAGGGATTGAGGTAATTTTATGGCGCATGATTCTCCATTGCAGTATGTCACCTTCAGCGACATCTTGTTATTTTATGTTAAGCAAATATGGTTAATTCTGAAGAGCTCATTTTTAATAGATAAATTTAAAAATTGCTTTTCTGGCTCCTCTGGGAGAGATGACAGGGCTCTGTGCCCAAAAGAAAAACAAGTCAAAGGAAAGCCGAGGGATCCAGGAAGAGGAAGAAATTAGCATTCTGAGTCATTAGGGAAAACCAGAATGTATTTAGGGGGAAAAAATAGAGTGAAATCTATGGGAACTTAAGCTCGATGGAAATGCCTTGTTTTTCCTGGTCTTTGCGGGCGTTTCCTACCTCTGACAGTTTGCAGTCTTAACAACACTGCTCTCTATCACTGGAATATATTTGCATTTTCTTCTCTGACATGTTTCGACCTTATACTGGATTCCAGCTTTTTCAGATTTTAATTGTACTAAGGACTTGCCATACATAGATGGTAGAAAAACAAAACCCACTGCCATGGAGTGAATTCTGAGTCGAAAAGTGACCCTACAGGAGAGAGAAGAACTACTCTGTGGAGTTTCCAGGACTATCAGTATTCACAGGAGAAAACAAGCTCATGTTTCTTCCAAAGAACAATTGGTAGGTTTGAACCACCCACCTTGTGGTGTTAGCCCAATGTTTTAACCCACTCACCCACCAAGGCACCTATGTGGTAGAAGAGTTACTAAATAAAAAGTCTCTTCAATAGGAATAACTTAGACTCTCAAATATGTATTGGTAATAACATAACCTTCATTAGTTTACATCACCATGGTTTAGCAATTGTAATTGTAATACAAGATTTCTCTGTAGAACTGCATATAGGAATTTTCCATAGGACTGGTTCAACACTTTTCATGATTGAGGGTGAGGGTGGGGGTTTTACAGCATTACCACAAATTATCATCTCTACAGCTTGCAAAAGGGTTCAGGAAGTAGTGGCTTAGTAACACCTGGGCTCAGCTTAACCCAAGCTGTGTGCACCCTGAGGTTCACAGGCACAGTGGACACAGCAGAGCCCAGAGACTTCAAAGTAGAACACACATAACCATTATTCCACACTGGTAAAAAATAGATGATTGAATAAATAAATGAGAGAGCACACAGAAATCTTTCTTAATGAATGATTCCAATTAGTGTATGTAGATCTTCCCCATCCAGGAAATGGAAATTAATTCCTTCTTCTCTCCCCACCTCCCTTTTAATTCCCTCTTCTTTAAGGATGAGCTGTGCTTCAGAACTTACTTTCAAAGAGTAGAATAGGGAAAGGCAATTTTGCACAATAGTAACCAACAAATACTACATTGGTCATTGATCAAGACTGACAATATTGTTTGTGTAAATGGTGTCCAGGCACTTAAGGTTTTAATCTGTACAAGTCAGTAATCTATGTGTTTTTGTCTAAAAAGCTTTCCTATACATGTATATGTTTCTTTTCTCAACAGTATTTCAAATTCTATGCCAATGGCTAAATTAATTAAACAACCACAATCAATAGAATTACCATAAGCCCCATGGGGATGATTTAAAATATCTCTCAATAAAAGGATAATGATGTCTCTAAAGTGGACTAGGGGCATAAATAAACAATTAATATATGGTTTTTAGATAGATAATGGATTTTGAGCTTGTACTAAATGGATTTTATAAGTCCTATTATGACATAGCCCTACTCAATACTTGCTTTCATGAAGAGATCACTGAAATATAACAAAGTGTAGTGAATAAAGTAGATGGTGCCCAACTATCAGGAAGAATAGCACTTGGGGTCTTAAAGGTTTGTTTCAAAACAAGCAGCCATCTAAGTGGGGTGTCAGCTAAATCCTCATAGAGGAAGCACCCAGCCTTTGTGATCCAGGAATTAGAAATAAGAAAATTCAAGACTAGAGGAGGGAATTGTATTAGAGCTTCAATTCTGAGGACCTGGTTTCCATAAGGCTATGGATGACAGTGGCATTTGTAGGGTCCCCACATGAATTAAGCCTCCAGGGAATGCCCTGTGACCACTAATATTTGAATAGCTTTCCTATCAGAGTGCACTGAAAACTGGACTGATGAAGATGTAGTTAGGTTAAAAATTAACACCTTATCATTTGTTCTCCCTTTTGAATATAAAAGGGGTACCCCCCAAAAAAACAGAATTGTGCTGGGAGGGGCAGAGCTTCGATAGTACACATTTCCCCCACGAGGCAGCACCCAGTGGTGTTACCTGGGAAGGTTCTCTCTGGTCACAGGGAATTTTTTTCATCGAAGCAGTTTTGCTTGAACTTTGTTTTTTTGTGATGGCTGATTTAAGAGAACAGTGTGAAGCTGTGAAATTTTGTTTTATGCTTGGGGGAAAATGCCACAGAAACTGTTGTGATGTTGAAGCTTAAAGGAAAGCCCTTTGGGAAAAACTCAAGTGTACAAGTGGTTTTCTCATTTCAAAAAAGGTATAATGTCAATTGATGACAAACTTCGTTCTGGATGTCCGCCAGTTTCCTGGACAAAAATGTCAACTCTTCTATAGTGCATTTGTCGTTCCTTCCACCAGGTCAGACTGTAATCAAACCTTCTATTTAGAGGTATTGAAAATATTGCATAACAGTGTGCAATAAAAAAGGCCTGGTTTGTGGCAGATGGGTCACTGGTTTTCACACTATAACAATGCACCTGCTCAAGAGGCCATCTCAGTGCTCCAATTTTGGGCAAAAAACAGCATACCTCTCTTGCCCCATGCACCTGACTTACCTGATATCATTCCATGTGACTTCTTTTTGTTTCCACGAATGCAGAGAGACATGAAAGGACAGTGATTTGATGACTCAGAAAAGGTGAAGAAAAAAACCAGGAGGTGCTGTCAGCCATCCAAGCAGATGAGTTTGAAAAATGTTTCCAGGAATGGAATTGTAGATTTGACAATGCATTAAGTGTAACGGAGAGTACCTTGAAGGGGATAAAGTTGTTTTGTAAAAAAAAATTTAATACATAGCTTTGAAAAAATTTCCTTTTTTTTAGAAGTACCCCCTAGCATGTTCTAGTTCTTATTATTTTTGGCTTTTATTTTCCATGAAGGTTTTTCTGTTTTATGGTTATTGTGTGGGGGTTGGGTATGATTTTCTTTCTATGAAATCTAGGATAGGTAAATCTATAGAGAGAGTAACTGGATTAATAGTTTCTTACATATGGTAGGAGATGTTGGGAAATGGAGAGCTAATACTAAGTGAAAGAATGAAGAAAATGTTCTAAAATTTTGATGATGATTGTACAACTCTTTTTATTATGTTTAAGACCTTGATTTGTGTGATATATGAATTATATTTCAATAAAACTTAAATTTTTTAAAAAGTAGGCAACCTCACTGATAGATCATGTTGATAGCCTATACTGCTCTTAGCATGTGATGGATGAGAACAGGTCTTCATCACTATGGAATTCTTCTCCCAAACTCATAACCCCAATGTAGCCATGAGGAAAACATTGGGCCGACTGAAGGCCATTCTACAAAATACCTGATCAGGCTTCCCACAAACTGCTAAGGTAATGAAAACATTTATTTCTTTTTCTTTTTTTAATTTTTGAAAATTTTTTCTTTATTTATTTTTAATGTTTAAAACAGTGGTTGTACATTCTGTATTTATACCATTGAGAAAACATATTTTTTAAACATGTGATGTGAAAATATTGAGGTTTCTCCTCATTGATGACAACATATTTTCTTCTTCTTGAGCCATACACTCTAAGAGAACATGATTACCACAAGATTAAGTATGTAAACGTTTAGCACTTTCAACTTGTCACGATATGACTTTTGAGCACCATTCACACCTGACAGTATGGCACTCGCAATAATAAGGCAGTCTTTTTTTTTCTCTCTTGACATAATCAAGCTGCTTTCCATTCCTTAAATGCAAATACTTTGCTTTACTTTGTATTCACTGTTGCACAGTATCAGAAGATGCTCCAAGCTGCAGTTCATTATTAATATCACTTCTCCTTTGTTCTCCGGGCGAATCTGATGACATGTTTGCTATTGGCGTGTAGTGGAATCGTACTGAGTAGTCTGTTCACGAAGGCGGAACAGCAGCCGGATCAAAGCCACACTGGGCACCCTCACAGAAGACGGCTGATAGATGAGGACCCCTCTGGTCGGACTCTTGGTGTGTCTGACATAAAGACGCATTTCCTTTTGGCAGGAGGGTCTTCGTCTTCATCAGAAGAGCTTTCTATGGTTAGGCCAATAACACCCACATTCTTCTGCTTGTGTCATTGGCTACCGCCCCTGAACAGGGCTTACTGAGAACGCTCGAGGCTTCTAGTTTTGCACATGGTTGGCTGGACACTTCCATAGCTTCTTTCTTCGGTCTCGTGGGACACCAGGAACCATCTTTTTGAAATTTGATTTCGTCTATATCTGAACAGTCGTTGAGAATTTCCATACAAAGCCCACCCAATATGAGCCTTTCATAGGCAGCCTTTGGTCACACACAGGACAAATCCAGGTAGGCTTCTTCACTTTCAGTCGCAGATAAAGAGCAGCATCAAAACACTGAAGATGTGTACAAGTCACTGCACAGAACGGGATTGTCACCCTCATTTTCCCTAAAGGGCACATCAGGGACACCCGAAGGCTAGTGGTGGCAATTTCACTATTAGGATCTGCGGTAAGTTTTTCTTTAATTAATGCTCCGGAATGATCAGGGTTTCTAATATCTTTCTTTTTTTTTAAACCATTTTATTGGGGGTTTGTACAATTCTTATCACAATCCATACATACATCCACTGTGTCAAGCACATTTGTACATTTGTTGCCATCATCAT
>NW_022111369.1:42320420-42321715 GCF_000313985.2 Echinops telfairi
AGATGGACCAGAGGGATGGGGAGATGGCTTCTGCCTCTCAAATGTAGGCTTGGTTTCTTGAAGTAGCCCAGGACCAACGGGAGAGGATGGGGAGCGAGGTGTCACTGAAGTGGAAGGCAACGAACGGATCCCAGTCACGACCAAGTCCAGTGGTATGACTGAGGAGCTACCATCCCAACTGCAAAGGGATGGTGTTCTTGTGGATACATCAGAAAGCCCTTCAAATGTTGGTGGGTAGTAGTGGCGTCCGGACGATTCTCTGATTTGAATCTGCAGCGCAGGTCTGTGGCCACTCTCCAACAAATGCAGTGCCCTCATCCAGGAGGTCATGCTTGCGCCCACTTTCAGTCCGTCCTGCCAAGCCTAGCAACACGTTGGTGCAGAAACCCAGAGATTAGAAACCAAATTCAGCAACCCACCAGTAGCTGTAGGCCAAGTCCTAAAACCAGCATCCAAGTTATGGGACTTCATCCCGCTGGTCAGCAACCTCTTCAATTCTTCAGAATCCACCTTTTGCACCAGCCACGGGTGCCGCAGCTATGGCCGCAACAGCACCCCTTCCCGATGCTGCCAACCAGGGCGCCACCATGCCACAGCCACCAGGGCCGCCACCTCCAGCACCATCGTGCCCTGGACGCCACTGCCGATGCCGCCGCCTGGGCATAAGAACTTTGTAAAGATGGACAAGTCTTCACCAACCAATAGAGCCTAGGGTACCTTTGGTGGTTCACTGGTAGAATCCCCATCTTCCATGTGAAAGATGTGTGTTCTATTCCCAGTTACAATCCATCTGTCAGTGACCGCTGGCACGTTGCTGTGATGCTGAACACATTTCAGTGGAGCTTCCAAAGCAAACGGACGTGGGAAAAGGCTTGGTGAAGTACTTCTGAGAAATCAGCCAATGAACCCTGGAATCACAGAAGTCCAGGCCCAACTGCTCATGGGGTTAGCAGAACAGCCGTCAGCACTTCCTTGTATGGTCCATGGCGTCACCAAGAGGCGGGGCTGGCTTGAGAACAGCTTACAGCAGCAAAACCAAGAACTAAAGAGAGAGGACAGTTAAATGTAGTATCCTGGATGGAGTTCTGGGACAGAAAATCTGTATCAAGTCTGGAGTTCAGTTAGCAACAAGGTATAAATGTTGAGGTGTTGGTTTTTTAATATAAATCATTTTGGGGGGGCTCATGCAACTCTTATCACAATCCATATATCCAGCCATTGTGTCAAGCACATTTGTACATTTGTTGCCATCATCATTCTCAAAACATTTGCTTTCTACCTGAGTCCTTGGTATC
>NW_022111369.1:42322543-42323767 GCF_000313985.2 Echinops telfairi
TGTGAATCCTACAGTATCAAGAATTTCTTGTTACTACCATTATTTCCATGTACAACAATCAATGGTACATTTACTCATAATCTATGGTACATTTACTCACACTTCCTGTGTTCTCCAGCTGCGCTGCGGCCAACAGTGAGCTGCGATGCTGCGCCCGCTGCTACAGTCCAGACTGTAGAGTTACCATAGCTTCGGGGGGGGCTTATTATTGGGGAGGCCTTATATTCAGGGAGGTCTTATTTTCGGGGGTGACATATTTCAGCGAGAGGCAAAACTGTAAGTAGGTCCTATTTTCGGGGGATGTCTTACTTTCGGCGAAACATGGTATTAATGCACATAGAGAATCTGGGAAATTTCTAAAACCTTAAAGAAGATAAGAAAATCACTCATACATTTATTAACCATACTTTCATAACTCATACTTTCACTATAGGAAGGGGCTTTGAAAAGTGTGAGGGAAAATAAAATGGAATTTTTCCACGAACTCTTTGATGCTCCCATCCTCATCCTTGCCATTTGGACATGATTCTCTTATTCTTTCTTATGTCTGCATAGAGAATTACAAAATTTAGGTTATGCAGTGTGCACAATTTTGTGGGTTCTTCTCTTTTGCTTCACTTGAGCTTTTTGTCACAGACCACTGTGTAACACATGCGCTCAACAAATATTCTTTAAGTGATGTCAGTATGCCAGAGATCATTTTAGGTGCTGGAGATAAAGCAGAACTTGGAAGAAAAAATGATAAAATGTCCACCTCCATGAAGCTTACATTCATGAAACTTACATTCTACTGAGAAGGCCTGGCAATAGGAAGGATAATAAGTTTTTGGTAGAGCAGATGATATGAGCAATTTTTTTAGTTCAGTAGCAAAAGGAATTGGAAGTTGGTGAGAGGTATGATTATAGAATATGAAAGACTTGAACGTGATATTCAGACAAATGTTAAGATTTTAAGAAGGTGGAGGAGCTAGTCAAATAATAGTCGAGCAAGATAATTTCAGGCCAGGGGAAATTGTAAGTGCACGGATTTTGAAGCAGAAATTTGCCTGATAAATTTCAAAGAATAGCAAGAAGTCAAATATGGCTGGAGATTATGTACCTAAATTTATTTATCCAAGTTCATTATTGAAAATAAGTTTCTTGTTACATTATTATTTTATTATTACAATATTATTAATAATGTCAAAGTATTTTTGTACCTACAATTTGGTGAAGATTTTGACC
>NW_022111369.1:42324780-42332976 GCF_000313985.2 Echinops telfairi
TTGAGTGGGAGATAAATGTAGAACAAAACTCAAATTCATCAACATGATCAGAATTACTGGGCAGTTAGAAACTGGTAGAATCCCAAAAGGCTATAGCCTACAGTTACCCTTCAGGTCTGGAATTTAACTCACTCCTCATCAGCTCAATTTTCAGCCAAACAATAGAAGGATCTGTAAAGGGAACAATAACACAAACAAACTAGCACACCCTAGAATAATCAGCCATTCAAGATCAAAAGAGCAGCATTTAGCCAACGACAAAGTTTAGAAAGATTAAGAAAGAAAGGAATGGAAACAAAAGCGGAGAGGAAATGGGATAAGTGATGTTACATTGTGGGGACTGCCATCAATGACATGAACAAAATGTGAATGGACTATTGAATGGAAAACTGATCCACTCTGTAAACTGTCACCCAATTCACAATAAAAAGAGAAAACACCTATGTGGTAGTTACATAATCTGCTGTCAATTTGAGGATTCAGAGTGAAGGGGTGGAGTCTAGGTTATCAATCAGGTCGTAGCCAATGAGTCCTCTGTGTGGGCATGGCCTTCTCCTGAGGATTCTGGGAACTTCTGTATTCCCCCTTGGAGGTGGGAGATACACACTCTCTCTGCTCACTCCCCGAGAGACTCTCTACTGAAAAGACACATGTATGTAGCTATGCTGATGGCAGTGAGAGCCCTGAACCTGGAGAAGTCACATGGAGACACCTGCAAGCACTGAGATGCGTACAATGCCACTGGATTTCCCACCCACTGGCCTGTGATCCTCCTGCTTTCGGCATCATTGCATGTATTTCGTGAGTCTGAAGAAAACTTTGTAGATTGGTATCAGACTTAGGGGCTAATATTGGACTTATGGACTTGATCTAGACTGGGCTGGGATGTTTTCTCAATATTCAATTGCTTTTGTGTATATATAGCTCTTTCTTATACACATGAGTGTCTATGATTTGTTTCTCCAGTCTACCTGAACTAATACAACCTTTAAGCACAGGTCTACTCTAACAAACACCGGAGTTGCGATGAATCAGAGTCAACTGCAGGGCAGCTGGTAGTGGTTTTAGGATACTGTTCTTTCAAGTACCTACTATGAAAACAAGCGAGAGTCTCAGGGTATTATTGAGCTAGATGTTGGGGCTTCAGAAGTTCATAGAAAAATGACATTCCTTTTTATTTCCTTTTTCCCCCACCTTTTTTGAGGCTTCTTCTTCGGTTGTTTTTTGTTTTGGTTTGTTGTTCCGGGTTTTTGGGAAACCCCTTTTTTCTTGGGTTTTCTTCCCGTTTTTTGCTTAGTAGATGTGTGGGAAATGAAAATAGCCATTTCTAACAAGTTCTCAGGTAAAGCTGATGTGGGGGACATACTGCCCCAAAGGAGCCAATCACAAACCATCTGGGAAGGAGGCTGTTATTTGGGAAACCTTCTCAGGTGAGCTAGCAGTGCGACTGGAAGGAGTGCATGAGGAAGCATGGGGAAAGAGATTCTGGGCACCTATTTAGCATTTATAAAAGCTAAGGGACTGTCAGATGGAGCCCTAGTGCCATAGTCGGTTACATGTTGGCTTGCTGTCCACAAGGTCAGCAGTTTGAAACCACGAGCTACTCCAAGGGGAAAGATGAAGCTGTCGACTCTCATAAAGATTTACGTCTCAGAAACCCACAGGGGCAATGCGACTCTGTTCTCCAAGGCTGCTGTGAGCCAGAACGGACTCACTGGGAGTGAGTTTGGTTTGGTTCTTGGAAAGGACTGTCGGAGTTCTGGGAATGCAAGTGGTTTAGGGTGGAAACTAGGAAGAAGGGCAGAAAATACATCCCCAGTTTGCCAGGGTAAGAAGCTACACTTGTTTCTGCTGATCTTGATGAGTGAAGGATTTTAATCAAGTCAAGTGAGAAACAGCAATACTTTGACCACAGTTACTTTGATAGTCATAAAGTCATAAAAGTTAGTGCTACCTTCATTGTTAGACAAAATGAAAAAAGTAGAAATTTATAATGAAACTGTTACTAAAAACAATTCTTTCTAAAAATTTGGAAGTGGGCCGAGTCTCAGGTAAAGTGGGATTTTTATTAGACATTTTCTATTAGAAATGCAAGTTAAATTTATTTAATGCTGTGACAATATTTAAATGAGAACAATTCAATTTTCTTTGTCCTTTCTGGTTATAACTAACTACTTGGAAAGGGAATAAGTACAATTGATATTTCTTGGCAAATTTTGACACTTAAAATAATGTGTTAAGCCCAAGGGGTAGGAATTTTCATTACTTATGTTTACTTTCAGTAAATCAAATTGCTGCTTTATTTAATGTTATTCAGCAGGAATTGTTCCATATTAGCAATCAAAAGAAGGTTGTGAATGGATATTAATAATACCTCCACTATATTTAATTTTTAGTATGGAATTAAGTGGGTACAGTAATGGTGGGCATTTACTAGGGAAGCTATGGAATAGTGATTAAGCGGCTAGGTGAGACATAGCACATTCCACCAAATAAAATAGGCAAATAGAGCTATGAGCAGGAATTCTGGAATAGGTTTTAAAAATACACAAAAACAAATCATTTAAAGAAAATTCATGTTCTAAATTGAACTTTTAAATGAGAGGTTTTGTACCAATTAACTGAAATCTGTTAAGTCAACAATTTGGTGTCAGCCAGCCACCTGCACTAGGGGCAGAGGCAGCTAGAGACCCCGGGCGACACTGCATGACTGGCATCCACTAAGGGTGGGTTGTGTGCCACACAGGGAAACATTTATCCATTTCTGGAACATTTTGTACATGCAGAATTCACATGCACCCCAGGTGGAAGGGAAAATGCTGTGCAGAGCACACAAGATGAAGACAGGTAAGTAACCAAGGCCAACGAGACATCATAAAACTTAAGTGAGCATCAAATGAAATGTGATAAAAATATGCATACAAACAAAGTTACCCCGACAGATTTCCTCTTTTTCACTCCCCTTGACTTTACCTAGCATGATGTCCTTCTCCAGGAACTGGTTTCTCCTGACAAGGTTCAAGTATGTCAGACAAAGTTTTGCTATCCTTGCCCATAAGGAGCACTCTGGCCCTACTTCTTCCAAGACAGGTTTAGTTATCCTTTTGGCAGTCAATGTTACTTTCAACTTCACCAGCACCACAATTCAAATACATCTGTTCTTCTTTGCTTTTCCTTATTCAACTTTCACGTGCATATGAGACAATTGAAAATAACATGACGGGTCAGGTGCACCTTAATCCTCAAGTCAAATCCTTGCTTTTTGATATTCTAAAGAAATATTGTACAACAGATTTACCTATTACAACTCCTCTTTGGGTCTTTAGGCTGCTGCTTCCATGAGTATTGATGTGTATCCAAACAAGACAAAATCCTTGACAACTTCAACCTTTTCTCCATTTATTATGGAGAAAATTATTATTTCTCCCAGTTGGGAGGATTTTAGCCTTCTTTACATTGATTCACAATCCATACTGAAAGCTGCAGTCCTTGATTTTCATCAGCAAGTGTTTCAAGTCCGCACTTTAGCAAGGTTGTGTCATCTGCGTATCACTGGTTGGTAAGAAGCCTTCCTCCAATCTTTATGCCACATTCTTCTTCATATAATCTAGCTTCTCTGGATTGTTATTATAGCACATTGAAGTTCTTTTATATTATAAAATAGTGCAAATACACTACAATTACATATACAAATGATTCCAAGGAATACAAAATTTTAAAAATGGAAGTCTTTCCCCACAAATCCAAATCCTCAGGAGTTACCACTTTCAACATGTGTAATTATCCAGACATTATAATTGGTGTTTGGAGGAAGTAGAAATTTTCAAAGTACTGAGAAAGGTGACAGTCAATTCCCTTTGAAAATTGGTGTAAGCCCAAGAGAATCTTAAATTACCCAAGGTTTGTAGCACTGTAGGCCTCTCACAGCTCATTCATGAACTGTTGTGCTGTCTTGCCACTCTTGTACATAAGCAAACAGAGTACACAGAACATATCCTGTCAATTCCCTCTTGTCTTGTTGATGTCCATAAAAGTAATAGCTGAAAGCTTCAAATCATCTCAATATCAAGGTTTGGTCAACACTCTTCACAAAGCTTTAGATCAGTGGTTCTCAACATGTGGGTCGTGACCCTTTTGGAGCCAAACAATGCTTTCACAGGGATCACCGGATTCCTAACAGTAGCAAAATTACACTTATGAAGTAGCAACAAAAATAATTTTATGGTTGTGGGGTCACTACAACATGAGGAACTGTATTAAAGGGTCGCAGCATTAGGAAGGATGAGAACCACTGCTTTAGATGTATCCTGTTAAGGGTTCTCAGATTGAACTCCTGACCCTAAAAACAAACAAACAGAAACCACTGGCAAATAATAACAACAACAACAAAATAAAAATTTAAAAACCACTGCCACCGAGTGTCCATTCTGACTTAGAGTCACTTTATATAGTGTTTCTAAGGCTATCCATCTCTAAGGGAGCAGAGAATCTCATCCTTCTCTGAAGGAGTGGTTGGTGGGTTTGAACTACTGAACTTGTACCTACTCATTCAATGCTAACCACGCAGTGCCACTAGGGCTCCTCACGACACTACCTGTTGGATATTTCCAGCAGGGAAACCTTAAATTCAGCCCTTTCCTGTCTTCTCAGTACAACGTCTCATAGTATTTATGTCAGATTAAAAAACTTCACTGCCACTGAGTTGATGCCAACACATACTTACCCTGTAGCACCGAGTAGAACTGCCTATGCATTTCCGAGACCGGTACTCTTTACAGGAGTAGAAATCCCTCTCTTTCTCCAGGTAGATGCTCATAATTCTGGGAAAATAAGCAAATTCCTTCAAAAATATTTTAATGGTTATAAAGATATATATGAATCAAAAAACATTCCTACAAAATCATAGAAATCTCAGTAAAAGAAGAATATTTTTAAATGTGAGAATATCATTTCTCCACATAAGCTCCATCTAGGCATATTCATGCTTCAGGACAGTTTTTCCATTTTTCTACTCCTTCCCTGAAGAATTATGCCCTCTCTGATTTACAACACATCAAAATGACATTTTCAGCATCATCAAACAGCTCAAATTGTGCTCTTTTAAAATATTCTTTGAGTTTGGTGAACAAAAAGCAGTCTGAATGGACAGGATCAGGGCTGCAGGGTGGAGGGAATACGATTTTTCAAAGAAATTCTTGCAGGAAAGCCCTTGCTACCAACAACATCTGAGTCAGTATATTGTGATGAAAATAATTCCTCAGCACAAATTTCCTGGCATTTTTCTCATCAATGCAGTTTTCTTCAAATTTCTTCACCACAAGGCCCCACGATCACATTGTGTGCTTTGAGGTCTCCAAAAAACAGTGGCCATAACCATCTGAGATGACATTTCTGCCTTGAATTTAACAGACTCAACAGATCACTTTGGAAGGCCCTGTTTTGATTAGCTATTTTTTTAAGGCATCTTAATGAAGCCAAGAAAAGCATATTACGAAGAGAACTTGTCTGCAACCATGCACTGCACTGATTGCAGAGATATATGTAAATATCTTTTGTTTGGAGTAAACCCATACATGTATAAACAGGAATCTTAGTAGAATTATTTGTATTTACCCTTGTATAAAAAAATCCATAGTCAATATTATTCTCAACAGAGACAGATTGAAAACACTCCCCTTGAGAATGGGACAGGATGAGAAAATCCATTTTCACCATCAATACTGTAGTAGAGTTCCTGGGTAGAGTAATAAGGCAATAAAATTGGTAAAGAAGAAGTAAAACTATCCCTCCTCACAGGTGACATGATTCTATGCATAGAAAACCCCAGAGGTTCAGCTAGGAAGTTACTAGAACTAAAGGAAGTGTTCAGCAAATTATTCAAATCAACATACAAAAATCAACTGAATTCCTGTCTATTAAGAACTTCGCAAAGGAAATCAAGAAAACAATACTATTTTCAACAGCTCCCTAAAATACTTAGTAATAAATCTAACTAGGGAGGTAAGAGACTTCTACAAAGAAAAGTATAAAAGCAAAACAAACCTAGAAGAAAAAGCTATGAATATAAATGGAAAAACATACTATGTACATGGATAGAAACACTTAACAGCTAACAAATGTCAACACAAAGCAATCTATAGAAAGAATGTGCTCGGGTTCAAATTCCAACAATATCCTTTGACGAGATGAAAAACCAGTCACAAACATTTTATGGAAAGGAAGGAGGTCCAGAAGAGTTAAAATATTTTTGAAGGTCTGAGGGGCCAGCCCCAATCCCAACTATGTGGACAGCCCTTCCTCCCCCCAGAAGAATTTATTTCAGAGGACAGCACTGAAGCTATAGCTCAGGGAGAGGGACATGTCTGATCAGAGCACATGGGAGCAAATGAAGGGGGAGGAAGAGAGAGTGGAGCACATCCTGGCCCACCAAGCCTTCAGGACAATATCCCTACTCAGAGCAGCCAGTGCACCACTATGAGACACAACATCCCTCACTGGCCCATAACCCTAAGGGGGGCAGCACTAGAGACACAGTGTGGGAATTGCACCCGACCTGACCCTACCAACTGAGGCAAAACACTAAGGGTGTGCAACAGAACAGCAAGGGGAACAGAGCAAGGAATTCCCTGGGGAATACCAAAAATAGACTTTGGGTCCAGGGCATGGCACCCCATCAGATTCAACCGGAAAACACTCCTAAAGGTCAGCAAACAGACCTTCAACTATTTACAGACTTTTTTTTTGGTCATTGGTGTTTTGTTATCTTTTGTTGCTTTGTTTTGCTCTGTCTTATTTTTTATGCTTATTATTATCTCTGCAGGTCTATCTAGAATAAGATGAGCAGGATAAACAATCTGGAGGAGAAAACAACAGGACCAATGGTTCCAGGGTGACATGGGAGAGGGGGAGGTGGGGGAAAGGAAGTGGGTGTTAACATACCCAGGGGCAAGGGAACAACAAGTGATTCAAAATCACTGGCAAGGAGGATCTAGGAGGCCTGGTAGGACGTGATCAAGGGTAATGTAACCGAGAGGAATTACTAAAACCCAAATGAAGGATGAGCATGATAGTGGGATAAGAGGAAAGTAATAGGAAATAGAGGAAAGAACTAGGAGGCAAAGAGCATTATAGAGGTCTAAGTACAGGCATGTACATATGTAAATATATATACGATGATAGGGAAATAGATCTATGTGCACATATTTATAGGTTTAGTATTAAGGTAGCAGATGGACATTGGGACTCCACTCAAGTACTCCCTCAATGCAAGAATACTTTCTTCTATTAAACTGGTATTCCATGATGTTCACCTTCCCAACACAATCGCTGAAGACAAAGTGGATGCATAAGCAAATGTGAAGAAAGCTGATGGTGCCCGGCTATCAAAAGATATAGCATCTAAGGTCTTAAAGACTTGAAGGTAAATAAGTGGTCATCTAGCTGAGAAGCAACAAAGCCTACATGGAAGAAGCACACCAGCCTGTGTGATCACGAAGTGCCGAAGGGATCAATTATCAGGCATCAAAAAACAAAAAAATCATACCATTGTGTGCTCACCTCCCTGCTATGATCGCTGAAGACAAATGGGTGCATAAGAGAATGTGAAGAAAGCTGATGGTGCCCAGCTATCAAAAGATTAAGCGTCTGGGGTCTTAAAGGCTTGAAGGTAAATAAGCCGCCACCTAGCTCAAGCAACAAAGCCCACCTGGAAGAAGCACCAGTCTGTGTGATCACGAGGTGTCAAAGGGATGAGGTATCAGGCATCAAAGAACAAAAAAATAATATCATTGTGAAGGAGGGGGAGTGTGGAGTGGGAACCCAAAGCCCATCTGTAGGCAACTGGACATCCCCTTATGGAAGGGTCACGGAGAGGAGATGAGCCAGTCAGGGTGCAGTGTAGCAACGATGAAACATACAACTTTCCTTTAGTTCTTAAATGCTTCCTCCTCCACCACTATTATGATCCCAATTCTACCTTACAAATCCAGCTATACCAGAAAATATACACTGATACAGATAAGAACAGGAAACACCGGGAATCCAGGACAGATAAACCTCTTAGGACCAATAATGAGAGTAGGGATACCAGGAGGGTAAGGGGAAGGTGGGATTGAAACGGGAAATTGATGACAAGGATCTACATATGACCCCCTCCCTGGGGGGTGGACAACAGAAAAGTAGATGAAGGGAGAACGT
>NW_022111369.1:42333236-42334515 GCF_000313985.2 Echinops telfairi
GTACAAACCCCCAATAAAATGATTTTTAAGAGAGAAAAAAAAACATTTTTGAAGAACAAAGGAGGAGGCGACACACTTCCCAATCTCAAAACCCACTAGACAGCTACAGTGGCCAAAACAGTCTGGTACTGGCTCAATGACAGACATCTAAGTCCATGGAACAGAACTGAGAACACTGAAGTATGTCCATCCAATTATGGAGAGCTGATCTTAGACAATAGGTTCAAGGCTACGAAAAGAGATGGTGTCTCTAACAAACGCTGCTGGCAAAACCAAATATCCACTTGGAGAAAAATGAAACAAGATTTATACCTCACATCTGCACAAAACGTACTTCAACATGAATCAATGACCTAAATGTTAAACATAAAACTATAAGATTTATTGAAGAAAACAAAGGGACACAGCTCAGGGCATTAATTTGTGGCACATGCTATCAACTGTAATTAAGAACAACGAATTTAACAGCAGAAGATACCCAGAATAGTTGGGTTAATGTCTTGTTCTTGGGTGCTATGAAGTTGGGGACAATAGATAGTGACCCTGTACAACAGAATAGAACACTGCCTGGTCTGGGCCATCTTCACAACCTTTGCTATATTTGAGCCTCCAATTTAAGTCAATGTGTTCATCCATCTTGTTGGGGGTCTTCTATTTTTTCACAGATCATCTAAAACATCAAGCATGACATCCTTCACCAGGAACCGATAACATGATAAAATATGTACGATGAAGCCTCATAATTCTCACTCCTAAGAAGCATAATGGCTACACTTATTCCAAGACATATTTGTCCATTATTCTGGTAGCCCCTGTTATATTCAATATTTTTACCAACACCATAATTCAAAGGTTTAAATTCTTCACGCCTCCTGTCTGTCAAGCTTTCACATGGGTGATTGAAAACACCATGGTTTAAGTCAGGGGCACCTTAGTCTTCATCTTTGATTTCTAACACCTTAAAAAGCGGCATTTTGCATGTTTCATCGGTGCTACACTGCACCCGGACTGGCTCATCTCTTCCCTGTGACCCTTCTGTGAGGGGATGTCCAATTGTCTAGAGATGGGCATTAGGTCTCCACTTCATGCACCCCCCTCCCCATTCACATTGGGTATGATTTTGTTCTGGGTCTTAGATACCTGATACCTGATCCCATCAACACCTCATGCTCATACAGGACCGTGTGCTTCTTCTATGTGGACTTTATTGCTTCTGAGCTAGATGGCCACTTGTTTACCTTCAAGTCTTTAAGACCCCAGACGCTATATCTTTTGATAG
>NW_022111369.1:42336136-42337846 GCF_000313985.2 Echinops telfairi
TTTTTTTTTTTGCCAATTGCTTCAGTGCAGCTTGGCCTGCTTCCTTCAGTACCATTAGCTCTTGATCATATGCTCCCTCTTGAAATGAGTGAGCATTGCCAATTCTCTTTGGTACAGTAATTTTGTATACTCCTTTCATCTTCTTTTGATATTTCCTCTATCATACAAGATTTCTCCCATAGCATACATTGCAATTGAAGGCCTAAGTGTGTTCTTCAGTTATTTCAGCTTGAGAAATACTGGGACCTCACAAAAATTGAAATGGTTTTCCTCATCAAAAGCCTTCCCTAAAAGTGTGAAAAGAGAACCGACGGAGGGCAAAATTAGTTGGGGTAGCGAAATATCAAGCAAGTATCTAATCTCTAAAATGTATAGAGCACTTCACCTGAGCAACAAAAAAGATTAACAACTCAATTTAAAAATAGACCAAGGAGACGAACACACACTGCATGAACACATAGTCAGTAACCAACACATGAAGAGATTCTCACAATCATTAGCCATTGCCAAACTCCAAAACAACTCTACTGTCCTCTAGTTGATTCCAACTCATCACAACCCTCTAGGACACGGTTGAACTTCCCAGAGGGTTTCCAGGGCTGTCAATTGTTACTGTCATCTCTTTCTCCGACAGAGCAGAAGGTGGGCTAAAATTTCCAAACTTTTGGTAAGCAACCTGGTACTCTACCCACTGTACCACCATGACTCCACTAGCCAGGAAAGAGATTCAAATAAAAATTACAGTGAGGTACCATTTATCCAGGCAATCATGGAACCGACTGAAACAAAAACAAGATATAACAAGCACTCGAGAGGTTGTAGGATGATTGGAACTTTTGTACGTTGCTGGTGATATTGTAAAGTAGTACAGCCATTATGGAAAATGTTAAATGCTGAAAATAGAAATACCATATGATCTAGAAATTCCTTTCTTAAGTATACACATATATCCTAGAGAAATGAGAACTGTGACAAAAAGTAGAAATATGTCCATCCATGCTCATTGCAGCATGGCTCACAATTACAGAAATATAGGAACAGTGTGTCTATCAACCAATGAATGGACAAACACATTGTGGTGCATACATACAATGCAACAATAAAGACTTCTGATGAATCACAAGATGGATAAATCTGGAGGACACTATGTGAAATAAGTCAATCACAAAAGGACAAGGACTGTATGATACCACTAGAATAAGAAGTGAAGAAAGATTTATACTCAGAAAGAAACATTCTTTGATAGTTTTCAGAAGTGGGAGTGGTAGGGCATGAGAATTACGAACTGGTGCCAATGAAGTTGATTCCACCTCCTAGCTATGTTACAAAGAGTAGAACTGGTCCATAGGGTTTCTAAGTCTATAAATCTTTATGGGAACAGACTGCCTTGTCTTTCTCCCATGGAGTGGCTGATAGGTCTGAACTGCTGACCTTTCAGTACGCAGCTACGTGTTTAACCACTGCACCACCAGGGCTAACAAGATAATAGACATATTAATTCTGATGAAGTGTAAGGCAATACACAATCCAGGGACGGTCAGGCAATGTGCCCAAGGTAATAAAGACACTGAGAAGGGCCCAAGAACAAAGGGCAAAGTTCAAAAGGGTTAAGAAAAAAGGAGAAAGGGAGACAGAAACCTCAGGGAGGAAATGGCCTAAGTGAGGGCACATTGGGGGGATTGTAATGGATCCTCTGAAACAGAATGTGTA
>NW_022111369.1:42338871-42340528 GCF_000313985.2 Echinops telfairi
GTCTTAAAGCTCATGAGCAGCCACCTAAGAAACAATTGGTCTCATCCCATCTGGACAAAAGGAGAGTGAAGAAAAGCAAAGACTCAAGAAAGCAATCGGTCAAATGGACAAAATGGTCCACATAAACCACAGCCTGAGACCAGAAGACTTAGATGGTGCTCAGTTACCCCTAGTGATGGCTCTAACCTGGGACACAATAGGAGAAAAATGTAAAACAAAGGTCAAACTCATAGAAAACACCAGACTTACTGGCTTGATAGAGATGAGAGAAATTCCCAAGACTATGGCCCTAAAACATCTTCAGCCCTGGAAATGAAGCCTGTCTGAGAGACCACAATCTCTCTCTCTCTTTTTTTTTTAAAGTAGGCCCTGAAAGATCATCCTCTTTAGAACAATGAGTTATGCTTCAAAAGGATATTTGTCCAGAAGCAAAGATGAGAAGGCAGGTGGTGCTGCGTGACGTTGAGCGTTACAGCTCATAGTGATGCTGTGTGTGACTGAAACACTGCCAGGTCTGGTTGTAGCCACTGTATCAACCCCCATTGTTGGTTGACCCTCTATCTTACCAAGCATGATGTCTTTTTCAGACTCTGGTCTCTCTTGATAATATATCCAAAGTATGTGAGACAAAGCAGGGGTAGAAAATTCACTGAAACGGAAGGGCGGATCTGAAAGCAGAAATCGGGAAAGTGTTACCATGTTGTGGGAATATGCCTAATGTCGTGAAATGATGTACTACCACGTGGGAAGCTAGTTTGCTTTGTAGACTTTCACTTCAAGCACAATAAGCTGTTTTTTTTTTTGGGGGGGACTTTTGTTTGTTTGTTTTAAAACCAAATTTATTTTTTTAAAAAGATGTACCGGTCTGATAGTTAAAAAAGCCAAGATTATTGCCATAAAAAAACCTGTCTAGTTTAGAACTAAAGCTGATTTTTGTAGGTCACTTTCAACCAATAGTATATTCACCTATATACCCCTGAGGAAAGGGCTCCTTAGAACTATCAAACGTAGGAGATTGTAAAGGGTAACATTTGCCCCAAAGCAAAGACGAAAAGGCAGGGAGGAGTAAGAAAACCAGAGGAATGGGAAGGAGAAATGGCGCAGTGTTGACATATTGCAGGGGATTTATGTCTGAATTATTGGATGGGAAACAATTTCCTATGTAAACTGTCACTGAAAGGATGTAGAAATGTTTTTTTAAAATAGTGATGTGAAAGACTATGAGAATGGTGTCAGGGGAGAATCAAGCAAGGAAAATGAGGCGCAAAAGCACTAGTGTCCTAAGGAGAAGAAAAGCAGAAAAATGCTACAAAAAGAGAGAAAAAGCAATGAGCAAGGGAATTTCAGAATCCCTGAGGTTACACATTAAAGAGTTATTTATGTCTGAGTCTGTCTCAACAGCTACATTTTAAGCTCCTTAAAGCAAGATGTCATATCTTATTCATCTTTGTGTCTCCCGGGGCATTTCCTTGCTTATAGAAGATCCTCCATGATTTTTAAGTGAACCTGAAAAAGTAACCTGTAATAGGGCTTCAGTGCAGGCTATGAAACGCAGTGATAAGAATAAAACAAGACAAAATTCAATAAATGCTTGCATACACTGGCGGTGCGAAAGAAGAAGGCCTTTGACGAGATGGACTGACCCAGTGGCTACAAC
>NW_022111369.1:42341781-42345627 GCF_000313985.2 Echinops telfairi
TTTTTTTTTTTTTCGGTTTTCAAAGATTCTTCATCTTCCTTGCCTGATTGACATTATTCTTATATTCTTTTTCATCAAGTTTTTTTTAATATTGCGTTTTGCATTAGGTGATAGCGATCTTGATAGATACACTCAAAGGACACAGGATGATCATGGGGGCTTATTATGAAGAAGTTTGAAGAAAACTGAAAGCTACTTTGGTGAGGAAAAAAAAAAATCCAGGTAGGTTATGCTCAGAAAGGTTTTTCCATCACAAAAATGCACCTGCTTGTTCTTTGAGATGGGACTATCCCTTTAAGAATTTCCTTGAGAAACCTTATCCCATCCACCTTAAAGCCCTGATGGGAAGCTAGTTTCACATTTTGATTTTTTTGCTTAATAAAGCTTTCTATGATTTTATAGCAATTGTTTTTTTACTTCCCCTTGTTTTTGTATATTTATCTCTCTCTGTATATACACACAGGTAGTCCTGACTTATGACATGTATGAGTTACCACAAACTTTGTCTGTCTATTTATTTCTCCCCACATCTTATTGTTACTGATATGCATTATGATTAAAGTATATTTGTAAATTTATATGTGATGCTTCTAACTCCAAGGACACATAAAGATCAGATTAATAAACATCATGATAATAAAAGGTTATGTTAATGAAAAGAAAAAAAAAAAGAGAGTTGTATTTGACTCATGCCAGAATTGGCTTATGACAAAATCTGAGAAGTCATTTGACTGAAATCCTGTTGTAAGGAGAAGCCTGCCTGTATATTTGAGTGGGTTTCAAGCAGTTACGGGGAAATGGAACGAAAAGATAATGTTTTTTTTCTATGAGCTTAAAAAAATTCCGCTTGCATAAGATTTTAAAATTGTCCATTGTGTTCAGAAACTCAACCCCAAAAGATCTGTATGCCTGGCATGTGGAAATCAAATGGAAAAAATACACATGTATGTACATGTGAATGCTGGACAATGAATAAGGAATTGGTGTATATGAATTATGATGTTGGTGAAGAATATATTGAAAGTCCTATGGACTTCCGGAAAAACAAAAAAAATCGATCTTGGAGGAGGTACAGCCAGAATGCTCCTTAAAGTAAAGAATGGTGAGTCTTGGTCTCATGTACTGTGGACATGCTGTCAGGAGAGACCAGTCCCTGGGAAAGCACATCAGGCTGGTAAAGTAGAGAGGCAGGGGAAAGAGGAAGGCCCTGAGGGAGCTAGATCGATGCGGGGTTGCAACAGCGGGCTCAAAGATGATAACAAATGGGAAGGTGGCGCAAGAACAGGCAGTGTTTGGTTCCCTTATACTTAGGGTCACTGTGAGGTTGAACAGATTCCGAGGCACCAAACGACAACAACAACAACAACAGCGTGATCATTTTATAGATGTGTAAAACCAGACATCTGTGAAGAAGCTGTTCGTGTGTGTTGTGATTTTTTACTTTGTGCTGTTGGGTTGGTTCTGACAACAGAAAGAAACAACACTCAGTCTTGTGCCACTCTCACAATTGTCATGTCTGAGCCCTTGGCTGCAACCACAGCATTCCATTAGGCATTGAAGTATTGTGCTAAATTATGTTGGATTCAATGCCATGTACTCATTCAGGAAGTACTGACTGTGAATTAATTATGTGCAATGTACGTCCACTAATGAGGAGGTCAGTTGTAGCGTCTCAGATAGTGTTTTCAGGTGAAAATTTGGGAGTGGTAGCAACAGCCCAGTAGTTAAAAAAGTGAATCATTGGTGAGGAGAAAGAGGCAATGTAACAGTATACTCCTTGGACATGTTCATTCAGGTTAAGTTTTCCAAAGTGCCCTAAAAATTGAATTTGCTCCGTTGCATTGAGTCATTCACTCCAAGACAGCCTAAGGGTTGGGGCATTAATTAGAGCCAATTGTCGCAGATCCAAGTGGAGCATAGATCCCCACTTTCAAAGTCAGATGGAGTACGTGAACTTTCACCCAAACCACAATAAAAATATATATATTTTAAAGTTGGAGGAGGGCGTGTGGAATGCCTTCAAATGTTTCCAGAAAAGAATTATTATAGAGAGATCAAAGAGGAAGTGCAATTACAAAGGAACCTTCCACCAGAAGGTAGTAAGTGTTGGGCAGAAAGTATAGTTACCTTCCACCGCAATGAAAACCCCATCTGTCAAAATGTTGTCATGGCTAAACTTGTGGACATGAACATGAACTAAGTTTGGATTCTAGCTTCCTGAGAGAAAGCTATTTGATATCTTTGAACTTTAAGTTCTTCTGTTTTTAAATTCTCTCTCACTGCCATTGAGTCAATTCTGACTCATAAACACCTGTGGGTCTCCAAGACTGTAATTCTTTACCAGAGTAGAAAGCCATGTCTTTCTCGCTTAGAGTGTCTGGTGGGTTCGAAGTGCTGACCTTGTGCCACTAGGGCTCTTCAACAGGACAAAGACAAATCATCCAAATGAGGGAGAACCATCAGCATGAGGCCATAAGGGTATCCAGAGGGTTCATGGCCACACTTCCAGTGAAAGACGATAGAAAACAAGAGAAATTCATTCTAAAATCATGATTGGCAGCAGATCATTTCATCACTGATGCAGATGGTACTGTGGAAGCAGGATGCAGACACTATTGTCAATTAGGAGAGCTTACAGGATTGGCTCTAGGAGCCTCTAACCACCTTGGTCAGGGTATGACTCATGGCCATTGGCTCTGGTACTCCAGTTTCCATTATGGGCAAGCCCAGACAAATCCTGGGGCTGAGATTGCCCCTCACTAGGCTGACTAGAAGAGTTGTAGTAATCCACTTTCTTTCTTATTATACACGAACTTTTTATTTTGAATTAGATGGGAGCTTGAAGTTCCTTATTTGTGAAATGGAAAAGTAATAAGACATATCTTATATGGTGCTGTCAAGGTAAAGTAGAAACACGTAAATAAAATGTCCAGGACATTGCGAGATCTTTGTAAGTGGCACCTTTCAGGATTATTAGGGATTTAAGAAGATTGTGCATTTGAATTTCAGTGCATCTAGGTAATTTGATATTTTCTGCTAGAAAGAGAAACCCAACCCCCTTGCTGTCAAACTAAGTACCACTGTTGCCAACTTCGGTGTGACAGAGTAGAGTGGTTGTGGGGGCTTCCTTGGCTGCAGTCCTTCTGGAAACAGATCGCCAGGCTTTTCTTCTATGACTCCTCGGGGAGTGTGAACTGTCAATCTTCGGCTCAATAGTCAAGTACAAACTATTTTTGCCATCCAGAGAGCTTAAGGGACTGCTAGGCAACCTTCTACAACAGTGTTTCTTCAAGTGTTGTTTTCCTACACTTGAAAGTTTGTGGAGAAGGACCTCGGCTATCACAGCGATAGGGAGAGAGACAGGTGTGCTACTTGAGATTAGTGAACAGGTGCTGAGTATGTGAGATGTGCTAGAATTTCCACTGAAGTTCTATATCTAGATGAGTGCATGTCCCTGGCTCCCACATGATTTTAAGACATCCCTTTGGAAATTCATGTAAACACATGTTTTTCTGGACATTAAAAAACACTAATTCATCATGATCAGAACCCACAACCGAACTTTCTTTTTTATTTTTAAACTGAACTATTTCACTAACAATAGAAAAGGTTTTATTTTTAAGGTTTTAGCATGCATTTCCCATGAATGTGGCTATCGTATAAATAGATAAAAGCATATGTTTTGTTTTTTTTTGTTTTTGAAATTTTACCAACAGTAGTTGTGTTAGTCTGGGTACTTTAGAGAATCAAATCCACAGAAACTCATGTATAAGAGAAAGTTTTATATAAAGGTTAAGTGCACATCAAGAAAACATCCCAACCCAGTACTGCCCAAACCCACAAGTC
>NW_022111369.1:42347129-42353698 GCF_000313985.2 Echinops telfairi
TCCATCTGCTGCCTTACTACTTAACAAATAAATATATGTACATAGATCTAAAGATCATTTCCCTATCATTACATATAAATATATTTACATATGAACATGCCTGTATTTAGACGTCTATAAATGTCCTTTGCCTCCTAGTTCTTTCCTCTATGTCCTTTTACTTTCCTCTTGTCCCACTATCTTGTTCAGCCATCATTTGGGTTCCAGTAATTCTTCATGGCTACATTGCCCTTACTCAAACCCTA
Organism: Echinops telfairi; assembly: GCF_000313985.2. Classification (NCBI taxonomy): domain Eukaryota; kingdom Metazoa; phylum Chordata; class Mammalia; order Afrosoricida; family Tenrecidae; genus Echinops; species Echinops telfairi. Next base: position 42,347,375 of record NW_022111369.1, read on the forward strand.
CCAGGCATCTTTTGCCCTCCTTGCTATTGATTTTAGATCACTTGTTGTTCCCTTGTCCCTGGGTTTGTAGGCAACCCCTTTCCTCCCCGCACCTCCCATGTCCCCACAGAACCATCAGTCCTGTTGTTTTCTCCTCCGGATTGTTTAACCTGCCTATCTTATCTAGATAGACATGTAGCGACAATAATGAACACAAAAACAAGACAAAGCAAAAACATAACAAAGAAAACAAAAAAACAACACGGCTATAACAACGACAACAACGACAACAAAGAAAGAAAAACCTGTAAATAGTCCCAGGTCTGTCTGTTGACCTTTAGGAGTGTTTTCCAGTCGAGTCTGATGGGGTGCCACGCTCTGGCCCCAAAGTCTATTTTAGTATTCCTCAGGGACTTTGTTGCTCTGCTCCCTTTCCTGCTCTCTTGCACACCCTTAATGTTTCGCCCCGTGTGGTGGGGTCAGATTGAGCACAATTCCCACACTGTGTCTTCAGTGTTGTCTCCCTTAGTGCTATGGGTCAGTGAGGGATGTTGTGTCTCATGGCAGGGCCAGTCCTATGGTCCTCTCTGTGCATTGGCTGCTCTGAGCTGGAATTTCATCCTCAGGGTTTGGTGGGCCAGGAAGTGTTCCACCCTCCCTCCTTCCCTCTTCATTTGCTCCTGATCAGAAGTGCCCCTCTCCCTGAGCTGCAGCTTCAGTGCTGCCCTCTAAAGAGCATTCCTCTGGGCAGCAGGGGGGAGGTCCACGTAGTTGGGATTGCCCCCCCACCTGCAAACTTCTCTGTTGGGTTGCTGCTTTATGCTGGTATGTTGCATTCACAAGTTGGTGCGCTGGGTTGAAGTCTGGTCCCTCTCTCCCTTTCCTGTGGAGATATAAACCATACCCTCCCCTTGGGTGGTTAGTGCCCTGCTCCCCACTACCCCATGTCTTTCCCCCCTCTTCTTTCTAGTGTTGTTGTTCTTAGGTGCTATTGAGTCGGTCTGACCCTTGGTGACCCTATGTACAACAGAACGAAACACTGCCTGATCTTGCGCCGTCCTCACAATGGTTCCTACGTTTAAGTCCATTGTTGCAGCCACTGTGTCAATCCATCTTGCTGTCATGCCTGCATTATAATCTATGTTCCTTTACATTATTTTGTATATTACAACTAAGATAGTGTATTGCCTTTTATTAATATGTTTATATAAATAGATTATGTTAACTATGTATTCGATCTCAGGATAATAAAGAAGGCATTAGAAAATATTTGCTATTATATGGGAGTAAACATTTTGTCTAATAGGTTTGAGAATCATATCTAGCATTATATGTTATGCAGAATAATGCAATATTAACAATATAAGATCAAGTGAACAAACAAAGCAGCAGCAAAAGTTATCCCACAAGGACTCATATCTATCCTTCTTAATATTTTATGAGATCACAGATATAAGAGGGTCAGTAAGCCAGCTGAAGAGGTCACTTTTGATGTGATCTACAGCTCTTAATCAAAGAATCAACATGCTTCATTTCAGTTGGAGAATTATGGAGGTGGGTTTCTTGGCTTTACAGGAATGGAATGGGAAACAATAGTTTTAATACTAATTTTATTATTTAAACCAATTAATTTTATCCTTAGAGGTTGATTTTTTTTTTAATCTGAAAACCTGAGGCTTAAATTATGAAACTATTAACATTAGATTTCCAACTTTATGACTCCATGGTTCTGAAACAAGGCTTGCTGCCTATAACTGTCAGGGATGTTTCCCAAAGTATACTCCATAGAAAACGTACTATAAGATATTTATAGGTGATAAGTAAAACTCTTTGGCCAAGATATATGAGAAAAACTATGGTAGGTAAGTTAGACAGGTTTCTTTAGATAAGACCTCAATTTTCTTGTTAAACTTAAGAGTACTATACATTTTCAAGAGGAAAAACATGTAATATGTAGCATGTCCTATACTTATTTTTTAAAATATTTTTATTGGGGGCTCTTACATCTCTTATCACAATCCATACATTTCTCCAATGTGTCAAGCCCATTTGTACATATGCCGCCATTAAAATTTTCAAAGCATTCTCTTTCAACTTGAGCTCCCCATTTCTTTTCCCGCTCCCTCCCTCTCTCATGAACCTTGATAAGTTATAGATTATTATTTCCATATCTTACTTTGTCCTCTGTCGCCCCTCACCCACTTTTCCATTATTCTATCCTTGGGAGGGGGTCCTAGGTTGATCCTTGCAATTGATTCCCCCTTTCTACCACCACCCTCCCCTAATTCTCCTGGTATTGCTACTCTCCTTGTTGGTCTTGAGGGATTTATCTATCCTGGATTCCCTGTGTTGTGGGCTCTTATCTGTAGCAGTGTGCATGCTCTAGTCTAATCCGATTTGGAAGGTAGAATTGAGGTCATGCTAGTGGGGGAAGGAAGCACCAAAGAACTAGAGGAAAGTTGTGTGTTTCATCGGTGCTATACTGTATCCTGAGATAGTCAGATTTTATACAAACCTGTGTGGAGGCGGGGGTGGGGTCAATCAGTGTGTTAGTCTGGGTTGACTAGAGAAACGAATTGTCCTGTACTTATTTGACCACATTATCTCCTACTTTCCATACCCAGAGAACTTCAGAGAATTATTCTGCATTTTAGGTATTGGGGCATCCTAATTTAAGGTGGTACACATTTTAATATGTTACTTTAGGTTTTTTCCCCCCAGAGGATTGAACACCCTCAGAGGATTTTTGAGGCTTGAAACAAGCACCAGCGAAAACAATTTTGTGTTGTGACTCTTAAATCGCATCACATGTTGGCCCCTGACTTCTAAATTCTGGCTGACAGAAAGAAGGAACTGAAAAGGTTAATAAAAGAGCATGCAAATGCCAATGTGTGCTGAGTGTGAGTCATCTGGGAACTGAAGAGTGAAACATAGGCCCCATCTACACATCAAAAGATGTGTTCTATTTCATAAAGGTTGTCAAAAGAAAAACAAAACAGGTTGGGTTGGTCTCTTCAGTTAAAATAATTCAATGGAAAGTTCTAGGAGGAGAGTCAGATGGAGCACAATGTAGATTTACAAAGAATGAAATAAAACGTGGAAAATAAGTAAGCCTTTAGATGATGTGAAATATTAATGCCATTGTGCTTTGGGTTGTTTCTTTGGGATTGGACCACCGATAGACACAAGCTAAATAAAAGAGTTTAATTCTGGAAAGAACATGAATAACAAGATTTTCCTTGCTGCAGAAAAGAGCATACTTCTTTTTGCAGATGCTTTTAAAGGTCAGCTGGTGGAAGTTCAGTGACTTTGTTTTGTGTAGGTGTATTAGCAGTTGGTATTAGCTTTTAAAAGCTAATGCTTGACATTTAAAGAGTTATTCTAGATAATATAGTCTCAGATTGTAAAATGTAAATGATTTCATGGGTGGGATACATGTTACTAAATGCTAATAGCTGGCCTATTTGCCCCTCCTTTGCAGTGTTCTCCTAGGTCACAGTATCCCAGCATAAATTGATACATGAAAATGAATTTTAATAACATGCAAAGGAAAACTTAATCACAAAATTAAATTTACACTCAACATAAAAACAAAGTCAAAAGGTTATGATGGATTCTAAAACCAAGTTAAGGCTTCTTTCTTAAAATCTTTAAGGGAAATAAATTGTACCACATGAGGCTTCAAAGTATTCGTGGGAAAATGGAATTTCATGTTAATGGAATTGTTCCACTAACTTTTTGAAGCCCCGTGTGTATCGAGAGATATGTAATGATATGTGTACTACCAAGGTGTTAAGTACACCAAAACAAAACCAAAAAACCCACCAAACCCAAGTTTTTCAAGTTTGTCCAGACTCGGACAGAGTAGAAGAGCTTCATTTCCAGGCCTGTAAATCTTTACACACTGCCAAGTCATTCTCCTTTGGATCAGCTGGTGGGTAGAAGTGCTGACCTTTCACATGAGCAATCCAGCTGTTTAACCCCTGAGTCAGGGTCCCTATTTTAAATTTGCTTTTCTCTATTTTTAAATTTTTTACAAGGAAAAGTCACTAATACAATGCTATTAACAGCAACTACAAATATTGGTTCTATAAGAAATGACAGTTCCTCCATGGCCTACTTGTATATTTCCAGTGGAATCTCACAAAAGGCAGACTTCGCTGGGTCCTGATTTCATGAGGAAGAGCGATGAGGTCTTCTACTCTCGCAGAGCCTCAGCCTCAGAAATCCACAAGGGAGTTCTAGTCTGTCCTATAGGGACAGCTGTGAGTCAGCATGGACTCGTTAGACAGTGAGTTTGGTTCTGATTTTGAGTTCATGTGTGAATCCTAGACTTCTAGTGTCCTGCCAATGCTTCTAAGCTACTCTACTCTATGCCTTTCTTTCTGTATTTCACAATTTTTTTCTATTTTCCACAAGTTGGTCAGATTGAAATTTCTATGGGTGTCCTAAAGACACACAGAGAAAGGGACCCCAGCTCCTCTCCCTACACTAGGGAACGTTGGATGGAACCTTTTCTTTGGGCCACCCCTTACCTTAGGAAGGAAGGACAAACCAAATGTTTGTTTGACAGTCACTAGAGCACAGTTTTATTGGTGAGTAGGGTAGCTGGGTCTGAAGACAACTATTCTTTCTTTTGCACATAGGATGTAGCCAATTGTTTTTACCTCTGATATGTTAGCACATCTGCTCAGAGCTTCTTCAACATGCTCCACCATGGGAACTAGTCCTGCCAATCCATCCTGTCTACCAATTTCTCTCATGCTCATCTGTGACAGATTAAGTCAGTAGGCCAAGCAATTTTAATTTCCGTAAGAAGAAACTCCCTATTTTGGCCTGAGTCAAATGGTGTAACTAGTTTAGCACTCGCTTCAGCATTGTATAAGACATGTTTTTAGAGGCCATACTTATGTTTCCACCTTACCAAATATTTTAGTTAAATACAGTGTTGTTGAAAAGGAGGGAAACCCACAACAGGACAGACTGACAGAAGAGTCATAATGGTCTCAAACACACCAACAATCATGAAGGTGATCTAATTCATTCTGTTGATCATGTGGTCATGATTGGTGGCGGGGTGGTTGATGATTATTAACAACTTACACAAATGTCTTTTGTTCATACAAAAAAACCCAGAAAAATTATGAAATAAATACAAAAACCCACTCCACAGAAAATTTGGAAAAACATTTCAGGAAAATGATTTCAGGAAAATGATGGTCTTATACAGAATAAAATGCTAAGTGGTGAAATATTTATAAAGTGTACAGGGATGTTTGTCCACTGCTTTTCTTATCCATGCACTCTTGCTTTTGGCAACATTTGAAAAAATTTAAAAGCCTACAATAAAAATAAAAAAGAAATCTTAAAGTGGAACATCAACATTTTTGTTTATTAATAAAAATGAATTTCATGAAAAGTTCACATCAGCAACATCATCCCTGCAGCAACTAAGTGTAATTTTAATAATAGATTTTTATCTATGTGTGAGGCTTGGGATGTCATATAATCTTTCTCCGATTTCAACCTCTAGCTCAAGCTTGTTAATTACAAGTTGTTATGAAAAACCTGTAAGACAAAAACAGTAAAGTATATTCTTCTTTGACACTTTTAGCCTGAGAACACAGTGATATTTGGTACTTTGGGGAAAGCATAGCATATAATCTTCGTCTATCCACCAAGAGTTCATTAAGTGAAAATATTAATTTAATTGATTAGATAACTGTACATGCCATACTATTAGAGAAACTAGATGAAGAAAAGAAGGGAGAACGAAGGAAGGAATCCAAAAGGGTAGGTTGGTCCTGGGGAACAAACTCGGTTGTGCTATTATTATTTATTTATTATTATTATTAATCATTTTCTTGGGGGCTCATACCACTCATCACAATCCATGCATACATCCTTTGTGTGTCAAGCACATTTGTACAGATGTTGCCATCATCATTTTCAAAACATTTTCTACTTGAGCCCTTGGTATCAGCTCCTCTTTTCTCCCCTCCTCTCTCACCTCCCTCCCTCATGAACCCTTGACAATTGATAAATTATTATTTTTTCATATCTTACACTGACTGATGTCTCCCTTCACCCACTTTTCTGTTGTCCATGCCCTGGGTGGGGTGGGACGGGGTTATATGTAGATCATTGTAATTGGTTCCTGTGTTAGACAGGGTTCTCTAGAGAGATAAAATCAAATTCCTGATAATATAATATATTTATTTATAAAGATAATTAATATGTAACAAAAAATGAAATGTTAAATCATAAAGATAATTAGATATATAACTAGAAATGAAATGTTAAATCATATACAGATAAATATACAAGAAATAAACAGTTAAATTA
>NW_022111369.1:42354046-42360344 GCF_000313985.2 Echinops telfairi
CGTTTATCAGCCAGGCTGGCACAATAAACTGTCTCAGTTCCCCCTTCTCCTCCTCACCTTCCCCTTCCCCCTCTAGGTATCGCTACTCTCATTATTGGTCCTGAGGGGTAGGGTTGTGCTATTATTAAAAACAAAACACTATAGCTAATAATAATAATAATTTCATTGCAGAAAGAGAACAATCTGGAGACTTACTTTTAAAAACCATTTATTTGTCTTCCTATGACTTCATATGACAAGCATTGCTTTATAAGAATTATGGAACTATTTTTTGTTATTTCCTCCTTCTCATCTTTCTTGGGTTGATTTTATCTTTCAAGGCTATGATATCCTGCTTTCTAACTCCTCTGCTTCTGACTGGAAAGAAAGCTGTAAAATGAAGATGCTGATATATAAACAAAAGGTAGCAAAACTTTTATGACAATTGGAAATAGAACACATCTCTCCTGATTCCCAACCCTGTACAAATAAAATCCTGGTTTCCCCCCCATAAATTTCCAAAAGATGGTTACCTGGAGATTATTTTTGAAGAGATTTCTTGAACTAACATGTACATTGAGTATTTTCTACTTGTGGATACCATTGCTGATGTCAGCTGGACCTTAGCTCCAACAGAGAATACCAGAAGGATGTTTACTTGTTTTATTGTCTATGAAAGCCATTTGATTGTGTGGATCATAACAAACTATGGATAACCTTGAGAAGAATGGGAATTCCAGAGCACTTCACGGTGCTCATGCAGAACTTGACCATAAATCAAGAGGCAGGTGTGCACATAGAACAGCAAGCAAGCCATAGAATTTCTACTATGTCAGGTTTATGTCAGAACCCCTCCCCTCAAATAGGTTAGCGTTTAATGGGGTAGGTTATACAAGTACATAAATAATTATAGGCACCGGGTGAACGTGATAAAAAAGTGTATCCCATATGACATACACATATAATCTACCCTTAAAATGCTGGGTATACTCAGATGGGGAGGCAGCTAAATTTGGTTACAGGGGCATTGATAAGGCTTCCTGGAAGAAGCATTGGATCTCATGCTAGAAGATGTATTTGTTTTAGTGATGTAGAAATGGAAGGTTGAGTGGAAACCAAGAACCATGTAGGCAAAGTTCTGGAGAAGGAAGTCAGGGCATATGCAAAGGACACATTTGGATGGAACTTAGAGTGAATAAAGGAAATGTGTTAAGCTTGAAAAGGTGTTTGAGTCGTGGCTATAAATATTCTCCAATGAAAGCCAGGTGGGAGCCTTTTCTTAAACCACTGACTTAGAAATATACCTTAGAATATAAAACACACAGTTGTAAAATTTCAGTGGCATCTAAAAATTAAGAATATTTTGGGGGGACTTAAATAAAGACTAAGGAAATCATTCAACTGGAAGACTCAGCATTTATAAACATAGATGTTCTTTGGGATAGTTTAAACAAACTCTAAGAACCTTTCATTGAAAAGACAGGAAGGAAGGATGGGAGGAAAGTTAGTTAAATGTTTTAGTTAGGAAAATTCATAGAATGCCTTAACTTTATGTCTCTGGGCTCATCAACATCTAAGGTCAAAGTGACAGATTATAAGTCCTCCACACTTGCACTCAGACTGACCCACAGTTTATTTATGGTAGTAGTCTGCTCACTGAAAACTATGTTTCACAGTCTCCCTTTCAGCAAGTTGTGTCTGTCATTAGGTTTTGGTTAGTAGAATCTAGATAGATATTTGTGTGTGTGGGGGCGGGTGTTAGAACTTTGAGGCTAGTGCTTGGAATAGGAAATAATTTTTGCCCTCCAGGGTAATCGATGTGATGACTGGAACCCCCAGGGTTGTGGGATCTCAGCTAACCTCTCCAGTGCCTGCATTTGAGTACAAGATAAAGCAGCAGCCACCCTGGCAGATGATTTTGACAAAGTTTCTCCTTTGAGTTGATGCATTCCTTCAAGGTGTATAATTTCCGCTCATTTCTTGGTCAGGTGTCTTTGTGTAGTACACATACTGAACAGCCATACTAGGTAGCCCTCACAGCCATTTTGGGCCATGAGACAGTAATAAAAGCCAAGTTCTAAGGATAGTAAAGCCAAGCAATCGTGTCCCCGATGACCAAAGGTGTGCCATATGAGCCCTGAATTGACTACTTCCAGATTGTGTTTATGTGAGAAAGGATTAAATTTTATTTTGTCTTAGTTACTGGTGTATTTAAGGCTATCTGGTATGATTCAAAAAATGCTAATCACTTATTAAGTAATTAAGCAAATATTCCTTGAGAATTATGTATCAGACATTCTGATATGCTGGGAATAAAGATGGAGCTTACAGTCTACTGTGGGGGTATGGGTCCAAAACACATGGATTGGTCCTTAGGAGTGACTTTGAGATTATGGAAAATAATAAAGACAGACAGTAGGGTACAGGGACTCCTTGTGTCTGTCAGGACCAAGAGAGTGAATGTATTTTCCAATGTGTATATATAATGGGGCTTACAGATCTTTCAAAAGACATACATGTCACACAGTGAACATATTACATAGTCAATGGGTAATATCATAAGTGGGTAACATAATGAACAGGCAATGAAAATAGCTCAGAGTTTTGACCTAGTGCTAGTTGACTTTCAACACCCCTGAGTCCTCCCAAGGGGAGCAATCTATGATCAGTATCAGCAAGAGACATCAGAAGAGGGTTTGCGACATTTTACGGTGGGTTGGCCTATAGAACCAGCTTACTCTATCTACAAATAACTTTCAGGCATAGTGAACAGTTAGACACAAGAATGATTCATCTTTTATGGTAGCTCCTTTATGACAGTTCCTTTATGAGGGGTTATTAGAGGGACTGTTTAGTCATGAGAATGTGTATTAAGACTTATTTATATCTCATAACTGCGAGGGTCTTCCCCCACCAGACTCAGCTTTCCAGACCTGTAATTTTGAGCATAGAGGATTTAGCTGCATCACAGTCTCATCCAGCCCTTCAGTTTACCAGTCTATACATTCATCATCAATGACAATCTATTATGATACGACTGTTCAGTTTCCATATTGCATAAAGGCATCTGGCCAAGATATGAGTAAGTATTGTGCTTTGACAGACTGTATCCACTTGGGGGACCGTTTTATAATTTATCTGCACAAGGATGGAGTCTCACCTTTTTGTGATAGAATTTTGCATAGTGTGCTAAGGGAGCTGACAGTAGGACTTTTAGGGAAGACTTTACAGAAGAAGCAGTGCTTGAGCTAAATCGTGAAGGGCAATTTCATGAGTAGGACAAAATGGGAAAGAACATATCAGTCTGAGGAAACCCTATGTGCTAAGAGAGCATGCCCTATTTCAGTAATGGCAAGTAGTTCTTTAAAGACAAGAGTGAAAAAGAAATAAAAAGACAGACAGGGTGAGAGAGAGGGGGCTGGTGGTCAAAGAGCTGCAGGTGGTGGCAGTTAGGGAGAAGCAGATAGATGACTAAGGGTGAAGGTGGGCTTCATTTTGTAAATTATAGTGATTGGTTGAAAAGCACTAAAGATCAGAGCCATATAAATGGAATATATTTTAGGAGAACAACAGGATTATACATAGCAGGGAGACAGATTAATAGACATAACTTAAAAGCTCAGGCAAGGTTACAGACTAAATTGGCAGTGGAAAGCAACTGCACTGGGGATATACTGACAGTGTATGTGGATGGATAAATGTGAAGCGATTAATGGAAATAATTCAGAGCTAAAATTAGTAGACCTTGGTGAGTGGGGGATGGCTTCTCAAATTCTGCCTTGGATGACCATTCAGATGATTACATCCCTCTTAGCATGGAAGTACCATTTTTAATGAGAATCACACAAGGCAAGAAATAAATTTTGGAGGAAAGATAATGAGCTCAAGTTTTAGAAACACTGAGTTCAAAAATATGGGTAGTTAGCCAGGTGGAAACATCTCAGCGAAATTGCCAATATAAATCTGAATGTATGGAGAGAACTCTGGATTGGAGATGTAGATTTGGGAGTCATAAGCATAAAGATGATAATTAAAACTTGTAGACGTGACCATATAAAGCTCCAAGAGTGTATTCTGGTCCAGTATGAAAATTTTTGAGGCGCTCAAATGGGAGATACAGTTGATTATGGTCTCCATGCTGCCAAATTTCTTTCCAAGAAAGTCAGTGTTTGAAACTGCCGTCCTTAGTGATTTATGCCTTTTTAGGTTAAGGTTGTATTTTTAAGGAATTGTCTCTTAAGATACCTTTGGGGTGAAATAAAATGGTCGACAGGGCAGTGTAATGAAGAGAACAGAACTAGGTGTCTAGAGACCAGTTTCTAATACTAACTGCTGTTTAGAGCCTGGATGATGTTTGGCAAGTAACTTTGCCTCAGGTTCCTCATTTAGAAAGGGAAGAAGTAGCATCAGGTGATCTTCAAGGTTTAGTAGATGAGGATACAACCGATAAAAATACCTTTGTAACTAAGTTCAGGGATTTTCAATCTTAGCCTTCTTTGAAAGAACGCTCATGCAGAAACAGAAAGTGCAGGTGTTAGGGTGCTTTGGTTGCAGAGGTGCAGCTCCAATTAGCTTTGATATAGGAGAGAATTTACTAGTTAATTTAGTTGCACTATGTGAAAAGATGCAGCTGGTCCCAGGGATGATTGGAACCTGGGACTGGAGATCTGCCAGGACTGGCTCTCTCCACATCTCATCTCTGTGTGCTGGCTTCATACTATACAACACAGTATTTGGCCGCTGGCCTCTCAGATTCCCTTCGTGCCTCTATACTCCTAAGGCCAAGGGAGAGTTCTTCTTTCCTTAGCTCCATCCTTGGGAAAAATTTTTGCTTGTTTCTACTTACATCATAAGCCCACCTTTTAGCCAAGAAGCTGGGGGACTTCTTTTGGCTACCACTGTAATTGACATTGTTTGCAGAACAAGGAAGGTTACTGGGCTAATATGTAAAACCTAAAAACAGAGGCATTCCAACAGGATGAAGGTGAAAGGAAATAGAGGAAAGAAGTAGGAAGCAAAAGCTATTTATAGAGGTATCGCTATAGGCATGTATATATGAAAATATATTAATTTATAATGAAAGAGATAGAGGTCAATGTACATATATTTATATGTTAAAGTATTAAGATAGCAGATGGACTTTGGGCCTCTACTCAAGGTCTCCCTAAAAACAAGAACATCTTGTTCTAATAACCTGGCACTGTTTGATACTCACCTTCCCAACATGATCACTGAAGACAAAATGGGTGTATAAGAAAATGTGGTGAAGAAAGTGGATGGTGCCCGGCTATCAAAAGATATAGCATCTGGGGTCTTGAAGGCTTGAAGTTAAACAAGCAGCCATCTAGCAGGGAAGCAAATAAGCCCACATGGAAGAAGCACACCAGCCTGTGTGATCATGAGGTGTTGACAGGATCAGGTATCAAGATCCAAAACAAACAATTGTGTCAATGTGAAAGAGGGGGGTTGGAGCGGAGATCCAAAGCCTATTTTTAGACAATCAGACATCCCCCTACAGAAGAGTTACATAGCACCTATGAAACACACATCATTCCTCTAGTTCCTGAATGCTTCCTCCCGTGCGGCCCCCTCCCCACTACCATGACCCAGTTCTACCTTACAAAGCCAGTTAGACTGGAGTACACACATTGGTACAGATAAGAGCTCTCGACACATGGAATTTAGGACAGATAAAACCTTCAGGAACAGTAGTGGGAGTGGCAATATGATGATGGTAGGGGGATGGTAGTTGCCTGGGGGTAGGGGGAAGAGAGAAAGGGGGAACCCATCACAAGGTTGTATATATAGCCCCCCCCCCCAGGGGAGAAATAGCAGAAATGTAGATGAAGGGAGACAATGGACAGTATAAGACATGAAATAACAACAATAATATATAATTGATCAAGGATTCATGAGGGGGGGAAGGGAAAAAAAGAGGAGTTCAAGTAGAAAGAAAATGTTTTGGAAACGTTGATGGCAACAAATGTACAAGTGTCCTTAATACAATTCAATGATGGATTGTCAAGATTCGTAAGAGCCCCCCAATAAAATGATTAAAAAAATAATAATTAAAAAACCCCAAAACATTCCAGTTGAAGTGCTCATGACCTAGTCCCCTTTGTTATGCTCACTGGCTTCTGAAATAGTCCTTTGCAGACTATGAGGATTCTTAAAGAGTGCAGATTAAAATAATCTATATAACCTCCTCTATGGGGGACGGGCAGCATAGGGGTGGGTGAAGGGAGACGCCGGACAGTATAATATAAGATACAATAATAATTTATAAATTATCAAGGGTGCATGGAGGAGAGGGGAGGAA
>NW_022111369.1:42361034-42364807 GCF_000313985.2 Echinops telfairi
AGGAAGTTATATGTAGACCCTTGTAATCGGTTCCCCCTTTCTACCCCACCTTCCCTCGGGTCTCCCGGTATCGCTACTCTCACCCCTGGTCCTGAAGGAATCTTCTGTCCTGAGTTCCCTGTGTTTTCAGTTCCTATCTGTACCAGTGTACAAGGACTGATGTATCATATGATACACTAATGGAAATGGTGGAAAAGGCAAAATAATGTGATGATCCTTACACAGTTGTTTTGACTGGTAGAAACAAAAGAGTGCTCCTGGAGAGTGAGGGTGGTTGGGTAGAGGGTGGTTAAGAGAAAGAGTGGATGGGCACAGCAAACCGCCTTCCTTGACCAAACATAACCATGATAGATGGTGTCATGAAGAACAGTAAGAAATAAAACAATGATGTGATGTAGAGAGAGGAAGAGAAATGAAATAAACAACATATGAAAAGAGAGAGGAAGAGAGTTCAACAAAAGGTAGACTATATCCCTGTAAAAGAGTTGGTACCCCTGACAGATTATTCTGATGAATGCAATGTTCAAGTGATTTTACTAATGACTATCAGGTAAAGTGACATTATTTGATTAATTATACTTTACTGAATGCATTTAATTGTGACACTTTACTTGAAGAGTTATGTACATACTGGTATAAAATATGCACTGAGATCAATGAGTTCATTTAATTCTTTATCATGTAGTAAGAGTATTAAGTAAAAACTTATTTATTTTTTTGCTTTTTTGAACCAACTACACAATAAAATTTCAGAAAAACAGATAAAGGAACACAGTCAGAGAAAAGATAAAGGATTTTCCTGGGTTCGGCTACCTGTGCTACCAACAGAAATTACATGGGGATAGGATGATTTATTCACATCAAATATTAATGGCTAATTTGAAAAAAATACAGGTGAAAGCAAAACAAAACCAAAAAAATGCAGGTGGTCTCTAGAACATCAAGTACTTACTGTAAATAAAGAATGAACCAGTTATGTAACATACAAATAAATGTAATTGAGTTTTGGAACAAATTGTCCCTACCCACTACTGCTATTGAATCAATTTGGTCTAAAAGGCTTTATTTAATCCAGATGCTTTCAGTTGGATAAATCGCTTCCTTAAAGAGTGTTTTTCACTGTTTACTTATTTCTAGTCTTCATTTAAAAATCATCATATCTGAAAAACATGAGTCATTCCCATTGCAACATTTCAATCTTACTTGAAAAGATATCAAAAGCAGGCTACTATTTTGTTTCAAACCTTGATCTACTATAAAACTGTTTTTTAAAAAGTTAAAGTGCTGTTCTTTAGTTCTTGTTGGCATTTGTCCTTGGAATTGAGGGAGTTATGAGGGAGCTATATCCGTTTTTAAACAATGAAGATTTAATAGCTCAGTTCATATAATTTGTATAATGACAACTTTAAAATTGTCTCTTAAGTCTCAATTTCAATGCAAATGAGAGAAAAAAATCTATTTTTCAGGTGATGCAATTACGCAAGTTAGATAAAAGCATCTCCTTGCTGAGTCAATCCATTCAATATGGTGTGAAGAGCACACACTGATTATTAAAACTTAAACCATATTTAACTGACCTTTTTAGAATAATATCTGCTATTCTTAACTCTGATTGTTAACAACGATCTTTTTCAAAGGATGTTGATGCATTTACTATTTAATATTAGAGGTCAAAAACGAACAATCTATATATAAACTTGAGTTTCAGGATCAGCAAGCCCTGTCAACAGAGCTTATGTAACATGCACAGCACCCTCCCCTCATTCCTCACTCCCAGTCAGACTTGTGGGTGGGCAAGTATACGGCTCCAGTGAAAAAGCCTGTCTTATCGCATCAGGCATCGTTGTGATTACTTTTGTGCTACCTTTCATACTTTGCTACGTTTCATGAGAATTTCCTGTTAGTGTGTCTGCTTCCCCTGCAGTTCCTTAAGCAAAGGGAGATGCATACACTTAACCTTGCATCTCCAATGCCAAACACAGTGTCTGGAACATATTACACCTCCATGTTTCTTTATTGTATGAACCAATAGCCACTAATTTATACATGGAGAGATACTTGAAGATCCCTAAATCTGTTAGCATATCACATAATCTATTTTTCCCTAGATGTTTACTTTCCTCTTTTCTTCAATATTTGGTATTACTTCCCCATAGGCAGTTTGTATGTCAAGGAGAAATGCAGTGGCAAGATACCACAAAGGGAATTTTACTATTCTGGGCTCCTAAAGTGACTTGTATGGCTTTATTGATTATAAAACTACAGACAACTTCTCATTAAGTGTCAGTCTATACAATGGAACTTCTTACACGTATTTCAGAAGTTGGTCTGGGGGTGGTATTGCTAGGGAAGGAAATGTAAACTTTACATGGGTGAAAATCAAAATAGCCTTAGGTCTTCTCTGTCCTGAGGCGTTTCTTCACTCAATCAGTCACCCACGCTTTCTGGTGACAGAGATAGAAGTGGCGCAATTGTGCTTCTTCAATGATAAACTTAAATGAAGATTTTCATTTTCACTGCATCTTCCCCTCCCCTCTCCTGTAGATTTTGCACCCAAAAATAGATTAAAATTGCAGCACAGTGTTTAATGTGTTAAATCTCGTGTGTGTGTGTGTGTGTGTGTGTGTGTGTGTGTGTGTGATGAAATCCTATTCACAAATCCTTGACCAACACTGGTAAATATACAATCCTGGAGCATGCACTGAGAAATTGTACGAAGCCTTAAACAGCAGCATTCTGCTCCGAGACCCTGTGTAATTTGCTTGCTGGACAGCTGTTGGTAAAAGCTGACCGAAACGAAATTAACCCTCAGAAACGTCAGGTGTCAAGATTAGATTCACCAAATAAACATATTTCTAGTATTCCTCTCAAATGTTTTTATTCGGTAGCTGGAAAGGATAAGCTGCCAAACAATGTAATTCTGTCACGAGAAGGGAGATTTTAAAAAGGCAAGGTTCTTACATGGCCTACAGATGCTATAAATGGTTTGAAAACAAAACAACAAAACAAAACCCACTGAAGATGTCAGGAAGCATCTTCTAAAGGTCTCCTCACCTCACCAGAAGTCTCATTAGCCACCCTGACTTGACTTCCTTGTCAGGCTGCCTCCGGCGAGCTTGTAGTAAACAGCGCCGAGTTCTCGCATGAACACGGGTGAAGCTTTGTGCTTGTGTATTTTTCATACTCTACTGGCTTTCCCCAGTTCTGCACGTCACCCGAGTTAGGGGAAGGGAGAAGGAAACAGAAAGGGGAAAGAAAAACCAGGGGCCAGCACCGCCCGGCGCAGGCGCACTACAGGAGTACGCGGGCCCAAGGGGCGGGGCCACCGTGCGCCCCGCCCCTCCTATGCTCCGCCTCCTTCCACTCACCCCACCCGTCTGCGCATGGGAGTGACTGACTCCCGCCAGCCCCTCCACGTCAATCAACCCTCCTCCTCACACTCTCTGCACCTTGTTATTAATCTCAATACCGATATCACCCGGACGCTTCTCCCCCGGCCTTCGGGGGTGTGAACGTGTGTGAGCGCGAGCGAAGGCACCCAAAGCTGGCGTGTCTGGTCAGCAACCTCGTCCTCGGCAGCAGCAGGCGTAGCAGCAACCCCCACCGCGGCAGCCACAGCGCCAGGAGGCCAAGGCCAAGGCCAGGCTCCGAGCTGCTCCGAGAGTAACAGCCGCGGCTCCGGCGGCCGGGGAGGCGCAGCTCCCTCCGGCGGGGGCCTTCGCGTCGGCGGCCGCGGCCGCGGGACCTCTCCTGCGCGTTCAGGGTCCCCGTCC
>NW_022111369.1:42366164-42368496 GCF_000313985.2 Echinops telfairi
CTGGGAGAGGGAATCAAAGCAGTCAATCTCGGGCATAACGCGGTGCCCGGCGCCCCGCGCCCTGCTCATCACTCCCGTGAAGGTCTTTGGAAGGATTGAATACATAGTTTGCGTTTCAAATACTTTTTTTTCGCTGCTAGGAAGTATGAATTTTTTTTTAAGACAGCACTTTTCGTGGAGAGGCGGGAGCAGAAAGGGAAGCTGGCTCTTCTGGCCTATGTTCTTGGTGGATTTGGATCGATTCTGTGTGCAATGAAATTGTTGTAACCCTAGGGGGGTAAGTGTGTGTACACGCCGAGTTGAGGAGGTTGGTGAGAAAGAGGAAGTTACTGGAACTGTCATTCTCCTTAACTCTGGCGACTCTTTGGCCTGGGCAGTGCAATGAATTGTGTTCAGCGAGTTTATCTGAGCCATTTCTACACATTGGAAGCACTGCACTACATTTTGGGAGATGCCACCATGTTGCGTGTCGTTAATCTCAATTGCCCATCAAGAGAGCCAGCCCTGCGCAACAAACAAGTTTTCCTCAGTTTCCAAACCCAGACCAGGCAGCCTGTATTGTCTACAAGTGTGTGCTTCTGGAAAGCTCTTTTGAGAGTAGGTTAAGCAAAACGAAAGACAAACCTGCCACATCTTTTCAAGGCCATAATGTATGGTAAATAGCATTTATATTTCAAGACAACCGTTTGCTAATCTCTACTCACTTCGGTAGGAACCTATGGTTAAAGTGATAGTCTATCCCTGGAGGTCATGCCTTGTGCAATAGCCCGAGATTGCCAACCTGGTCTCAAAGAAATAGTGTGTGCTGTTTACTAGGAAATGGGAAGAAGAGGCTAGAGATCTGCTTTCTATTGCCACGCTGGAAACTACAGTTGTAGTTTAGAGGGGAAAGGACTTGTTTTACACACCTCCCAAGTATCCAGATTGTGCCGTTTTTCTCAGTTGTTTGACCATAAACGTTTGTTTTTCTCCTCTGGACATTGGGATACTGATACTTTTATAATAAAAGTTTCCGTGAGACTGGGTTGAGAAGATATGCTTGGCACACAGTAGATGCTTAGTTAAATTTTGGTTTCTTTTTCTGCATCCCTGACTTTGGACTTTGAAAATGTTTCTAAATCTAAATATTCACAAATTACCTAAAGCAATATTATATAATTAAGCTAAAATTAAAGACAATATTTCAAAGTCCTTTGAGGTACACAAGACATGCATACATACACATAACTTTTATATTTTGTCCATTAGAATTTTAAAAAATCGAGATAACCATTAAAATAGTAATACAAATAAAAATGATAGTCATACTTATTTTCATATTTGTGAATAGCCCTTTTTTATTATTTTTGTAAAACTAGTTCTTGCTATTTAGTTTTGGCATTTAAAAAAAGCTTCATATATAGTACACATGTAGTCCAGTAAAAGCAAGCACTTAAAAGTCAAGGAACTAGAGTTTCTATCTTCATAGGACAGCAAAGTGTAAGTGCCACAAAAATTGTTATGTAATTCTATTAGTTCGTATTGATTCTTTTTAGTTCGTGTTGACTGATTCCAGTGAATAAGACACTGGTTTCCCAATTAGGCTCGAAATCATTGTTTACATCAGCCATAGTACTATAAAAAAATAAAATTTCAACACATTTAGTACAACGTGAAGGGGAGCAGCAGCAACTTTATTATAATGCAAAAATGTCACATTTTGTTAAAATAGCATGTTGTGGGTATAAGTTTTTATAATGAATAGGCTCATCTGTCATACGGTATTATTTAAAGGAACAATTTTTGCCTTAGAAAATTAAATGATTATTTTCAATACTTAAAAAACAGTGAAATAAAAATGAATTTTGTCTTCAAATAGGTATTAGGATATTTTCATTAAATATTATACATTATCATATAAGATGATTAATATGGCTACACTGTTAATTAGGGAGACATTTTTTCCTATAATCATTAAAACATGATTTTGAACTACTAAGATACTTGGACAGTGAAATAGTAGAATTGGGCATACTCTTATTGTTTAAAGGAATTATAATATGATAAAGTCAAGGTGGAAAATTGTTTAGGGTTTGAAATTTTGTGTTACTTACTTGGGCTTTTCTAGGAGCCCTGTTAGCATAGTGGGTTACATGTTGGGCTGCTAATCATATGGGCAGCAGTTTGAGACCACCAGCCACTCTCACTGGAGAAAGATGAGGCTTTCTAGTAAGGAATTAGTTTCAGAAATCCACAGGGGCAGTTCCACTCAGTTCTATAGGGTTGCTGTGAGTTGGAAATGACTTGATTGCAGTGACTCTGGTTTTGGTTTTAAATGGACTTTTAACACGCC
>NW_022111369.1:42368596-42380145 GCF_000313985.2 Echinops telfairi
AATGTCTTTTAGAAATGCTTTTAATTGGGGGAAAACTGAAGTACTTAAACATTAGTTTAGGTAATGCTAATTAGAGTTATAAATATCAAATATATATGTTTCTTTTTGCTCCTATAACAGTCTGGTGCAGGTGCTCCTGGTTAGCATGCTCTTAATTTTCCTCCATGTGGTAATTTAAGGACTTCTCGTATCTTTTTGGCCCTACCACTCCCTGTAGCCTTGGATTCCTGTTTATTGCCCACAGCCCATTTTGTATCGACTCTGATTGAAAGTGACAGATATAACCCACATTTCATTTACAAAGAGCTTGCCACGAAACAGTTGAGTGTAATGGGGATGGAACATATACTTGATTGGTTGGCTGCATAGTCATCTCTGCCACAGAGGGCATATCATCATGGTGCTATGGTAGTATCTTTTTTTGGGTAGCATTATTTTTATCAAATCATGTCTAAGACAGGAATTTAAATATTTTGCTCTCCTTCGAATCTTTGTTTTCAAAGGGTAGAAGTGTGAGTGAGTGAGTTGAGTGAGCGAGCGAGAGAGAGAGAGAGAGAGAGAGAGAGAGAGTGAGAGAGAGAGAGAGAGAGCGCGCACCAGAAGCCAGAAGCTACAGCCACAGCCATAGAAGAAGGAGGAAAGAAAGTACTTCTGAGAGAGGTATTTGAATGACAGTAGCTATTTAAAGATAAAAGTTTTACAAAGAACATTACAATCAGATTTTATAACCTTTACTTGATCTTTTCTTTACGATCCAGATATTGTCACTGCAGGTCTACTGGATTCTAGCTGTTTGAATTTTCTCTTTGTACTTTAAAATCAATTGAGATGAGTAGGGCAAGACATTTCCTGGGGTATGGCTTTATAAGAAAGACACTCTCTGAATTTCTCTTAGTTGGATTGTTTATATAATTTAGATTTATAATTTAGCTGAACCTTACGTTGTTAATGTTGTTTGCTTGCTGTTTTTTGTAATTCTAAAGTCATCATAATTAATATACCAACAGCCAAACTCATGTCTCATCTAGTCAGTGCTTACTCAGCGTGACCCCCCATGGGATTTCAAGACTGTAACTGTTTAATGGCTTACTGGAGTAGAAAACCCAGTCTTTCTCCTGTGGAGCTTGCTGGTGGTTTTGAACTGCTGACCATGCGTATCCCAGCCCAACATGTACCCTATGCCACCCAGGCTCCCTAGTTAATCCACAGTGGCCTTAATAAAAGCACAAATGATATAGTAAATAAAGGTTTAATTATTAACTTGTGCTTAAGCTTCTTTAGGAAAATAATACAATTTTCTTTGACTAGCTGCATTAGCATTGAACCTAATACACCAAATCAAACTAAATGAATTATATATATAATATATATACACACACATATGTAATTTTATGTTTACACATACATGTGTATGTGTACATACTCACATGAAATCACCCAAAGAAGGATTTTTGAGTACTTTGGTTAACTTCTCTAAATACTCTTTTAAAAAAAAATCATTTTATTGAAGACTTATACAGCTCTTATCACAATCCGTACATAGATCCATTGTGTCAAGTACATTTGTTTATTTTTGCTATTATCATTTTCAAAACATTTTCTTTCTACTTGAGCCCTTGGTATTGACCCCTCATTCTCTTCCCCTCCCTCCCCCACCCTTACTCCTCCTTGATAATTTATGTCATTTTTTCATGTCTTACAGTGATGTCTCCCTTCACCCACTTTTTTGTTGTCTGTCCGCCTGGGAGGGGGTTATATATAGATCTTTAAATATTCTAAACTAAAACCCAAACCACATTTATTGCTGTCTAACAGATTCCAACTCATGGCTACTTTGAGATAGAGGAGAGTTCTGCCCCATAAGGTTTTCAAAGCTGTAAATCTTCGTTGAAGCAGGTCACCTCATATTTCTCCTGCAGAGCAAGGAGTATGGGTATGAACTGCCAACTTGGTTAGCAGTTGAGCTTTAAGCCACCAGTCAAATCAGACACTACCATTGAGTCAGTTCTGACTCATAGCAACTTTATAGGACAGGGTAGAACTGTTCCTGTGAGTTTCTGAGACTTTTAACTATTTATAGGAGTAGAAAGCCTGGTCTTTCTCACAAGGAGCAGCTAGTGATTTCAAACTATTGACCTTGCAGTTAGCAGTCCAACTTGTAACCACTAGGCCACCAGAACTCCTGGTTGGGTGACCAGGTCTCCTTAAATATTTCTAAAAATACAAATAATTAAAAGTATAAAACTTGAGTAATATCCATTGTATGCCATTATTTTAACCAGTTCGTAAGGGAAGTATAAAAGAAGTGAAAAAAAAAAAAAATCCCAGTGAAGTTTATTGATGTGTCAAGGGCTTTTTGAAGGAAAGCTTACATTTTATTTGCATGTGATAATGAGAGATAATTCACATGAAAACCAAATCTTTGCCATGAGTGGATTCTGACTCATGGAAATCTCATGTAGCTCAGAGTAGAACTGTAATCCATAGTGGGGTGGGGAGGGGTGTATGTGTGGTGCAGTCACCAGCTGCTCTATGGGTGGATGGACCTGATGATCTGCTCCCATCCTGTGAAGCCTTATCACGCTGTTATAACCTGTCACGAAATGGTCCTTCTGAGTTAGAATCAACTCTCCACCTCACAATAGCAGTTTTAGGGAAGTAAATTAATTGCCAGGCCTTTCTTTCATAGTGCTGCTTTGCTGGATTCAAGCTGCCAACATTTGGTTAGTAGCCAAGCGCAAACTATATGTGGCTCCCAGATATTACAGGTAACTCACTTAGGTAAAGTGGTGGTTTTGAGAAATTTCTAGACTGTTTTCAAGAATGTCTGCACCATTTGACATCCCATCACCAATGTATAAGGTCTTCATTTTCTCAAAGACCTGGAGAAAGTTGATCCCCATACACTGCTGGTGGGATATAAACGATAAAGGTGTCTTTTGATCATACCTAGTCAGTTTTGTGTTTTGATTTACACTTTTTAATAGCTAGTGACATGATGCTGAGCATCTTTTCATGTCTTTATTGTATATGTAAATACAATAAATATTTGTATATATTCTTTGGGGAGATGTATTCAGATCTATTTTTTGAATATTTTAGAAGTAATTGAGTTGTAAGCACGCTAATATTATAGATACAGTTTATCGCCTATGTGACTTGCAAAATTTCTTTTATGCTGTAAGTTGTCATTTTACTTTTCTGATAGGGTTCTGTAAAGCCTAAACTATTTTAAATTTTGATGAAACACAATTTATTTTTGTTGCTTGTGCATTTGGTGTCATATCTAAGAAAACATTGCCCATTCTTGGTCATGAAGATTTATTCTTATGTCTGGTTTTGAGTTTATAATTTTAGCTTTTTAATTTAGGTCTTTGATCTATTTTAATTTAATTTCTGTATATAGTGTGATGTAGGGGTCCAATTTCATTTCTTTTCATGTAGTTATCCAGTGGCCTAGTACCATTTGTTTAAAAGACTATACTTTGAACATAGAATCATCTTTGGCTATGTTGACTAAAGTTAATATAGTTTAAAAAATGGAGATTTTATTTTGGATTCTCAGTTCTCTGCCATTGACCTGCGTATGTCCTTGGAGCCTTGGTAGTGGAGTGCATTGCATTATGTTTTGGGCTGCTAACTCCAAGGTCATCCTTTTGAATTTGCTAGGAACTCCATGGGAGAAAGATAGATTTTCTGCTCCCATAAATATATATAGCCTCATAAACCCACAAGGACAGTTCTACCCTGTCCTAAAGGGTCCTTGTGAGTCAGATATGACTTGATGGCAGTGAGTTTGGTTTTCAGCTTTGGAACTGTGTATATATATCAATTGATATACGGCTATGATCACATAGTCTTAATTATTAAAGCTTTGTAATGGAGAAGTGAATCTTCCGCTTTTGTTCTTGTCAGGATTATTTTAGCTATTTGGTTCTCTTTTATTTCCCTATAAATTTTAGGATGGGTTGGTAATTTCTATGGAGCAGCCAGCTGAGGTTTAAATAGTGATTATGTTGAATCTGGGGATCAATTGAAGTATTGCCATCTTTAATAATATTAAGTCTTGTGATCCATTAACCTGTCTTTTCTATTTATTTTGATTGTTTTTAATTTCTTTCCACACTGTTGTATCATGTCTTATGGTATGCATTGAACTATATTTGTTTCATTTATTCCTAAGCACTTTATTCTTTTTTTAGCACTTTATTCTTTTAGACGCTCTTTTAAATTGAATTGTCAGATTTTCATTGCAAGTATATGTAAATACAATAAATAAAATATCTTGGATACTGATTCGTCTCCTGAAACTTGGTTCTTAGTAGATTCCTTAGGGTTTTTATATGTGAGGAGGCTTCAAAAAGTTGGTAGAAAACATCAATTATCTTTTTTTAAAGATTCCATTATTTTTTAATTCCTTTTTTCCACCAACTTTTTTTTTTGGAGACACCTTCTCAAAAACATGTCATCTGCAGGTAGAGATATTTTTACCTTTTTCCAGATCTAAATGCAGTTTATTAATTGCCCTGGCTAGAACCTATAATCTACTGGTGAAAATAAGTGTTAAGAGTAGACATCCTTGTCTTGTTGCTGATTTTGGAGTGAAAAGGATTTGGTCTTTTACTCTTAAATTGTGAATTTTTCATAGATACTCTATCAAGTTAAGAAGGCTCTCTTTTATTCTAAGCTTCAGCATTTTTATCATGAAAGGGCAGCTTATGTCCCCTAGAAATATGTTGTAAATCTTAACTTCTATGTGTATGGTTATAATCCTATTTGGGAATGGCTTGTTTTTGTTCTATTAATGAGGCAGGGATTAGTGCAGGTATATCTTGTCAGTCTCTTGACAAGTAGAGATTAAACCAAGCAAAATAGACTTGGAGGAAGATTGATACCAATCCTCACGAAGCTCTCCAAAGAACCAGGAGATAAAAGATCTTCCTCCTGAAAGACAAAGCTTTCTTCTAGATCCACCTGCACGGAATTTGGACTTCTACAAATGCTGAAAAAAGAAAAAAACCTGTGATATGCAGATAGTGCGACCTTGCTTGCTGAAAGTGAGGAGCCCTCTAAGCACATGGTGATGAAGATCAAGGATAGCAGCCTTTCAGTAATGGATTACAATTCAATGGAAAGAAAAACAAAATCCTCACATCTGGATCTGTAGGCCAGATCATGATAAACGGAGAAAAATTTGAAGTTGTCATGGATTTCACCTTGCTTGGATCCACAATGTTCATGGAAGCAAAAGACATCAAGAGCTCAAAAGACATGTTGCATTAGGTAAATCTGCACAAGACCTCTTGAGGATATTGAAAAGCAAGGATTACATGTGTGCCTGACCCAAGCCATACTGTTTTTCAGTTGCCTCATGTGCCACGTGAAAGATAGACATCGAATAAGGAAGACCTATGAAGAACCAATTCATTTGAATTATGGTGCGCATGAAGAATATTGAAAATGGCACGACTGCCAAGAGAACAAACAAATCTGTCTAGGAAGAAGTACAGCCAGAATGCTTCTTAAGGCAAGGATGGCGAGACTTCGTCTTTCCTACTTTGGACACGTTGTCAGGAGAGACCAATCCTTGGAGAAGGACATCATATTTGGCAAAGTGGAGTGTTGGTGAAGGAGATAAAGGCCCTTGACAAGATGGATTGACAGACGGGCTACAACAATGGGCTCAATAAACATAGCAACAATTGTGAGGATGGTACTGGACCAGTCAGTGTTTCTTTTCGGGTGTACATAAGGTCATGAGGAGTTGGAACAAACTCAACAGCACGTAAAAGCTAAAACAATCCTTTGGTGTTTCTATTATAGCAATACTAGATAACTAAGACTATTAGGGTTGATTCTGAAGTAAGTATGAAATATAGATTAGAAAGTTAATGATGAAATATAGTGAGTCTGGGTAGACTAGAAAAACAAATTCGTAGACACTCATATGGGTATAGGAAAGAGTTTTATATAAAAGAACAATTGTATATTGAGAAAGATTTTAGCCCAGTCCAGATCAAGTCCATAAGTCCAATATTAGCCCATATGTCCAATACTAGTCCATAAATTCTTCTTTAGACTCCAATAGCCATGCAATAATGCTGAATGCAGAAAGATCACAGGCCAGTGGTGTAAGTCTTGTAGATCCAGTGTTGGTGAAAGGATCTCAGCGCTGCTGTGGGTCTCCACGTGGCTCCTCCAGCTTCAGGGCTCTAGCATAGCTCCATGTGTCTTGTCAACAGTAATGTCTCCCTGGGAGTGAGCGTGTGTCCCACCTCCAGCGAGCTACTTATCTCCTTTGTGCCTCCAAATGAGGTTATCAAGCTAAGACTGATTGATAGGCTAAAGTCCACCCCTTCACTCTTAGTCTCAAATTGACAACAGGTTATGTAAATACCACATACAGATTAGAAAAGTGATGAAGTGGCAGATAGTAATACTTGATTAGAAAAGAGGGGTAGGTTTTCTTTTTTGTCCTTTCCCCATTTCATTTACTTCATGCTTTCTAATGATACCCCTATCCATAAACATTGGAGGGGGGTCTTTAATTCTTTACTAAAGATTTTCTGAATACTGTAGGTTTTTAAAATAGTGGTGAATATTGTTTGTTTTGAGAAACATTTAATAAAAACAATGTGAGTAAACTTTTTGATTGTTCTGACAGCTAAGTTGAAAGGGATTAGAAAGTGGAGAGCACATTAAATCATAAAAGAAGCGCTAACAGTAGAGTTATAAAGAAGGGAGCAAACCTGATATTGGTAAAGTGGTTAATGAAGATTCGTTTAATTTTGATGCTTTAACTGTGTTTCCATGTATCTACTTCTGATTTGATATATATGAGGGGACTTCAAAAGTTTATGAAAAAATGCCATTATCTTTTCCATGAACTCTTTTTTTTTGTCCTTCATGTCATAGACTTCAGAGGTTAAAATAACTTTGGGGTTAATGACAAATCTTCCTGTTCAGAAGGCAAAATAAGTAAGTGGTAGTTGAATTTTTGTTTCTTTTTTAGTAACAGGATAATAATTTTCATTATTTTTCAGTCTATTTTGTAATTTCTTTTCAGATAACTATATTTCTAATTTTTGAAGGAAATTAGTTGTGTACTTTGGTATGCAAGACTCATTATTCATAATGAATACCAAAAAACCAAACTCACTGTCATTGAGTCAGTTCTGATCCATAGTGACACCATCTATGGTTTTTGAGGCTGTAAATTTTTATGAAAGAAGATAGCCTGAACTTTCTCTCATGGGGCAGCTGGGGTTTGAATCTCCAACTTTTTGGTAAGCAGTCCAGTGCTTACTCAGAAGTGCCACTGGGGACACCTTTCACATTGAATTAGAAGCCTGGTAATTTGGCACTAAGGAGTCCTAATGGTGTAGTGTGGTTATGAAGCTTGGGAGCTCACTGAAAGGTGGTTAGAACTCCTTGTCAGTCTATGCTTTCCATAGTAGAGAGATGTGGCATTGTGCTTCCAGAAAGATTATATAGCCTTGGAAACCCCTGAGGGCAGTTCTACCCTGTTTTAGAAGTTTGATCTGAGTCAGAATCAACTATGACACACAGCAACAATTTTGGACTTCTAAAATCCTTTGCATTTATAAATGAAATTGGTGACACACAGTGATTGATATAGAGATTATAATACTTTATCTTCTTTGTATTCACTTTTTGCATAGAAAGTCTCTGTAATCTTATAGTTAAAATCTTTTTTTCCCTTGTATTGCTTAGATTCCCTAAATGAGTACCAGATCAGAATTATATAATAGCAGTTAAAAATAATGATAGAGACTAGAAATACATTTAATGCATACTAAATCCATTGCTTCCTATATGGAGACTTTGGCTTTCTTTTCAATAGCTATTATCTGATCATAATATTTACATTATGCAAAGCAAGGGAAAAACCCTTACTACAGGTTATGTTCTGTACTAGGCTCATATTTAGTGTAATCTTCTGCAACATATAAATAACATTTTTGAAACAATGTAATGTGAATTATAGTTGGGCTGCTAACCAGCAAGGTCAGCAGTTTGAAACAATGAGCTGCTCTTCGGGAGGAAGAGGAGGCTCTCTACACCTGTATTCCAAGTATGGTTATGGAAATCCCCTGGGGCAGTTCTACCCTGTCCTTTAGGATTGCAGTGAGTCAGAATTGACTTGATGGCAGTGAGTTTGAGAACCTTGAAACACTACTAGAATTTGAATCAACCAAGTGTACCTTCACCTACCAATAAATAGTGTTTCTATTAGTTGTAATAAAAAAAACACAAACCAGTTGCTCATGAGTTGAGGCATTGCAGAGTAGAACTGTACTTCATAGGGTTTTCAGGACTGTGACCTTTGGATGCAGATGGCCAGGCCATTTTTCTAATGCCCTCCTGAGTAAGTTTCAGCTGTTATCAATTTTTACCTGAGGTAGAACTGCCTGCCTTTAGTAATTGAGAACTTAAACCATTTGGACCATGTGGTAGTTATATAATTGTCCATTTAAGGATTAAGTGTGTAGGGGTGGAGTCTAGCCTGTCAATCAGGTCATAGCCAATGAAGCTTCTTTGTGGCCATAGCCTTCCCCTAAGGTTTCTGGGAATTCCGGTATTTCCTCCTGGGAGGTGGGAGACTCTTTGCTCACACTCTGGGAGACATAGCAGCTGACAAGACACATGGACCCACCCTGATACAGCCCTGGTTGCTGGAGAAGCCATTCAGAGATCCCTGCCAGTGCTGAGATGTTTCCAGTGCCACTGAACCAAAGACTTTCTACCCACTGGCCTGTGATCTTCTACATTCTTGTCATTGCATGTGTTTCGTGAGTCTGAAGAGGACTTTATAGATTGGTATTGGACATATGGGCTAATATCGGACTTAAGGACTTGATCTGGACTGGGCTGGATGTTTTCTCAATGTTCAATTGCTCTTGTATATAATCCACTCCCTATATACATATGTGTGTCCTTGGATTTTTTTTCTAGTCTACCCAGACTAACAGAGACCACAAAGAATTCTTTCTTATTGTATTCAGGTTTCTGGAGAATGAAAAGGATTCTTTGAGTGCAGACAGCTGCTAACCAAATGGTTGGCAGCTTGAGTTTACTCAAGTACTTTGGAAGAAAGGCTTCTTAGTCTACTTTTGAAAATCAGCCATGTTGTAGAACTATCGTACAATATATGTTGTATAAATAACTGTTCTGTATACTTAATTTAAAAGAAGTAAATGTCTACAGGAAACAGCAAGAAAAGAAAATCTTAGGGGTTTACCATGGCTTGGAATCAATCTGACACAACTGCCCTTTTTTTTTTTTTTTTTTGAGTAGGAATTGAAGCTAATATTTATTATACTACTGAGTGCCAAGGACTGTGAAAAACCCAACCTTCCTTCAAATATGTATTCTAAATTAGTCTATGAAATTATGTAAGATATGAAGTGTGAGTCTCACTCTATAGCTTGATCACTAGCTTTTTTACTTATTTCAAAGAAAAGTGACCTTACAAAATATGACAATTATTGTGGTAGTTCCATAATCTGTTGTTAATGTGAGACTATTAAGAGTGTAGGGGTAGAGGTTAGCCTGTCAATCAGGTCTCAGCTTGATGACTTCATTTGGAGGCACAAAGGAGATAAGAAGCTCACTGGAGGCGGGACACACGCTCACTCCTTGGGAGACATTTCTGTTGACAAGACACATGGAGCTATGCTAGAGCCCTGAAGCTGGAGGAGCCACGTGGAGACCCACAGCAGCGCTGAGATCCTTTCACCAACACTGGATCTACAAGACTTTGCACCACTGGCCTGTAATCATTCAGCATTATGGCATGCCTGTGTGAGTCTGAAGAGGAATTTATGGACTAGTATTGGACATATGTGCTAATATTGGACTTAAGGACTTGATCTGGATTGGGCTGAGCTGGTTTAGGTGTATACTGTACATGCAATAGTAAGGGGAGTCACTAGAGACGTACATGTGACAGGAAAGGACATAACAAGATGGGGTGACTCCAGTCAAGATTGCAGCCTAACCTTGGTCCACTGAGTTGCCTTGACCTTAGATGTCTTTGAACTCTTCTCCAGAGGAACAATCTATTATTCTTATTGGAAGGGAGTGGGCCCTACTTAGGGTGGAAAATACCAAAGGGTGTGATTGCTTTTGATGACAGACAACCTTCAGGTAGATAGCCTTCAAGCAGTTGACCTTCCAGGGTATATAGTAGCAGTCATGTGCTTGCAAGTTGCACCTTAAAATTGACATTATTATGGGGGACATTGAGGGGAATAACTTTTACTTAGGAGAATGTGAATAGAACGCATATCCAAGTTACAAACACAAAGGTCCCCCCACAAGGGAGCCCTGACCTTCCAGACTCATTAACCCATTGGTGTTGAGAGTTTATCCTCATACACTCTTCCTGGTTTTCAGTTTCCCACAGATTCTGAAAGCAGTAGATGTAAATTTGATGATGTAGCAACTAAATGACTGAGCTGGATTTCAGATTCAGGTATTGCATTCTTAATGTTATATACTTTCCAGAATATTCTAATATTTCCTATTGTTTTCAGTAAAAAGGAAGATTTTATAACAGTACATGTGCTGTTTATCAAGATCTTTTCCTTTAATTATCTTTCCAGTTTTATTGCTTATTACATTTTTCTCTCAACATATTTCCTAGCCTAGCTATTCTGAGTGACTTATAGCCCGATCTGCACTTTATATGTGCCTACAAACAGTACCAAATACTTTATGACCTTGCTGACTTTAATAATTCACCTCAGGTGCTCCCTACTCTAGGAAACTTTACCTGACACCTCCAGTGTTTATTTCACACTCTTTTACTGTGTCCCATAACATCCTGTGCATTCTTTTTTCATTGTAGTTCTCACATGGTCTTGTATTGATCTGGTTTATGTTTCTGCATTTCCATGTCTGAGGCTTTGAGGGGAAGATATGTATACTTTCTATACTCAACGTTTGATACACAAAAGAGGTTTAATAAGGTCTTTGACATAATATTGTTATGTGTGGTTGATTCTGACTCCTAGTGACTCAGTAGGACAGAATAGAACTGTCTTACAGGATTTCCTATCATTCCTATAATCCCTGGGATTCCTATAATATTTATGGAAATATTGCTGGGTTTTTAATTAACTAATCGTTTTATTTGGGGCTCACATAACTCTTATCACAGTGCATACATACATCAGTTGTGTAAAGCACATTTGTACATTCATTGCCCTCATCATTCTGAAAACATTTGCTCTCCACCTAAGCCCTTGGCATCAGCTCCTCATTTTTTCCTCTCCCTCCCTGCTCCCCGCTCCCTCATGAACCTTGATAATTTATAAATTATTATTTTGTCATATCTTGCCTTGTCAGATGTCTCCCTTCACCCACTTTTTTGTTTTCCATCCCCCAGGGAGGAGGTCACATGTAGATCCTTGTAATAGGTTCCCCCTTTCCAACCCACCCTCCCTCCACCCTCCCAGTATCGCCACTCACACTACTAGTCTTAAAGGGATCATCCACCCTGGATTCTCTGTTTCCAATTCCTA
>NW_022111369.1:42381746-42383091 GCF_000313985.2 Echinops telfairi
CTTCATGTGCTCGCTGCCTCTTTTCTTTCACAGAGCCACTGGTTTGAATCTCCAACATTTTGATTAATTGCTGGGCTGGGGCCTAATCATTGTAAAGAAACTTGTAAGTGACATTAATCATTGAGCATGTAGGAGATCGAGAAAACAGGAGGAGGAGATGGTTTGAGGAAGAAGGCTGAGTTTTGTATTAGACAAGTTGATTAAACTTGGAGTGATTTCTATTGATTGGATTTAGGCCTCTTTTACCTGAATAATTAGAATAGCCTCATGATTGGCCTCCTTCCAAATTCTAATGGACAGAGTCTTCACATTGGCTCTCTAGAGAAGTCTGTAGATCCTTTTTAGAATAGTAAATTTAAATTAGTGAAGATTAGTGGGTTACAAAGAAATATGTCATTAAAAAAAAACAAATATACTTGTGCTTTAGTATATATATATGGGTCTTTATTAATGCATTTAAATTGTGAGCACTAGCTGTAATTCCAACTACCATAATATAGAAAGAAGGTATAGAAAATCATTTGATATTTTGAGATATCTGTAACAACTGCAATTTGATATGAAAATATAATTTCTGTTACTGATAAAAACCACAAGTACTGCTAATATTACTTTGGTTGTTTGGCCACGTGTTACTGAAGAAAAAACTAAATGTTAATTAGTTCTAAGGTGTAACTTTTGGTCTTTCCTGATCTGGAGTAACCAAGAGTGGAAAAAAAAAATCCAAGAGCCATGGAAATAATTAGAGGACTTGTGGAGCACATAAACTTCAGCCTTCCTGAGCCTGAGGTCAGAAGAACTAGATGGTACTGAGCTACCACAATCAGCAACTCTGAGAGAGTTTATAATAGAAGATATTTGTAGAGTGGGAGAAAAATGTGGGACAATTCAAAATTGTTAAAATGCCCATGATTACTGCTCTGATAGACACTTGTGGAAATCCTGGGCCCTTAATTACCTTTCAATCCTGGAACGAACTTGCCCCTCTTGGCTCAACTTTAAGCCACACAGTAGACAGACTATACAGTGTTAGCAAGGCGATATATACTCCTTAGAACAACCAACCAATAAAAGATAAAAAGTACAGCAGTTATTTAGGGGTAAAGTTCAGAAGGGAAAAGGGGGTAGGAGAGAAGGACAATTAGTTTTTTCTGTGATCATCTACCCAAATAAGAAAGCCAAAATTTACCATCTTCACCTTTTTATTTTTCAGATCATTTTATTTTGGGCTCATACAACTCATCACAATCCAATTATCCATCCATTGTGTCAAGCACATTTGTACATTTGTTGGCATCATCATTCTCAAAACATTTGCTTTCTACTTGAGCCCTTGGTATCAGCT
>NW_022111369.1:42384122-42390071 GCF_000313985.2 Echinops telfairi
CTCACTTCCAAGCAGCAATCTGATTGGGTTTCTTCTGAGACTGACTTGGTCTTTCTTCTGGTCCCCATTATATTCACTATTTTCCAACATCAAAAATTCAAAATCATCATTTCCTCTGCCTTCCATTTTCTTCCTCCATCCTTTGTGTACATATGAGATGATTGAGAAGACCATGACTTGGGTTAGAAGTTCTTTTGTTATCAAAATGACATTTTGTTTCTAAAAAAATATTTCCCCAAACTCTTATTTACATTCTTAGTAATCTTCACAAAGATGATAAAAATATACTTACATATCTTAAAATGTGCCATCAGTTAACAATAGAGCTTGTTGTTTTAGCTATTGAATCTACTTTGTGATTTGCCATATTGTGACTTTTAACCCCCAAATTTCTGCTGGGTATTTAGTATATATTACTGATTCGTCAGAGCTGCTTATGTTGTAGAAACATCACCTTGATGTCCACTCTAAATAGAGACTTTCTGTTCTTGCTTTTTTTTGTTTGTTTATGACAGTACTTGTCCTCCTAACAGTTTATGTATTTGTTTCAGTTTTTAAATGTTTAGTTTTTTTTTCCGTCATGGCTTTTGCCGTGGAAAAGTTGTCTACACGTTAAGATTATAAGACTATTTACTATTCTTTTTCCCTAGAACTGTCTAGCATGAACCTTATTATGGTGTAATATTAGTTTGTACTTGAATTTTGTAGGTGGATTGATGTGTTCAAATTCTTATCTGACCTCTTCTCTAGTGAGAGGTGTTGGCTGTATCATAGCGTCTCTGTACCATTCCCTCGTGTAAAATGGCAATTTATGACATTTAATTTCATTAAAATGATAAATTATGCTTGTAAATTTTAGCATCATATCTGAGCACATCTTCTTAACTTTTCCCCTCATAAGTTCTATCTTTGATTCCCTACCGTACCCCCTAAATAATAACAATAAACCAGTCGCCATCAAGTCAATTCTGACTCATAATGACATACAGGGTTTCTGAGATTATACGTTTGGAGCCTCATCTCCTTTTGAGTGGATTGTGAACTTGAACAGCAGACCTAATAGTTATGAGCCCAACACTTAACCAAGGGCACAACCTTAATCAGCCTACATAATATCTAGTTGAGATAATGGAGGGAAAGTTTCAAGAAACAATTATAGCAACCTTTACTAAACAAAGCCAGAAATTCACATCTAAATGTGAAGCTTTTTTTTTCTCATATCCTCCATCTGGATTCATACCCTTGAGAAGATAGTGTTACTCTTCTCTAAAGGGTTGTTCTAAGTCTGATAAGGGTGGTAGGTAACTCTTCCCTGAAGAATTCTTTGCTCTTCAATTTAGACCATTTCAGACCACAGTTGGGCACCCTAAGGTACTCAGATTCTGTTCCTGTGAAATATTCTTTGATTTGGGGGGACCAAAAAAACACACCTGAAAATGTAAGATTGGGGCTGTAGTATGGATGGGATAAGGCTTTCCAGGAAAATTCTAATAGGGAAGCCCTTGATACCCTTGAATACTAAGCAGGCATATTGTTATGTTGCAAACAAATTCCTAGATGAAATTGTGCTGGCCTTTTTCTCATCAACAAAGTTTTGCTTTTCTTAAAATATTTTTCTGAGTATGCCCCCATAATTGCTTTTGTCTTCGAGGAAATCTATCTAGATTATTCCTATATAGATTATTCTTTTGATATCCCTCAAAACACTTTACAACCTACTGAGCTGACTGACCCCTACTTAATTGGCCCAGTTTTATTGGCCCAGCAAATCTCTTTGGAAGTCTCTATTTTGATTGGACCTTATTTTTTTAAGGTACCCTAATGAGACTTAGACAGTTGTATTGCTTTAAGCCACACAGGATGAGTGCTAACTGTAATGACTAATTAGAAATGGCTAATATTTTAAAAATTATTTAAGTTTTATGAGAGTGAATTTCTGTGGAGTGATAAGAAGCATCTAAAGAGGAGAGGAATAAACATACATGAAAAATGATATATAAAACAAATATCCATTCAGGACAGATAAAACCCTCAGGAACAGTAGTGGGAGTAGTGCTATCAGGAGGGTTGGGGATGGTGGGGGCGTGGGGTGGGCAAGGGGGACAAAGAAGGAAACCTCTCACAAGGTTGGATATAAGATTGGATGTAAGACATGAAATAACAACAGTAATATATAATTGATCAAGGAGTCACAAGGGTGGGAGGGCGGGGGAAGGAGAGGAAAAAAGGAGCTGATAACAAGGGCTCAAGTAGAAAGAAAATGTTTTGGAAATGTTGATGGCAACATGTACAAGTGTGCTTAACACAGTTGAATGATGGGTTGTCATAAGAGTTGTAAGAGCTCCCCAATAAAATTAATAAAAAATAAAGCAAGTATCCATTATTTATAATGTCTGTGGGAAATAGTTGTGACTTCATTTTTCTCTCATTGTTATACTGCTAATGTAAGGGTAGGAATAACTACTAATATGTACATAACAAGATATGTTTATGTTTGAGTTGTTGGATGGTGCAAGTGATTAATGCAGTAGGCTGTTGGTTGGCGTTTTCTAGTATACCCAGAGGCACCCTGGAAGAAAGGTTTGTTTCTTTCTGAAAAATTTAACATTAAAGACTGTAGGCTCAATTCTGTGACACATGGGTTGCCATGAGTCACAACTGGGAAAAATATTTTTATTGTATATGTATACATAGATAACTTTCTATTATTGGCTACAAATTATAGCATTTTCAGCACTTCACAATTCTTCCTGGTCATTTGAAATTGGTTTTTCTTAGTAACTTCTATAGGATTTACACTTTCTTCATTAAATTACAGTGATTTGTTTCAGTATTGTATGTGTTTTTTGGAAAGTAATTTTAAGTACTTAAAAAAAAAGATAAATACTTTTATTATAGTAATATGTTTAAAACTTTTACTTTATTGGGGGCTCTTACAGCTTTTATCACAATAAGATAGTAATAATTTGTTCACATTTTCTCCCCTAATTTTCTTTCCTAGATAAGATTTTTGGGTAGGGAATGAACCCAGTTCTTTCACATAGTGGGTGTTTGATAAATGTTTCTGAAATGTTACAATTTTCTCTTTTTGTAAAATCAAAATAAGTTTAAAAATATTAAGTCTTAATTCTTTAGGGGGGGAGGGTAATGATGTAATTTATTCCTGTACAGTTTTTTTGAAAACAGATTTATTCGCACATAACCCACATTTACAATTGAATAGTTCAAGCATACCAAGAAAAGTTGTATAATCATTAATGCAATTTTAGAATATTTTCTTCTGTTTTATAGTTATTGTTATTTAAAAAACAACAAACAAAAAAACAAAACAAAAAACCCTTCCCAAACTCACTGCCATCAAGTTAATGTTGACAGCAACTCTATAGGACAGGGTAGAACTGACCCCATGAGTTTCTGGGATTGTACTGGTTATGGGAGTAGAAAGCTCTGCCTTTCTTTTGCAGAGAATGGCTGGTGCTTTCGAACTGCTGAACTTTTGAATCTTACTCCAGTTTGTAACCCCTTCGCCTCCAGGGCTCCCTCATTGTTATTAGAGGAATATAAATGTTTACTTAGCTTTTCCTCAGATAATAGGATTTGGGGCAACTGGGCTTCAGAAAATAATACCAAATCCTATCTCTTGATTCTGGAGTAACATTAATTTTTACACTGTACTGTATTGCTCTCATTTTCTCAGCTTCGAAGCAGGGAGGAGGCAATTTGTATTATTTTGAGGAAAAAACAACAACAAATGAGTTTAAGTAACAGTACAGGAAATTTGTCCTCTGAACTTTGACGAGTTCGTGAAATTGGCATTTTGAATGCAGGGTTGAAATTCAGAAGAGCATTATATTTAGTTTGCTTTGTTGCTTTTGCAAATTATCTGCCTGAAAAAAATAGGAATCCAATTTAAAGGCCGTGCTACTCTTTGTGGGAAATGATGAACAATACTCTTCCTTCTGCTGACAAAATCTAGCTATCTATATTTTACAATGTCTGGATTTTGCTTTCACACAGGGCCAAAGTATCCTTTTCCTGGAACCAAGCTTGACTCAAAGCCTTTGTAAGCTCTCTTATTCTTGTATCCTTTTACATAACTATTTTAGGAACTATTTTAAAGTTGACACCCTTCCCTTCAAACCTTTTCCGCTCAATACAAAACACATAACCTTTTGGGTAGTCATTTGTAGGAATAGAGCGGGGACTCCTCTTAGACATTTAATCTTGCCAAAAGTTAAGAGTTAGCTCTTTGCTTAATGCTGTCTGTTTGTGACCAATGTAAGTCATCATTGGCCCTACTTTTCATTTAAATTCTTTCATAATTAAGATGTTGACACCTTGGAGCTTTTTCCTGGATGAAGCTTTTCTTTGTACCTTATCAGGCTTTATCCCAAAGAGTTTGGTTACTAAGTTTTTTCTGTATTATGCCAGTTTTAAATAAAGATATATTGTTATAGATAAGGGTTTTTCAAATTCTAAAATTCACTATTCTCAAAATAGTAAAATTAGTTTAAATACCTTTATTTTCCATATGCAACTACATTTGCCAGGGATCCTCGTGGCTTGGTGTGGTAATCACCTAATCTGGTCTCAATTTAAGGATTAATTAAGAGTGTAGGGTTGGAGTCTAGGCTGTCAATCTGGAGATAGCCAATGAGACTTCTGTGTGGGCATGGCCTTCTGGGAATTCTGGGAAATCTGGTTCGTTCTCTCTCTCTCTCTCATTAATGTTTAAATATTTTAGATGCAACAAAATTCTCAGTTTATATGTGGATGGATTTTTACTTATAAGCAAACTCATATATTTCTGAAAATATTGCTCAAATCTTTTATTTCATATAGTAATACAGATACTAAAGTAAGTCAGAAGTACTGCTACAAACCATAGAAATGTCGTTAAACAAAATTAAAAAAATATGAAGCGATTGCTTCTCAACATTCTCCATCTAGGTCTATATACTTGTGAAGGAAGCTTTTCTATCTCTAACCCTCCCCTGAGGAGACTTGGTGGCATAGAGGTTAAGTGTTGGGCTGTTTACAAAGTCAGCAGTTCAAAACCACCAGCCACTCTGTGGGAGAAAGACAGGGCTTTCTACACCTTCACCTGCAAAGAGTTACAGTCTGGGAAACCCACAGAGACAGTTCTACCCTGTCTTATAGGGTTGTTATGAATTGGCATTGACTCATTCGTGCTGACAGTTTTAAGAGTCCTTCCCTAAAAACTCTGCACTCTTTGATGCAGTACTGATTAGTATGGCAGTTTGGGCATCCTTTAGAATCTCAAATTGTGTTACCTTTTCAGTGTTCTTTAGTTTGGTGGAACAAAAAGAAATCAGAACGTACAAGATCATGGCTGGGCTGTAGGGTAGATGGGGTAAAATTTCCCAGCAAAATTCTTGTAGGACAGCTCTTGCTACCCTTAAAGAATTATAATTATGTAGAAAAATGTTCTGTGGAACTTTTCTAGCTTTTTTCTCTTCATTGCAGTTTTTTAAAAAACTGCTTCATAGTAAGGCCCTGGGATACTCCAATCTATCAAGATTATCCCTAGGGAATCCCCTCAAACAGTCACCATAACCCTTTGAGTTGCCTTGAATTTAACTAGTCCACCAAATTCCTTTGAAAGCCACCTTTTGATTGAGCCTCAGTTTTTTTTTTAATCATTTTATTGGTGGCTCGTACAATTCTTATCACAATCCATATATCCATCCATTGTGTCAGACACATTTGTACATTTGTTGCCATCATCATTCTCAAAACATTTGCTTTCCACTTGAACCCTTAATATCAGCTCCCCATTTTCCCTTCTCCCTCCCCACTCCCCCCTCCCTTATGAACTCTTGATAATTTATAAATCATTATTTTGTCATATCTTATACTGTCTGACGTCTCCCTTCACCCACTTTTCTGTTATTCTTCCCCCAGGGAGGAGATTATATGTAGATCCTT
>NW_022111369.1:42391098-42395296 GCF_000313985.2 Echinops telfairi
CTGTATTTAGACCTCTATAAATACCCTTTGTCTCCTAGTTCTTTCCTCTATTTCCTTTTACTTTCCTCTTGTCCCACTATCATGCTCAGCCTTCATTTGGATTTCAGTAATTTTTCTCGGTTACATTGCCCTTGCTGAATCCCCACCAGGCCTCTCACACTCTCCTTGCCACTAATTTTGGATCACTTGTTCCTCCCTTGTCCCTGGGTTGGTCAACATCACCTCCTTAACTCCCGTCTCCCGTGTCCCCGCTGGAACCATGGGTCTGTTGTTTTCTCCTCCAGAACCTCACTTTTTTAAAGGCACTCTAATGAGATTAAGACAAGTGTATTACTGAGAAAACTTGTTTGCATCCAGCCACTGGTCACAGAGATATGTTTGAATAGGCTTTGCTTGTAGTATATATATGTTCATGTCTAAATTGAAACCTCAGTAGCAATGCTCTTTTACTCATCCTTGTATAGTACCTGAAATTGGAAGGTCGGAAAAGGGAAAAAAAGATGGATTTTGTGTGTGGTGTTAGAATTTTACTTCAATTCTTTTTCTTCTCATTTAAACATATTTCATTGAATATAATTTTTCCAGTATATTTGTTACTTTGAGTGATGTAAACTCTTACTCTCTTATATGCTTGCTTTTTTGCAATGTCACAACCTCCTGTTCCACTGCCATCCATGTTCAACCTTCATTTGGCTCTCAGTAATTCCTCTCCGCTGCATTGCACTTGATCAAACCTCACCAGGCGTTCTATGCTCTTCTCACCATTGATTTTAGATCTCTTGTTGTTCCCTTGTCCCTGGGTTCGTTGGCTCTCTCCTCCTTTTCCCTCCTCCCCCATGTTCTCCCCAGAGGCCCCCCACACCCAACAGTCAGTCCTGTTGTTTTCTCTGGTTTGTTTATCTTACTTATCTTATATAGACATGGGAAAAAAGAGAAAATATAAATAAAAGGGCCTATAAATAGTTCCAGGTCTGTCTGCTGAC
This sequence comes from Echinops telfairi, assembly GCF_000313985.2. Lineage (NCBI taxonomy): Eukaryota > Metazoa > Chordata > Mammalia > Afrosoricida > Tenrecidae > Echinops > Echinops telfairi. The sequence goes on from NW_022111369.1 coordinate 42,392,082, forward strand.
CCTTTGTATGTTTTACGATCGAGTCTGATGAGGTGCCAAGCTCTGCCCTCTTGAGTCTGAAGTCTATTTTCAGGATTCCTCAGGAACTTCATTGCTTTACTCCCCTTGCTGCATCTGTTTCACCCTGGTGGGGTTGGGGTTGGGGTCAGACTGCGCACATTTCCTGTACTGTGCCTCCAGTGCTGTCCCCTGCAGCGCTGTGGGTCAGTGAAGGGACATCGTGTGTTGTGGTGGGGCCAGCCCTATGGTCCCCTTTGTGCTGTGGCTGCTCCAAGCTGGAGTGTCATCTCAGGGCTTGGTGGGTCAGGATGCAGTTTCCCTCCTCTCCCCTCCCCTCCTTAGTTTGCTCCCATGTGGTCTGGACAGACGCACTCTCCTCGGGCTGTATCTTCAGTGCTGTCCTCTGCAGTGCAATCTTCTGGGCGGACGCAGGTCGGATTGGGGCTAGCTGCAGACAGTGTCTTATCTAGGTCATCTTTTATCCTTTTACAACTGCTCTTTTAACATGCATCAGTTTGGTTATAAACATAGTCTTTCTAGAGTTTATAGCATTGAAGATACGAGAGGGTACCCCCCACAAACTGGAATGATATTTTCAAAGTTATGTATTTAATTTTTTTTTTACAAAACAACTTTATCACCTTCAAAGTGTGCTCTCCATTACATTTAAAATATTTGTCAAATCTGCGATTCCATTCTTGGAAACATTTTTCAAACTCATTTGTTTGAATGGTTGACAGCAGCTCCCTAGTTTTTTTCTTCACCTATTCTAAGTTATCAAATTGCTGTTTTTTCATGTTCCTCTGCATTTGCGGAAACAAAAAGAAGTTGCACAGAGTCAGGTGCGTGGGAAAAGAGAGGCATGCTATTTTTTGCCAAAAACTGGTGTACTGTGATGGCTGCATGAGATGGTGCATGGTGGCAAAACCAGTCCCCCATCTGCCACAAATCAGACCTTTTTTGTCTCACACTGTTACGCAATCTTTTCAGACTCTTTAAATAGACAACTTCATTAACAGTCTGACCTGTTGGAACTTACTATGAGTCGAGTGGACATTTTCTTCTGGTGGGAAGTTGACGGACCTCAGGAAGGAGGTTTGCCATCAATTGACATTTCTCCTTTTTGAAATGAGAAAACGACTTGTATACTTGAGTTTTTCCCCTAGTGCTGTCCTTGCAAGCTGTGTTCAATCTCACAACAGTTTCTGTGACATTTTTTCCAAGCAGGAAACAAAATTTCACAGCTGCATGTGGTTCTCTTAAATTGGCCATTGCAAAACTGCTTTTATGAAAAAGTTTACTGTGACCAGAGAGAACATTCCCAGGTGACTGAGTGCCCTAACTTAAAGTGAGTTGCTCAATGCTTGCCTAGTGGGAAAAGTGCGTACTATGAAAGCTCTGCTCTGCTTAGTGCAATTCCTTTTTTTTTTTTTTGGTCACCCCTCTTATTTTCATTTCTGGTGGGTTTCGAAAGCATGAACTATGCTTTGGATTCCTACCCATTTCTCAGATTGCATAGCTAGTCGGTTCAAAACAATAATTATTTTTAGATGTATTTCTGTTGATTTCTGCAGTCATTTTAGAAGAATATCTTCAGTAAATGTTCTGATCTTAATTGTAGGCATCTTTTTATTAGAAGTTTAAAAAATTCTATCTGATTTTGGTAGGTTTAAGAATAGTGAAAAAGAGAAGAATTTAAATGGGAAGTTGCAGAAATCTGATCAAGTGACCATGCTGATGATTATGTTGAGCATACTGGAAAATAGACAAATGACTTTGCATGTTTATCCTTGAACATATGTCACATGTTTTGGTAGACTCACTTGAACTACATCTTGAGTACATAAAGCATGAGATCTCAGTTCGCTTTCTGGGGCTTCTTATCTGGTTATTTTATGACTGTACCTGTAAGAGGGATATAGAGCTTTATTGAAATTAGGATGAGAATACAAATTTTAAAACCTCCAAACCATTTTTATCAGTTTCTATATTACTAGCCAAGGCCCCTTGGTGGCTGGCATCGTAGGTTATGTGTTGGGCTGCTAATTGCAAGCTCAGCAGTTAGAAATTCCCAGCCCGTTGGAGGAGAAAAATGAAGCTCTCTACTCCTGTGAAGAGATAGTTTTAGAAAGCCACAGGGGTTGTTCTACCCTGCCCTGTAGGGTCACTATAAGTTGGGATTGACTCCATGACAGTGCCTTTTACATTTATATTCGTGACCAGAGTAGGGTGTAAAAAGAGAGGTTCTCTTGATCTAAGAATTCATTAGTTACATGTGTTACTGTTTCTCTTAATGTTATTTCTAAAATTGTGTACTTGTAAACTGTACTTATGAGGTGTTACTTTTTACATGTACCAGAAAAGTGAACCCTTTAAAATCATTATGTAGTCTAAGGAAACTTGCAGTCACAGTGCTAAGGGTATACATTATTATATACTGCTGGTTTTTCTCTCCTTTGATTATATTTATTTAACTCTTTTTTCAAATTTAATTTTCCATGTTCAACCAAGTATGCATCTTTGGAATAATCACCACTAGATGTATGGTACTTTTGAAAACATACAGTTGTAATTAATATGGGTGCTAAAATAAAAATAATTGTATCTCTTTTCATAAGAATCTATAGTTTTACTTTGTTCTAATTACCCAGCATTCTGTGGTGCTCACCTTCCCGACACGATCACTGAAGACAAAATGGGTGCAGGTACCCACCTATCAAAAGCTATAGCGTCTGGCGTCTTAAAGGCTTGAAGATAAACAAGCGGCCAACTAGCTGAGAAGTAACACAGCCCACATGGATAAAGCACACCAGCCTGTGTGATCATGAGGTGTCAATGGGATCAGGTATCAGGCATCAAAGAACAAAAAATTATATCATTGTGAATGAGGGGGAGTGCAGAGTGAGGACCCAAAGCCCATGTGTAGGCAACTGGACATCCCCTTATAGAAGGGTCGCAGGGAGGAGACAAGATAGTCTGGGTGTAGTATAGCACTATGAAGCATACAACTTTCCTCTAGTTCTTTAATGCTTCCCCTCCACCCCACCCACTATCATGACCCCAATTCTACCTTATAAATAATCCGGCTAGACCAGAGGATTTTCACTGGTACAGATAAGAGCTGGAATCCCAGGGAATCCAGGACAGATAAACCCCTGAGGACTCATAATGAGAGTAGTGATACCAGAGGGGTAAGGCAAAAGTGGGAGGAGAAG
>NW_022111369.1:42396600-42409434 GCF_000313985.2 Echinops telfairi
TCTCAGCCGCTCTACATCTATGCTGGGTTTGATAGTTTGTTGCGGTGGCTACACAACTCACAATATTCACAATTAAGGGCGTTTACTAGGGAAGTTAAAAGATCAGGATCAGCAAGCCACGGGATAAAGACATTGGTCTCCGCAGCCAGCAGCCAGTCCCTCCCAAGTCTTAGCTTTTCAGCTACATTGGTCCCTTGGCCTTTGTCTCCATGAGCCAGGAAGCCATCCTTGAACAGATGATACTCTTTGCTTATGATGCATGCTTCCACGTGTTAATGACTTGTTGGGTAGCTTCGAAGGTACTAGAATTGATAATAAATGTGTACAGGGCCCTTTTGCAGTAAACTGGTTATGATTTGCTCCAAGGGTTTAGTAATTGGGGCTGTGAAGTATCACTATGCATCATTGTGCTAGAGTGTGGACTTTTTCAAGGGTGAAGTGTTAAAAATCTTAACTGCAATGTAACTTAGTTTCCAAATGGAGGGGGTGGGGTATAATCTGGTAGCTATTATTAGCACATTATGGTCATTTCCAATAGTTATTTTATATATTATAGTGGCAACATTTAAAAAGTATATGTTTAAATCCACACATAGTAGTGAGTCTTGCTATATGATTTGTTTAATTTAAGAGACCAGTTGGTTTGCCTCTAGGCGACTGTCCTTGTTTTCATAGTAGTAAGATGCTGTGTCACGTTATACAGTGCATAAGTCCTCATTTTGCCACGTTAACTAACCCTGTTGCTGATAATGCAGACATTAATGAGGGCTTTTATTTATAAGAGCTCTAGAATATACTATTCACACCAGCATCATTCATTACTAATCTTAGAAGTGCAGCTTTTTGTTTATGTAGTTCAGCCGTTCTCAACCTGTGGGTCGCGACTCTTTTGGGGGGTGTGTGTCGAACAACCCTTTCATAGGGGTCGCCTAAGACCACCGGAAAACACATGTTTCTGATGGTCTTAGGAACCAAGACCCTGCTCCTCTATTTGTCTCCAGGCGGATCTGCCCACATATGAGTACTGGGACTGAAGACTGTTAACTGTTAACCCATGCTACACCATGCTTCAAGACAAAATTTCACTTATTTGTAATTAGAAATAAATATTTCACAATATATAATTTACATATTATTTTTGTGATTAATTGCTGTGCTTTAATTATGTTCAATTTGTAACAATGAAAATACATCCTGCATATTAGATATTTACATTATGATTCATAACTAGCAAAATTACAGTTATGAAGTAGCAACGAAAATAATTTTATGGTTGGGGGTCACCACAACACGAGGAACTGTATTAAAGGGTAGCAGCATTAGGAAGGTTGAGAACCACTGATGTAGTTGGTCTCATATCTAGTTTTGAGTTTTCTTCTACCAAGAAGAACCAGTACTGAAGTTCTTTACCTTGTGGAGTTTGTTTCAACTCCTAGATTAAGCTTGGTGTGGGAAGAGGCAAATGGCTCCAGATTTTTGTACCTCTGCCAACTTGGGTGGGCTAGGTTACATCTGGTATACTGTCCTGGTAAAATTCACCTTTACAGATGTGGCCTTGAAAGTGGTTTTAAAATTTATTCTACTGAAAGTTTTTAGGTCAATTATATATATTGACTAAATTTACCAATAAACCTGTTTCTTCAATAGGGTAGGGGATGAGGATTTTTTTTTTATTATATAGTGTTTGTTACACTTTTGTCTTGAGACGTTTTAGTATAATCTGGAGTGCCTTTTCAAATATGTTCTGCAAATCCTTGTATTTAATCCCAATCCCTGCTAAATCTTTTCATTGATCTTTCAAAGAGCAGATATTTTTAATTTTCATAAAATCTAGTTATTTTTAAAATGGTGTTTTGTGTTACAAGTGAAAATCTTTGCCTAATATATAGGCACACTTTTGTCATATATTTTATTTAGAAGTTTTATAGCCTTGTTTTACATTTGAGTTCATGATCCATTATACAGTGTCACAAGGTATGCTTTGAGGCATATTTATTATATATTGATACTCAGTTCCTCTAGTTGGATACTTTATCCTTTCTTTATGGAATATGTTCACAAAGTTGTTTTCTCACTGCTGTTGAGTCAATACTGACTCATAGCGACCTCCTGTGGGTTTAGGAGCTAGTAACTGTTGGGAGTAGAAAGCCCAGTGTTTACCCCAGGACCTGCTGCTAGTTTTGAACTGCCCACTATGCAGATCTCAGCCTAATGCTTAAGCACTTAAGTACCAGGGCTTCATACAAAGGTAGTTAGAAATCTGTTAATCACATATGATTTGGAACCAATTCTTTTTTTTTTAATCATTTTATTGGGGGCTTGTACAACTCTTAACACAATCCAAATATCCATCCATTTTGTCAAGCACATTTGTACATTTGTTGCCATCTTCATTCTCAAAACATTTTCTTTCTATTTGAGCCCTTGGTATCAGCTTATTTTTCCCCCTTCTTCATGAATCCTTAATAATTTATAAATTATTATTATTTTGTCATGTCTTACACTGTCTGACGTCTCCCTTCATCCACTTTTCTGTTTTCCAGGGAGGAGGTTATATGTAGATCCTTGTAATGGGTTACCCCTTTCTACCCCACATTCCCTCCACCTTTCTAGTATCACCACTCTCACCACTGGTCCTGAAAGGATCATCTGTCCTGGATTGCCTGTTTCCAGTTCCTATCTGTACCAGTGAACATCCTCTGGTCTAGCAGGATTTATAAGGTAGAATTGGGATCATGATAGTCTGGGGGGCAAGGAAGCATTTAAGAGCTGGAGGAAAGCATTCATCATTGCCACACTACACCCTGACTGGCTCTTCTGTAAGGGAATGTCCAGTTGCCTACATATGGGCTTTGGATCCCCACTCTGCACTCCCCCTCATTCACAATGATATGATTTTTTGTTCTTTGATGCAGATTTGGAACCAATTCTATGGCACTTAACATGCATTTCAAAATTCTCAGTTCTGAAAAAAAAATCATTTCTATTCCATTGAGCTATGGGTTTATCATTTATTCAACACTAAGCTTCCTGGATTACTGTACCTTTATAGTAAGTTTTGAAAGCCGATAATGTGCAATCCAAGACTGTATTTATTTCCCAAAATTTAGACTTTTAAAATTCTTTGTCCTCCATATAAATTTTAGAATCTCTTTGTTGATTTTTACAAAGGTAAATGTACTGAAGAAGAGCCGAAAGATGACAGGTATTGAAAGAGATGAGAAATACAAGTAAAGTGTTCCTTCTAGGGTTCCATTTATACATGCATAGATTTTGAGCACATTGCGTACATAATGTGTTCCAGCTTGTCAGTGATCAATGGACAGCTGCAGACAAGATCTCAGTAATATTCTTGTCTCTTCTTGTTAGGGTACATTTGGAGAAAAAAGGTATTTTGAGAAGGTTAGCTAGCTAAAAAGCTGGTTTTTCTTGCGGTCTTTTAAGGAAATTAGAAGGTAATACATGTGAATTCATGGCATAAGTCTTGGATTTGCCAGTACAGTTCAGAGAGCAAGATCCAATGAAAGCAGTTACAAGTGGATCTACTAGGTTAGTTCAATTCAACTAAAGAGCTTAGCTCTTCGCAGGTTATGGAAACTGTTTATTTGTACTTCTAAGGGATAATTTTGATAGATTTTCTCAAAGGATAGGGACAATCACAGGAGATTATTATGAAGAACTTTTCAGAAAATTGAAAACTGTCATATCCAGAAATTCCCCCTCCTCCGCCCCTCGCCGATCATAATAATGCACTTTGCTCATTCATCAGGGGTTGTAGGGAAAACTTTACCTTACCCACCCTGTTGCCCTGATCTTGTCCCTTCAAACTTCTTTTTGTTTCCCAAACTCAAACTACCCTGAAAAGGAACATTATTGGAAACCCTTGATAATGCCAAACTACTGTTTGGATATGGTGTAAATGGAAGAGTGCAGAATTCTTCAGAAAAGGATCAGAGAGATGGAAAAACAGCCTTTAGAGACGCATAGACTTCGAAGATAGGTCAAGAAACAAACAGCTTCACATTTTTATATTTTTGCTTAATATAGGCTTCTATGATTGTGTAGCAATACCTTATGATGTGGGTGTGTGCGTGCGTGGTTGTTAGATGCTCTGTTGAGTTAGTTTTGATTTTAGTGATCCTATGTACAACACATAAAGTTGTACAAAACTGTATGCATAGCTTAGAAACATTGTCAGATGATGAAAGCCTACTGACTAGAAGCAGAACATTGTGGGAGATTGCTGGAGGATGGGCCCCTTGGGTCGGAGGGCACTCAAAATGTGACTGAGGAGGAATTGATTTCCCTGAGTGGAGGAATTGATAGGAATTGGGTTAAAACCTGAGGGAGTGGAGCCTTAAGGATCTTCATTTGCTGATGTGGAAGGACTCAGGGTAAGCTGCAAAAATCTGCTAATGATTAGAACTTGAATAAGAAAGATTGAGTGAAGCATTGATGCGTTTGAATTGTGGTGCTGGAGAGAATATTGAAAGTACCATGGACTGCTGAAAGGAGTGATCTGTGTTGTAAGAAATACAGCAAGAATGCTTCTTAGAGATATGGGTGGCAAAACTTCATCTTACATATGGGTACTATATATATATGTATCGTCAGTAGAGACCAGGCGAAGGATATCATGTTACGTAGGGTAGAGGGACAAGGAATGAGAGGAAGGACTTTAATGAGATGGATTGACACAATGGCTGCAACAATGGACTCAAGCATAGGAACAGTTGTGAGGATGGCACAGTACTGGGTAGCGTTTTGTTCTGTTGTGCATGAAGTTGCTATGGGTTGGAACCGACTTGATAGCACCTCACAACAACATGTAGAGCACAAAAAAATGAACAAAACACTGCTCAGCCCCATGTCATCATCAGTCATTGCTCTGTTTGAGCCAATTATTGTAGCTCCTTGTCAATCCATATATCATGGAAAGCTTACTCTTTTTTGCTTACCCTCTGTTTTCCTTTCCCTACAGTATACGAGACGAAACCTCACCATCCTATTTTGTAAGGGGCATTCTAGCTGGAAGCACACTGTGCTAGACAGGGTTCTCGAGAGAGATAAAACCAACTTGCTGATAATTTAATATATTTATTTATAAAGATAATTAGATATATAACAAGAAATGAACTGTTAAATCATATACAGATAAATATATAATACAAGAAATAAACAGTTAAATTATAAAGCACTACAAATGGCTCAATGCAACTCACTCCCGTGAGAGGAAGTTGTGAGAGACTAGCAGTCCTTCAAGTTTAGTCTGCTGCCAGATCTTCCTCTATTTATAGAGAGAGCTAGGCTATGTCAGCACAGCAGCCAATCACAAGGCAGGTCACCAACTGCCAGCCAGGTCACCAACTGCCAGTCCCTAGCTCCAGGGATGTCTTAAAGGGACCTCAACTTACAGCAACACAGTCCACAGGCTAGGCGTCCCACAGGTAGTGTAGCCTTTAAATTGAGGCACAGGACAAGAGCGAGAGACAAGAAAGGCGAGGCTCACCAAGCCATTTATTTATCTCTCTGCCCTTCAGTTAATCCCAATTGTGTTTATCGGCCAGGCTGGCACAATAAACTATCTCACACACCAAGACTGATTTTGTAGTTCATGGTATACTCAATATTCTTCAATACAAAATTCTAAGAGTCTAGTTCTCATAGGTCTTTCTTAAATTTAGTGTCTAGCTTTCCCCCAGAATATGGGGTGATTGGCTTAATGTAGGTACACTTTAATCCTGAAAGTGACATTTTAATTTTTTAACACTTGAAATTTCTGTCAGATTGGTCCAATGTAATATATTGTTTGAATTCCGCATGCACACACGCACGCACACACACACATACATACAACATCCCTTTGTGTCTGCAGGGAACTGGTTTCAGGGAGTCATGCAGATGAAAAAATTTGAGGATGCTTTGTAGTGCTGGTGGTGTAGTATGGTACATTGTAGGCTGCTAACTGCAAGGTCAGTAGTTCTAACCCTCTAGTTGCTCTGAAAGATAAAGATGTTTTCTGCTCCTAGAAAGATTTACAGCCTCAGAAATCCACAGGAGGTGCTCTGAGTTAGAATCGACTCAATGGCAGTGAGTGGTGTTTTGTTTGTTTAAGCTCTGTATATACAATGGCATATTACTGTATAACTTATACACATTCAGTCTTTTTTTAAAAACAGTTTTATTGGCACTTCATCCACATGTCATACAATTCAACACAGTCATATGAAAAAGAGTTGTAAAATCATCAACACAATCAATTCTAGAACATTTTCTTCTTCCTTGTGCTCATTGTTATTCATGTAATTTTGTTTTAATTGTGGCAAAAATATGCACAACAAAAGTTTCCAGTTCAACAACTTCTACATGTTAATTCAGTGCCGTTGATTACTCTTTCGCTTGTATAGACAAATCATTCGCTTTGGTTGTCCAAATTGTTAATGAAAATTTAAAAATATATAAAAGTAGTATTGTTTTAAATTTTACAATAATTTGTAGATTCAAATTCCTAGTTTCTACTTTTTCCTTTATTAGTTTTGTTTTGCTGCGACTGCTTGCTTTTCTTTACTCATTATTCCTTTCCATTCTCACTTAACACATTTTTTAAATTGTAATTTGAGGAAGGTTTACAGAGCAAATTGATTTCTGTTCAATAATTCATACACATTTTCTTTAATGGCATTGATTGCAATACCTACTATATAATGGCATGCTTCTCATTTCCTCCCTGGTTTACCATTTCCCTTCATCCTTATTTTTTACCCCTTCCTGCCCTTTTGAACTTTAAGCTAAAACCAAATCCACTGTCATCAAGTTATTTTCCAACTCAATGTGACCCTATATAGGGTTTCTGGGTGTGTAAATCTTTGAGGAAGGAGACAGCATCACCTTTCCTCCTTGGAGTAGTTGGAAGGTTTGAAGTGCTGACTTTGTGGGTAGTTGTCCATTGCCTAACCTATAGTACGTCCCAGCTCCATGGTTCCTTCTTTGACAAATACTGCCTTTTTATGGTTGGTAGTTCTGAGGAATACATACTTCCCTTGTGTTCCTCTACACTTTATGGGCCTGTCTGTTATCTAGCTGAATGTTGAGTTAGAGAACTGAGTTCAGTTTCAGGCATTTGAAGAGTGGCTAAGGACCGTAATTTTAGGGGCCTCACCTATCTATGTCAGAACAGTAAGCCTGGCCTTTTTCAGTATTTTGAGTTTTATTCTGCATTTTTCTGCTTCCCTCTGTAGGAAACTTCTATTGTGATCCCTTGCAGAGAGCTTGGCAGTGGTAGCCAGGCACCATCTAGTTCTTATGGTGCTCATGCTGATCTCTGATTATTTAAGTTCCAGAGAAATGTCTTAACATGCACAGATTGAAACTTATTTGAAATCTTTTTTCTTTTTTATTCTTCCCTTACAGCACGTTGACTGCTAATTAGACTCTGCTCTTAACCCCATTCCAGAGTCAGAAACTTCTGTAGTTATTTTTGGATTAGCATATAATCAGTATCTTTGAAAAGAAATCTAACAGTCATTATACTCTTCTCATCCTTACCCAAGAGCTTTTTTGCCACTTATGTGTGTGTTTTTCTTCGGTAGGTAACAAGTTTGTCTTGAGATTTGAAGTAGCTCCTAAGAATAAACTAACTAGAATTAAGACATTGTGTCTAGGTATTTCTAAACACCAAAAGAGTCCTTTGGTTTGTTGGTAAGGATCCTACAAATAATAGCTAAAAGAATATGATCACTGGGTTAGGAAACCAGTTTCTAAGTTAAATGTACTGATAGGGGTTTAATTTGATTGTTTTCAGTCCAATTTACCCATTATTAGGCCATTGATAATTTGATATTCTTGTCTCAAAAGTTTTTTACTCATTTCTGAATAGTGACAACAGGGAGTCATGCAAATACTTGATGAGAGGGAACAAAAGAATGTGAAGAAATGCCAAATTTCTTATACAATTATTTGATGGCAAAATATTTTATAACTATTTTTTGAGTAGTGCCTTGATGAATATATAGTGTAAGATCCTTGAAGACAAGGACCATACCCATCTTGTTTATTGAATTCCTAGGGCACAGTACAATAAGTGACAGTGGTAGGTAGGCAATAAATATTTGTTTAATGAATGTTACACAGGTCAAAAATTTGCAATGCCAAATCTACAGGTGCATTTTCACTATGGTATGCAACTTCATTATCATCAGTCATAGATTTTGTTAATTTTGAGTGTGTAATAGAGCTAGGAAAACATGTAAACTTCAAATGGATCCAGATTTATTTTCTACAGACTTTGGATGAATTATTCTTAAAGACAAATACCATCCAGAGGCCCTTGGTATGGATGTGGAATAGAATTGCTACTCTTCTTTTATCCTGGAATTATATTCTGAATTTTTGTGATTGCCATCCATCTTTATTTTTACCAAATTGACTCTACTATATACAGTGTGATCTGCTGGGTGTTTGTCTTTCAAACAGGTACATGAGGGTGGAGGAGGAAGGGAAAAACGAGGAACTGATAACGGTTCAAGTAGAAAGAAAATATTTTGAAAATGATGATGGCAATATATGTACAAATGTGCTTGGTACAATTGATGTATAGATTGTTATAAGAGCTATAAGAGCCCCCAATAAAATGATTTATTAAAAGAACTCAGCTATTTTAAAGGATAATTATAATGATTAATAGTTGCATATTACTAAAATAGATATCAGTGAGGAAAGAAAAACTTCAAGAATGATACTATGTAAAGGTTATTTTGCTTTGTTAAAGTATATTTAGACACGTTTTCCAGAATGGAATCTTAATAGGGTAAAAGCCAGGTGGGAAGGAGGCATGTTTATCAAAGTGGATAGTCACTTGGAATAATTATGTTTCTGTATCCTTTAGGAATGAGGCAATATGAGATAGACTTATTTCTGGATATATAAAATCCAGCAAGTCATTGACATCTTGACTCTAAAATATAAGCATAAATAACTAATGCAGGTTAATTTTAGATTCTCAAATTCTGGGAACTCTGCCAGCATCTGTATCTACACCTAGTGTTACTTATGCAAACTATTGTGAGATGATCACATAATGTTTTTATGGAGAGAAGTACATATCTAATGATTTGTAGTTTAAGGATTAGATTCACTGAATTAGAAAGTGATTTTTTATTTTCAAGCACTCTAGTTGTAGCATTCTGTTTTCAGCTAGAGCCACATTCTTAGTCTGAATCACAAATGATGTAGCATTACATTAATTGTGCCAAACCAGACAGAAATAGATTAATTTTTTTTGGAAATAGATTAATCTCAATCTTAGTTAAGTGATGAGGTGAAAGTTGGATGTAGTGTAGCGGGACTTATATCTTTACCTATGTGATAGAGGCTACTCCTGTAAATATAGTCTGCCAAACCCTAAGCAACAGTTCTACACTGTCCTATAGGTTCTTTGACTCATAATTCACTCAACTTTTATGCAGTTTAGCTTGCTTTGATGAGTCTCAGGGTTTTTTTTGAGTGAAGTGGGGGAAGAGTTATGTTTACTCGATCTTCCTAGCCCCAAATATAAAACCCAGGGTTTGAGATTTCTTAGGAATAGTATATTTGGGTATATTTTAAAAATGTTTTATTACATGTTATGCACTGAAATATAACAATAATTTCAGTGAATGATGTATAAATTAAATAAATTAATTATAAATTATAAAAAAATAAATAAAATAAAATAAATTAAATAAAATTAAAATATACCCAATACTATTCATCTTGGAAACTCACAGGGACAGTCTCCCCTGCTGTATAGTTTCACTATAAGTTGGCATGGAATCCACTCAATTTTCACGGGATAGGTGGTGCATATAATTTTAGCATGTGTGGTTCATAAAAATGCTAATGGTTTGAGTGGACCTGGAGATAATTTGGAAGAAAGATTTACCAATCTACTGAAAAATCATTTGTTGAAAACTGTAGAACACAGCTCTACTTTAACACCTTGGATTGCTTTGAGTCAGAATCAATGGCAGCTATTTATTTTTAAATTCTTACATTGGGTCCTTGAACCGTTTATATTCAGAGCCAGTTAACATCTACATCATACACAACACATTTTGAGTTTTTTGTGTCATGTGTCATTACTGATGAGGGTTGATTATTTTGGCAATTACATGAAGACAAAGGCATAGTATTGGTTTTGATTAGGGTGATCATGTAATTCATCATCCAAATGGAATAATCACTCTGAGCATGAAAAGGAGAGATAATAATAAGTACATCAGAACAATGGGTATAAACGAAAACAGCCCAGTAAACTAATCCTATTAGTTTACTAATATATGGTCACTCTAACTTGGACGCTTTTGATTGCAAATAACAGAAAACACCTCAAACTAGCTTACATAATAAAAGAAATATATTGGCTGGCGAATCTGAAAAGCTTTGTGCTTGGAAGTGGAACAGGTGTGGTTCAATGTGGATTCTGGCTTTGTTCTTGTTTTCTAGACTCACCCTTCTATGTCTGGTTTCCTTCATAGTTGGTGGTAGATTGCTGCCAAAAGCCATCTGGTTATATTCTTTTTAACTTGTCCCTCCCATAAACATAAAATGAATCTTAAACTTTGTGATTGTTATCTGTGTGGCAAAAGGAATGCCTTGCATTAGTGTCTTAAGCTTAGGATAACTGAACATTCTGAAGCAAGCAGATTAGGGTTACCCTGATTCTTAGACTAGTCATAGTCACTCTGGAAACTGGTTATGAAAGCAAGGCAGCTAAATGAAGGGGAAGGTTTGGAATAGATTTACTGCAGAGTCCTATATCATTGCTTAAGTGTCATTTCCCTTAGGGTATTTATTATAGGTTCTTGCAAGAACTTCTTATTCTGCAGCTCGTGTAGTTTGGCCTCGAGTAGGAATTCGTGGTATAAAGTGATTTACTAAGCTGGCAAGGGGAGATTAAAAAACAGTTTACCATCCACTTTTCTAGTTTCTTTTTTCTGTAAGACTGCAATTATTTATTAATATCTTTTTTTTTTAAACAGACTAATAGGGATGCCAAAGGAAAAATATGATCCTCCAGATCCTCGTCGAATTTATACCATCATGTCAGCAGAGGAGGTAGCCAATGGGAAAAAATCTCACTGGGCTGAATTAGAAATCTCGGGTGAGTGGAATCTGAAGCATGTAATGGCAATATTGGTTTATTTGTTGTACATTTTTAGTTAGGTGGATCAATGGAAGACATACTAAACACTACTGAGGTACTGATGTTTAATTTATCTTTTTTATCTGTGATTAAATATCTTTGTTCTCACGCTTGCTTTTGAGATTAATTAGCTTGAGTCAGAATTTGCACCTGGAATTGATGACAGTGGAAATTTAGTTTGGGCGTTAGTATGATTATTTTTCAAATTTAAATCTTTGCTACTCTTCTGTCAGCCTAGAATTGGCTCAGTGGGAAACCTAGAAGCTATCTATTCTAACAAAATATGTAATAACTGTGCTATAGGACCGTAATACATGTTAGGACTTGATAAAATACAATAAAGTCATAAGAACTTATTGCCAGCAAGTTGATTCCACCTCAAGGCAAACCTGCCCTTGTTGGCTTCAGAGGCTGTGAATCTTTGCAGGAGTAGAAAGCTTCATCTTTCTCCCACAGAGTGGCTGATGGTTTCGCACTGCTAATGTAACCCACTATGCTACCAGTGCTACAGATAAAATATACTATGATTTGTCAAAGCGCTCATATCTGCAGCTTAATTATGTAAACACTATCAGGCTATTCTACAAAATGCCTCCCTAGCAATCTTCAGAAATGTCAAGGTCATGAAAAACAAGGAAAGAGTGAAAAACCTGGCAGAGACTAAGATGAGATGACAAAAACAATGTAAGGTATCCTGCACTGGATATTAGAACAGGAAAAAAATGTAAAAATAGGTAAAATTCAACTAAAGTGTGTAGTTTAGTTAATAGTAACATGCCAATGTTGATTCCTTAGCTTTGACAAAAGTACTATGATGATGTCTAATGTAAGATGCTAGTACTAGGAAACAGATAAGGAATATGCAGAACTAATATCTTGTTAGCTATTTTGTAAATAATGGAATTATAACAAAGTTAAACTTACACAATACAAAATATATACAGAATGTTTTTCCCTTAGAGGCTTTCATTCTGAAGCATTAAACCTACTTTATAATGTTAGTAGCAAGAATTATCTATATATTTAGCTAAAAAGTAATTGCTAGATAAGAGACTGGTAATCAGAAGAATAAATATGACTATAACCTGCTAAGAATCAGGGATTTTCTACTTCATTACTGCTGATGGTTTGAGCTGGAAAATTCTTTGTAGTGTCAGGGCTGTGCAGTGTAGGTTGCCAGGCAGTATCTCTTCCATTAGATGCTACTTGTTAATTGCTGTTAAATAGGCTCTGATTCACAGTGATCTCATGTATAACAGAGCAAAATGCTACCTAGTCCTGCACTCTTTTCATGATTGTTGTGTATTTGAATCCATTATTGGCAGCTATTGTGTGAGTCCATCTCATTCAAGATTTCCTTTGTTTCCGGTGACCTTTTACATCGCCAGATATATGATATGCTTTTCTATGGATTGGTGATGCCAAGACTTTCTCTCATTCTTGACAACCAAAAATGTCTGAAGCCAATTGCCGAGTTGATTCTAACTCATGGTGACTGCATGTGTTTCAGAGCAGGATTGCATTCAATAAAATTAGGTGTTAAAGTGGTTATGTATGAGTTTGGCTGCCCACCAGCAAGTCAGAAATTTGAACTCACCAGTTGTTCTGTGAGAGAAAGACAAGGCTTTCTACTACTGTAAAGATTTACAGCT
>NW_022111369.1:42410645-42427507 GCF_000313985.2 Echinops telfairi
TCTCTAGCTTCCACTGTCTCTTACTATCAGAATCTAGCCATGGAAATTGATACATAATTAAAATACCACTTTACCTTTGTTGAGTTTGTAAAATACGTTTATATAAATTATATTACATAATTAATTCTTATTGTAGTTTAGATGATATCACACCTTCTGTAGAAACTGAGGCAAACTGATAATTTGCCTAGGCTTTTAAAGCTAATAAAGGGCCCTGATGTCATAGTGTTTACATGTTGGGCTATGATCCACAAAGTCAACAGTTCCTTCCAGGGACAAACACAGGGTTTTCTACTCTCGTAAACAGTCACAGTCTCAGAAAGTCAAAGGGGCAGCTTTGCCCTATAGGGTCAATATGAGTCAGTATTGACTCAATGGCAGTGATTTTAGCTTTTCTGGTTTATAGCTAATAAGTAGTAAAAACCAGAATTATGAATCAGTCAACATTTCTGAATCTTTTTTATAGTGCGGTAAATTGTTATATCTGCTGCCTAAATGATGAAGTCGTAATATAACTGTTTCATTGAGCATGTTGCATGTAATGCAAAACCTTTGGCCAGAGTTCGCAGCATATATTTTATAATCAGAAAGTTGGAGAAGACGTGTCCTGTGGAAATAAAATGCTTTTTGTGGTGGTTAGCTCTGCCAAATTTTTTTCTGTTCAAAATTGGTAGCTTAGTCCAGGCCCTGGAAAGGTATAAACGTTTTACTCAATTTTCATGGATTATATGAAAGGTACTTTTGTTTTATCTAAGACTTAAAAAAAAAAAAGAAGGCTATTCTACCACAAAAGCTTATTCAATCCTATGCTTTCTATTTAATCATCATGATCTCAACACATCCTCATTATGCTAAATGGCATTTAATACATAGATGGTCCACTATAAAGAATGGTTCTCATGACAAAGCGGTGAGAAGTTAAAGGACTGTAGGCTCCATTTATAAGCAATCAATGGTATTAAGTGCAAAATTAAACTGCTAAAATAAAATATTTTCATGTATTTGCAGTTATTTTCCCACTTTTTATTCCTTGTTGCTTTGCAGTTTTATTCTTGGATCTTGAGTTTAATACCTCAATATCTTGCCTTTTAGGTAGAGTGCGGAGCTTAAGTACATCACTTTGGTCATTGACACACTTGACAGCGCTGCACCTAAATGATAATTATCTTAGTCGCATTCCACCTGATATTGCCAAGCTTCATAATCTGGTTTACCTGGATCTGTCATCCAATAAACTCAGAAGTTTACCAGCAGAACTAGGAAATATGGTGTCTCTCAGGTGAGGAAATATTATAGATATGACTCACTATATAAAATTCTAAATTTATCTGATAAGTAAATTATGGGGTGTTAACTCAGCTACTGTTGGATTTGTGTGTAAGAAGATCAGCTTTAAAATTTAGAAGTTCCTGAATAAAAATGTGGTTATCAACATGTTACCCCAAACTTGAGGTCATGTGAGGTTAAAATAAAAAAAGCTTCAGTTTAGGCTCAGGTATTGGATTATGTTAATCAGAAGTAATTGGGGAAATATGGTTTTCTTGGAAATAACATTTTTAGCAACATAACTGATTGTATAGGGTTAGGTATATTTATATTTCGTATTACAATGTCATAAGTTAGCCTTAAATGTAATAATGGCTTTTTGTCTAATGCCTTAAGGTCTCTTAAGAATTTCTTAAAAGACTTGTATGCTCTTAACACTTATATGTTAAAAATTAAGTTTAAAAATAAGAATCTTGCTGTTCACCATCACCTTACAATGATCCAGTAATGGTCATTCCCTCCCCCCCACCCTTATTTTTGCCCTATATAGATTTCCCGGATTTTTCCAACCATAAATTTAGATTTCATATATGGTAGCCTTTGTTTCCTTTTAATATTTATGTTCTGTGTCACTGATTGTTCATCGTGTGAATATACTGGTTCCAGACTATCTGTATAATGTCACTTTGATTTGCATTTGGTAGGCATTTGGGGAACTGGGAGTAGATTAGTGTGAGAACGATACATAATTTGTACACCTCTAGTTTCTGTTAGATAACAAATATATTATACAACCATTTTAAATTCTGACAGATATTTCATGGTATTTGAATATTAAACAACACTTTTGGATAAACATTCAGAAATATAGCTTGATATTCCAACTTATGAGATGTTGGTTGGAAGATTAAGAACAGCGATTGTAGATATTTGTTAAACTTGACATATTAAACTAAAACAAAAATGTCTTTTTTTAAAACAGGGAATTGCTTTTAAATAACAATCTGTTACGGGTTTTGCCTTATGAACTTGGTCGGCTCTTCCAGCTACAAACTCTAGGTTTGAAAGGTAAGTAAGTCTTTTTTTAAAAATGTACATTCACACTTAATATTGAGGTATTCTGAGGGAAAACACTATAGTATAACACTAAAATGATTGTTATATAACTTTAAAAAATATAAGATGTTAATCTAAAATGCTGATCCTCTGATTTTCTTATGCTCCTCAGCTTGGGATAAAAATAGTTTACATACTCATGTAAATGTATATTTTCTTTCATGTCAGAGTGTAGGTGGAGTTTTGTCTTTAATTCAGAGCTCTAAATGCAGATATTGATTAAACATTTAATTTAATGATTTTGAAGAATGAAGAACAATCAAAGCATTGTCGAATATATACATATTTTGTTTTTCTTTGAAGATTTTTTATGTCTTCATGAAAATGCTATATTTACATTTACTTATGTGATAATCTGCCAAGTTTTCTGTTACTCCACTTTCTGTTTAAGTGACCCAGTATAGATGAGTAAAGCACTTGCAAAAAAGAAAAGAAAGCATGTCTTACTTCATAAGTTTAAATGGCAACTAACAAACTCCAAGGTCAGTAGTTTTAGACAATTAGCCACTCAATAGGAGAAAGATGAGGCTATCTCCTCTTCCAGAGTCACAATCTCAGAAACCCACCGAGACAGTTCTCTTCTCTACAGTAAGGTTGCTCGGAGTCAAAACTGACTCCATGGCAGTGGGAGAACGACTCTCCCTGAGGACACAGACTGTTGAGTGCTTGACTGTTAGTCTAAAAGTTGCTGATTCAAATCTACCCAGTGGTACCTCAAAAGAGAGGCCTGAGGTGATGACTCTACAAGGTCATGGTCTTGAAAACCTTGTGGTTGTACATGGGGTTGCCGGGGACTAACACCTCAGTGATTGTAGCTTTATGTTCTGAGGAAGGTGTAAAGCATGAAATAATTGTTATCTGTTAGGTGCTGTTGAGTCAGTTCTGGCCCTAGTGATCTCATGCACCATAGAACAAAACACTAATCCTGTGCCATCCTCACAATTGTTCTAATTCTTGAACCTATCAGTGCAGCCACTGCGTCAATCTATCTTGTTGAGGGTTTGCTTCTTTTTTGATGCCCCTCCACTTAGAATTATGCCCTCCTGGGACTGGCTTTCCGTGAGCCCAAGTCTTGCCATCCTTGCCACTAAGGAGCATTCTGGCTGTACTTCTTCCAAGACAGATGCCTTTGTTCTTTTGGCAGTCTATGATACTCTCAGTATTCTTTGCGAGCACCATAATCCAAATGTGCATAGGTTCTTCTTTGCCCGTTTTTATTCGGTGCCCAATTTTAATATGCAAAGGTGGAAATTGAAAAATATCATGGCTTTTCTTTTTTGTGTGTGTGAGATGAATTTGTCACTAAAGACTTCAAGTCCTTTTCAATTTTACTTTTCCTCTTTTTTAAAGCCACTCAAACCACTCTGGAGGGATTTTTTGTTTGTTTTGAAAGAAATATACTATATATTTACACAGCCCATCTCAAGAAAGGAATCAACAATAATCTCTTTAAACTCTCCATATGTGCTTGTTTTTGTTTTGGGGGGGGGCACTCAATTTTCAACACTTTAAAGAGATTTTTGTGCAGCAGATTTACTCTTGAGATGTATTGTTTTCTCTCTTGACTGCTTCTTCTATGAACATTGATTGTGGATCCAAGCAAAAAAATTCTTGACAGCCTCAATCTTTTCTATATTTATCATGATGTTTCTTACTGGTGCAGTTGTGAGGATTTTGGTCTTCCTTACATTGATTTATAATCCATACTGAAAGCTATAAGCCTTGATCTTACTTTTAGCAAGCAGGTTGTATCATTTGCATACCACAGTTGTTAATCCAGATGCAGCATTCTTCTTCATATATAGTTCACCTTCTCAGATTATTTGCTCAGCATACAGTTGGAAAAAGTATGAGGAGAGGATACAGTTCTGATGTAGACCTTTCCTGATTTTAAACTATGCAGTACTCACTTGAACCGTCTCTTGATCCATGTACAGGTTCGGCATGAACTCATTGAAGTGTTCAGGAATTCTCATGCATCTCTCGGGTATCCATAGTTTGTTATGATCCATACTATCAAATGTCTTTGCATAGTCAGTAAAACACAAGTAAACATCTTTCTGGTATCCTTAAATTAGTCTTTATAGCCACATGCTGGTGTTTTGTGTGGAAAAGAAACCAAAGAAATTGAGTATTTAAAATAACAATGGAAGGGTGGGGGAGAAAGGGAAACCAATCGCAGTGATCAATGTTTAAACCCCCACTCCCCACCCCAGGTGTCGAACAACAGAAACATGGGTGAAGGGAGCCAGTGAATGGTGTAAGATAAGAAAATAATAATAATTTATAATTTATCAAGGGTTCGGAGGGGGTTGGGGAGAGGCAGGAAAAGAAATGAGCTGATACAAAGGGCTCAAGTAGAAAAGAAATGTTTTGAAAAGGATGATGGCAACATATGTACAAATGTGTGCTTGACACAGTAGATTCATGGATTGTTAAAAGAGCTGTAAGAGCCCCCAATAAAATGATTTAAAAAATAACATTGATATTTTAAAAAGACACTAAGAATTTACTCCCGTTGAGATGCCATTTTGCCATGAAATTGTGAGAGGGGTATGTGTGCCTTTTTTCTACTTCTCATTTTATTAATGAAGCTGCATTCTTCTCTTCTAGTTTCTCAGATTACTTGCTCAGCATACAGATTAAATTAGTATGCTGAAAGATTACAACTCTGATGCACACCTTCCCTTGATTTTAAGCCGTGCAATATTCTCTTGTTCTGTTCAAAAGACTACCTCCTTGTCCATGTTCAGGTGCTGCATGAACACAATTAAGTGTTCTAGAATACCTGTTCTTTGAAATGTTGCCCATAATTTGTTATGATCCACCTAGTCAAATGCCCTTTCATATGCAATAAAACACAAGTACACCAAGTGAAAACACACAACCAAGATCCATCTTATAGAAACAATGATTTGCCTTATTCTGAATCCTCTTTTGATTCTACCTTGACTTTCTGGCAACTCCCTGTTGATACTCTGCTGTAGTCATTTAAAAAAAATTTTTCCAGCCAGTTTTACTTGCATGTAAAATTAATGATATTGTTAGAAAATTTTCGCATTCTGTTGGGTCATATTTCTTTGGGATTGGGAACACATACGGATCTCTTCCAATTGGTTTGCCAGGTAGTTCTTCAAATTTCTTGGCGTAGATTTGTGAGTACTCCCAGAGCTGCATCAGTTTTTGAAGCATTTCAGTTGGTTTCCTGTAAATTCTTGGAACCTTGTTTTTTTGCTAATGCTTTCAGTGCATCTTGGACTTCTTTCAGTACCATCAGTTCTTGATTCTATGCTATCTCTTGAAATGGTCGAACATTGACCATTACTTTTTGACACAGGGCATTCTTTCCATCTTTAAAAAAAAGTAGTTTTATTTGCATATACTTCACATGTCATACAATTTAATCGTTCATATTAAGAAGAGTGTATGGTCATTATCACATCACTTTCAGAAGACTTTCTTCTCATATTCATTGTTGTTCTTGCTCCCTTTCCCCTCAGCCTCCCCTGCCATGCCCATAGATTACTGTCCAGATACTGTCTCTAGATTTACATATCCTGGACTCTATATACAGTAAATCATACAAACACAAAAAGGAAGAAAGCAAACAAAAAACCCCAACAATGACTGGACAAAACATAACAAACCTTAATCAAAAAGCAGAAAATAATAAAAACTGAAATAACTTTAAAATGGATCAAAAGGGAAATTAAATAAGATATTAAATTTTAACCTAATTACATCTGCCATAATTGACTTTACAGTGCTCTCTGTCTAATAGCAAGGCGATTCATAAACTCCATCTTAGGTTCAGAGAGGATTCACTGAGGATAAATCCATGTGAGGAGGATCCTGCAAATGGATTTTGGACTTCCACTATCATCCATAGCTTTCTGCAAACCAGGTGTTTAGAATTTAAACTTCTAATGCTGTTCCCTTCTTTGGATTTGAGTTTTATTACTTAGACTCTTTGGATCACATAGGCTGATATGCTTCTTCCACGTGAACTTAGTTGATACCTCACTTAGAAGCTGCTTGGTTTAAGACCTTTTCATCATCTTTTGATGCTTCTTGCATCATTCGATATTTTGCTCATAGAATCCTTCAGTACGGATAATCAATTTTACAGTTTTCATCAGTTCTTTTAATTTAAGAAATATTGAACCATGTCACCTGCCAATTAATTAGATAATAAGTAGTCGGTTGGTTTTGGAGATTGCTATTCTTTTCTAAAGGTCAGTTTGTCCAACCTTGCACTAGTCACTATTGTTACAATTATTTTGACTTTATCTTGAGGTTTGATATCTGGTTTGGGAACCTCACAGTTTTTTCTAATTTTAGCAGTGGGTGCCTTTATTCTTTCTTATACCTAAGAAAATAGCTTGTCACTTTTCATGAAATAGCTTGCTTGGACTTCAGCATTGCATTCACTATCTGGGTCAATTTAGGAAAAATCGACATTTTTTTGATACTAAGTCTTCCTACTCATGCATTTGGGATCTCTCTTTATCTTTTGATGTTATTTAATGTCTGTAAATAAAGTTTTATGGCTGTTTTCAGGTTGGTCAAAGTGTATCTTTTGATAGGTTTGTCTCTAGGTATCATAAGCTTTTGGTATCTATTGTAAAGCATATTATTTTAGAAAAGTTTTCCCACCTGCTGGGGTATAGATAATAAAATTGATTTCTTAAAGCTGGTTTTGTACTACGCCATCTTGGCTAAACTCACATTCTCTCTAAAAATTGGCACTTCTTTTGAGTTTTATATTCAGAAAATCATTTCATCTGCTAATAGTTTTGCTTCTTTCAAATGTTTACGCATTTAATTTCTTTTCCTTATCTTAATGCATTGATTAGATCAATTTAGTACACTGTAGAATGGAAGCATTAATACTGGATTGAGATGCCGGTAGTTAAGGTTTATTTTGCCAACCTGGCTGATGAACACATGTGGGATTAATTGAAGGGCAGAGAGATAAATGGCTCGGTGAACCTCGCCTGTCTTGTGTCTTGCTCTCTGATGGTCGGACCAGGATGCAGCTGCCTTAGCCAGTACCCTGCTTCAGCTGGCAAGGCTCACTTCCTGCAAGACATCCCTGAGGAGAAGCCACATGGACCTACCCTGATGTAGCCCTGGGTGCTGGAGCAGCCGTGTAGAGACCCCTGCCAGCGCTGAGATGCTTACACGCTCACTGACTGTGCTTTCCTCCTGCAGTCAGCGTCATTGTGTGTGTTTTGTGAGATTGAGGAGGACTGTAGATTGATGTTGGACATATGGGCTGATGTTGGATTCAGGGCTTGGACAGCACTGGGTTGGGATGCTTTCTTTTTTTTTTTTTTTTTTTTTTTTTTTTTTGCTTTCTTAATGTACATTTACCCTTTATATAAAACTCTCTCTTATATACCTATGAGTTTTTGTGGATTTGTTATTCCAGTTTACACAGGCTAGTACATGGATATATTTGTTTTTAACACTCTTATTTTTCTAATATTTTCCTATTAAGAATGATAATGTCATTTATATAATTTTTTGGCAAAAGCCATTTTTTGATGTTTTAGCAATTTTAAAACAGTTTAAAAATTGTTTTAGCAGTTTTCTATTCCTATTTTGCTAACCTGTGCTTAGATGCTAAATTCCATAGGATACTTTCAATATGTTTATTGACATACTGTCTTTCTCATTTAATAAGTTGAATTGGTGTTTGTATTATTGAGATGCCTTCCTCCCTCCACTAATGTAAGCCACACTTAAATTCTTGACAGATAAAATTTGTTACAATGTTTGCTAAATATTTTAATAAGATGCTGGATTTAATTTTATAAAAATTGTCAAGAACTATAGTTTGCCCTATTTATCAAAACCAAACCAAATCCACTGACACTGAGTTGATTTTAAACTATAGTGACCCTTTAGGGCAAAATTGAACTGCTCTTTATGAATTTTGAGGCTATAAAATCTTTATAGAAATAGATTGCCTCATCTTTCTTCTGTGCAGTGGCTGAGAGTTCAGACTGCTGACCTTTCAATTACCAGCTCACTGCACAAACAGCTGTACCACCAGGGCTCCTTTACATTAGCCAGTGATTTTCATGTTGGTGAGAGAAGACATGACATATGTGGGCCAGAGATAGAGGACAGTTTACATAAGCAGTAAGATGGGTTCAGATGCAAGCAATGTACAGTGGCTTGCATTAAAACTGAGGAATCGAGGTCCGCGGATTTAGCTGTTTGTCAGCAAGCTGCAAATATTGTAGCAAGTCAGTCTTCCCAACTTGGGAAGCAAGCCAGTTACGGCCTATTTATATTTAGTTGTTTGACTACTTGAAGAAGCTCTGTGCGTCAAGAGTGAGATAGATAAGCCTTGGGCTCTAGCTTGTTGATATTAGGTACTGCTGTGCAGGCTCCAACTCCTAGCAACTCTGTACTACACTGCTTAGTCTGGTTTTTTCCTCACAGTTAGGCTTAAGCCCTTTGTTGCAGCTACTGTGTCTATCCATCTCTTTGAGGATCTCCTCTTGACTCCCTATTCACTTTACTACGAATGATGTCTTTTTCCTGAAACAGTTCTTGCCTGATACCATGTTAGAAGTATGAGACCAGGTTTCCTTATCCTTGTTTCTAAGAAGCATTCTGGCTATACTTGTTCCAAGAAAGATATATTTGTTCTTCTGGCATGGTAATTGTAATACTCTTTAACAGCTCCATAATTCAAATGCTTCGATTTTCTTTTGGTCTTCTTATTCAATGTCCAACTTTCACAGACATAAGAGGCAGTTGAAAAATTCCATGGTTTAAGTCAAGTGCGCCTTAGTCCATAAAGTGATATCCTTGCTGTTAAACATGTTAAAAGAGGTCATGTGCGGCTGTTTGACCCAGTGCAGTATATCACTTGTTTTTTTTTACTTTGTTTTCATGAACATTGATAGTGGATCCCAGCCAAATGAAATCCTTGATAACGTCTTCAATCTTTTCTTCGTTTATCCTGATGTTATATATTGGCATTTGTGAGAATTTTAATTTTTGTACATTTGAGTTGCAGTCCATTTTGAAGGCTGTAGTCCTTGATCTTCATCTTATCAGTATTTTTGTTTGTTTCTGTTTGTGTTCATGAGTGAGGTAGACCTATGTTTTCTTTATTTTATTCAATTTTCCTTGTCAAGGATCCCTGGTTGCATAGTGGTTATGCATTGGACAGCTAACTGCAAGGTCAGCAGTTTGAAACCACCAACTGCTCCAGGGGAGAGAAACAAGGCATTCTACTCCTATAAAGAGTTACATTTTCAGAAATGTACCCGGGCATTTCTACCTTGCCCTATATTACATAATCACTACAAGTTAGAATTGACTTGATGGCAGTGAGTTTGATTTTTTTGAGTCCTTGTTTGGTTTTTGGATATCAAGGTTTAAGCTCGTGTAATATTTCTTATCTGCAAAATAATTTCTATTTGAAAATTTGATAGAATAGTGCTGTAAAGTTATTTTTGTGTATTTGTGGAAGATATTTAATTTCTACCTTAATATATGTGAAGTCAAAAGAACTAGTCAGGGTTTCTAATTGAAAGTGAATCAGCTTTACTGAACCCTGTTGAATTAGTTAATTGTGCCAGCCTGCCCGATAATCACATGTGGGGCTAATTGAAAGGTGGAGGGATAAATGGGTGGTGAGCCTCGCCTTTCTAGTTCTCGGGTCTCCTGTTTTGTGATGGTTGCACTGGGTGCAGCTGCCTTAGCAGTTCCCTGCTTCAGCTTGCAAGATTAACTTCCTACAAGACATCCCCAAGGAGAAGCTACATGGACCTATCCCGATGCAGCCCTGGGTGCTGGAGCAGCCGTGTGGAGACCCCTGCCAGCGCTGAGATGCTTACACGCTCACTGACTGTGCTTTCCTCCTGCAGTCGGCATCATTGCCTCTGTTATGTGAGGTGGAGGACTTTGTGGACTGGTGTGGTTAATGGGTTAATGTTGGATTTGTGGGCTTGGGCAGCATTGGGTTGGGATGTTTTCGTGATGCACATTTTCTTTACATAAAACTCTCTCTTATACATGAGTTGCTGTGGATTTGTTTCTCCAAAGTACCTAGACTAATACACCTATGTAAATAAAGCTTGTAGTTTTTCTGAGCTTTCAGTTTTATTTCCCTAAAACTGTTAGTAAATTTCTCTACACTTTTTATAGACTGTTCTATTTAAAGATACAGCTTCCCTCTTCTTAACTATTTGCTTTATATCTTTTATTAGCTTCACCATATGTTTGTTAGTTATGTTCTTCAATGGATCATTGTTGAGTTTCATTTTTTAAAAGCGTATTAATCGCTGTTTGTTTTGGTATGTAGTAAATTGTCTATCACAAAACATTTGCCAACTCAATTTTTGCATGTATAATTACTGTATATACTGAGGATAAGCTAAGATTTGTGTTGGCTTATACTCAAGTATATATGGTAAGCGACATTGATTACATTTATGATGCTGTGCCACTATTACTACTTACTTATTCCATATTATTCTACCACTAAATTATTCTCCCCTGAGTAGTGACTCCCCCTGTTCTCGTTCCCTGCTACTTCTAGTCATCACTAATGAGCCTGTTTTATCTATATCTGTTTGTTTTATATAAGTGGGTTCAATTGTTCTTCTCAGACTAACATTTGAGCATATATCCAAGGATCATCCATTTTGCAGCAGACGGCAGGACTTCATTCTACTTTATGACTGAGTAGTTCCACTCTATGCATACACTACATTTTGTTTATTAATTTCTTGATGGGCTTTTAGGTTCAATTTTTGTACTATTAATAGAACTATAGCAAACTTTGTATTCCTCTTTTCACTTCTTTTGAGCCTATAACAAGGATTTGGACTGCTGGATCATATGATATATTTGAGATCCACTGTTTTCATTCCAACCAACAATGGTGAATCAATTTCTATACATCCTTGCCTGAAACCTCTTTCATTCTTGTTTTTAATTGTGGTATTCTCATAGGTGTGAAGTGATATTTTCTCATTGTGGTTTTGATTTTATTTCCCACATGACATTGAACATCTTTTGTTAACCATTTTTATACTTCTTTGGTGAGATAAATAGCATAAATATTGAAGGTGTTTGCCCAGTTTTTGATGGAGTTGTTGGGTTTTTGTTAAGTTATAAGAGTTCTTTATATATTTTAGAGATTACAGGTATGTATTTGGATATTAAATCCTTATCAGATATAGGATAGCCCCAAAATTTTCTCCCATTCTGAAGGTTATCCTTTACTATGTGAATTAGTCTGGGTATACTAGAGAAACAAAATTTATAGACACTCATATTTTATAAGAGAGAGTTTTACATAAAGGGTAAGTGTACATTAGGAAAGCATCCCAATCCAGTTCAGTGCAAGCCCATAAGTCCGAGATTAGCCCCAATGCCCAACACTGATCTACAAAGTCCTCCTCAAACTCACAAAGCACATGCAATGAAGCTGAATGCAGGAGGCAAGCTGAATCAGTGAGCGTGTAAGCATCTGAGTACTGGCAAGGGTCTCCATGCGGCTTCTCCAGCACCCAGGGTTGCATCAGGGTAGGTCCTTGTAGCTTCTCCTCAGGATGTCTTGCAGGAAGTGAGCCTTGCCAGCTAAGGCAGAGAACTAGCTAAGGCAACCGCAACTGGTCCGACCATCAGAGCACAAGAGACAAGACAGGTGAGGCTCACTGATCCATGTATCTCTCCGCCTTTCAATTAAACTGCCCTTCAATTAATCCCACATGTGTTCATCGGCCAGGTTGACACAATAAACCTTAACAATCACAATCTACCCCTTGCCAACTTGGCATCTGTACCCAATTCTTTAGCCATACATATAATTTTCAAACAAACAATAACAAATTCATATCTGTACCTATTAGGATAAAACTAAAATGAATACAATTAAAAATGTCCCATCCTCATTTAAACATAACATTTTATAAGTGAACAAAACAAAAATATCCTATGCCTAACAATTGCGGTTAAGTAACACCTACACCGTAATCCTATAATCCTATGAGTATATTCATGGAAGTTTGTAAGCCATCTACTTCCTGCCTTTATCCCCCCAATTTTGAGTATCAAATTTCTATACTGCCCACTTACAACAACCCAGTGCTCTGAGGAGACAATTATATTCTTTGATGTGAAGAATCTTCATTCCAGTTGGAACTTTGTGAGCCTGCATCCATAAGCAAAGTCAAATCAGGACAGGCCATCTATAAAGTCTGCAGCAGTATACACCAGTTCACAGGCTCAAATAACTTCTCTTCATCTGGTCGGGTTCTGGCCAACTCAATGTGTGCTGTCTCACTTAGCCTCCCCAGGGTGCCCATTGGTTGCCTTGACTTTAGACCATGAGCTCGTCAACAAGCCTAACCCCCCTCATGCTAGGTCATAAACTTTAGATCAGTCAGCCCGCTCTTGTCTTCTCTTTTTCCTGTAAACCAAATCCACAGGTGTTAGTGGCCAGACTCAGCCCATCTCTTTATTGCTGCATTTCTTCCACTTCCCTGAGACAGCTAATACACTGGCAGTTCTTCAAATCTCGAGGGCTGCTGGGTGCAAGTCAAGGAAGCAGACAGCTGAGTCCTCTGTAGAGTAATTCAGGCAATCCAGCCACAGGCAAATAGCAAGGCAGGGCACCAACAGCCAGATGACAGGGTCCGACAGTCTCCAGCTCAAGTGATGTATACTCCAGTAGCGTGGCGAAGCAGGTCTTGAAGGAACCTCAAACTATAGCAACACGGTTCCATGGTTAGGTGTCCCACGGGTAGTGTAGCTTGCAAGTTGAGGCAAAGAACCAGCTAAGGCAGCCGCACATTGGTCCATTCATCAAAGAGCACGAGGCAAGAAAGGTGAGGCTTGCCGATCCATTTATCTCTCCACCCTTAAATTAATCCCACATGTGTTCATTGGCCAGGTTGGCACAATAAACCTGCCTATCACAGTATGTTAATGAAATCCTTTGATATTTGATGAATAAAAGTTTAACATTTTTTAATCAGGTCTTATTTAACCTTTATTTTGTCTTTTGCTCCTCATGCTTTTGGTGTAATATAAAACCTATTGTTTAAGAAATGGTTTCTCATGTCATATCCCTATATTTTGTTCATAGGATTTTAAGATTTTAGCTCTCACATTTTGTTCTCTGATTCATTTTTATATATGGTGTGAGGTATGGCTCTATTTTCATTCTTTGGTTTATTGAAATCCAATTGTCCTAGCATCATTTGTTGAAAAGACGCTTAACTCATTGAATTTACTTAACCTCCTTGTTGAAAATCAGTTCACCATAGATGCATGAGTTTATTTCTAGACTCTTACATCTATTTTATTTTTCTTTATGCCTATTATTATACCAAGTATGAGTTCTCTTAGGTTATTGAGGTTTTTTTGTTTGAATTGCTTTGGCTATTTGGAGAAGTCTAGGTAGTACAGTGTCTACATACTTGGCTTTGAACCCAAAGGTTGACTGTTGTGCCCACCAACTGCTATACAGGAGAAAGATGGGTCAGTCTGCTGTAAAGATTAAAACCTTTTGCAGCAGTGCTGCTCTGTTTTATTGAACACGGAGTTAGAATAGACTCAACAGCAATGGGTTTGATTAATGAGTGGGTAAACATCTTCAGAGTAGGATTTGTGGGTTGCGTGGTCCAAACCTATTGCTACTGAGTTGATTCCAGCTCATAGTGACTCTCTATAGCAGTGGTTCTCAACCTTCCTAATGCCGTGACCCTTTAATACAGTTCCTCATGTGGTGGTGACTCCCCAACCATAAAGTTATTTTCATTGCTACTTCATAACTGTAATTTTGCTACTGTTATGAATTGGGCAACCCCTGTGAAAGGGTCGTTTGACCCCCAAAGGGGTTGCAACCCACAGGTTGAGAACTGCTAATCTATAGGGTTTCCAAAGCTGTAAATCTTTATGTGAACATGTAACACCTTTCTGCTGTAGAGTGGCTAGTGAGTTTGAACCCTGACCCTGCAATTAGCAGCCTAACATTTACTGTAAAGGGCCTCCAAGGAGGCTCCTTAAAAGTTGCAAAGTAAAACCAAACCAAACTCATTACCATCAAGTTGATTCCAACTTTTAAAGCTTGCTAAACTTTATAACACACTGCCAAACTTTCTAAAAACAGGTTTATCATTCTGCATTACCACCAAATATATGAGAGTAGCTACACATCTTTGTGAGCATTTGACCTTGTTATATACATCAA
The DNA here is from genome assembly GCF_000313985.2 of Echinops telfairi. Taxonomy (NCBI): domain Eukaryota; kingdom Metazoa; phylum Chordata; class Mammalia; order Afrosoricida; family Tenrecidae; genus Echinops; species Echinops telfairi. The sequence continues at coordinate 42,425,260 of NW_022111369.1, forward strand.
ATTTTTTTTTAACAGGTGATGGGCGGTAGTAATATTGTAGTTTCAAATTTCATTTCTGGAATATCTAATGATGACTATCTTTCTCATCTGCTGCTTCCCATCTCTTTCTTCTTTGATGAAATGTGTCTTTAAATCTTGCTTACTTTTGTAATTGGGTTGCTTCTTTTCCCTAATTAATTGCATTTTGAGAGTTTATAATAGATTTAGTGTAGAACTCCTCTTTTAGATATGTGTTTTGCAGATTTTTCTGCATTCTGTGACTTGTATGTATTATTTTCTTAACTGCCTTTTAGAGAGCATTTTTATTTTTATTTTGAGGAAGTTCTCTTTACCACTTTGCTTCTGTGAATCATTTCTTTGGTATTTCATGTAAGAAATCTGATCTTTTGAAGATTTTATTCCAGAAATTTTATAGTTCTATGCTTTACGTATAAGTCTATGTTCCATTTTCTATGAATTTTTATATATGGTGCAAGAAGTATTTCTTTGTTGTGTATATATCCAATCATTTCAGCACTATTGAGAATTATACTAATACTCACATTCAGTTACCATTGGAACTTGATTAAATATCAGTTGATGATAGCATCTTGGCAAGAACTACTTCATGCTTGCTCTCCTGTCCTGTTCCCAACATGGTAGACAAAGCTGGAACTGCTGAGATCCAGTAGGGGCCAGACTAACTTAATGCAACCGCATCAAGGACCAAAGATTCACAGGTGGCCATCGCCGTTTTCTAATGGAGGTGGCTGGTAGATCTGATCTTTGGCCCAGACCCAGCCATGATTCTAATAATTGAGCAAAGGATTTAGATCCTGTGGACTGTGTATCTGGTAGACTCCATATCATTTAATGTTTTGTTTTCTATCTCTTTTGAGTGATTCCCTTAGATAAACTTTACTATTAGTAATTTTCTTTTCATCTGTGTCTAATTGGTTTCTAATGATTGTGACTCCTCCAAATAAGATTTATCGTCACATAAAATACCCAAATGTTGATGTATCCTACTAGATGATTTTTTTTCCTCCTTTTTGATGAATTTTGGCTAAGGTTTACCTGTGTGGCTGTCACCTAGATCAAGATTTCTGTCACCCTCAGGATGTTTCCAATCTTCCAGTCAATTTTAAGCTATCAGCCAGATTTGCAAATTAGTTACACATTTTTACACTACTAGCACTGTGTAAAAGGTCAGATACCTTACTTTCGTTAAAATGCTTTGTTGATCAATATTTTAGATTTTTAACTCTTTGTTGTGTGTTTTCTGCATTTTAACTTTGCTTTTGCTTTAGCAGTTAGGCTCTCTCATTTCTGTGCGCTCTATTTCTCTCCCCAAATCTGTCTGAAAGTCTTTTGTTGTATATTCATCTCACGGAACCTCTTTTATTTCTTGAGGGAGTAGTCTGCTAGTGAGTTTGAACTGATGCACTTTATAGTTACGCAGTGCAGTGTTTACCCAATAGCACCACCAAGACCCTTCTCTTTAAAAATAAGTGTACAATTATTTTTTCAAGAAATCAGGTTGTGAAAATTTTTTGGAATTAACCATGATTAATAGGTATGTGTGTTTGAATTTGACAAATCTAAGTTTTAGGAAAACTGTGTGTGTGTGTGTGTGTGTATATATGACAATGCTTTTGAAGTTTTTTTTTAAACTATCTTTTCAAGAAGTGCTTCAAATTTATATAATTTCATGAAATTTAAAGTTTTATACATCTTTTATCATATCATAAAAAGTCTAATAAATTGTGTTTTAATTTTTGTCTTTTGTACTAGGCAATCCTTTATCACAGGATATTCTGAACTTATACCAGGACCCAGATGGAACCCGAAAGCTACTGAACTTCATGCTTGACAATCTTGCAGGTAATCATTAATGACAAAGCAGAGAGTTGTACAGAGATGGTAGTTAGCTAACATGCTGCTTAAGAGCAACTGACGATTTTATATAAAGACCTTACAGGTCTGGTGTGCCCAAGAAACTATGACTTTCTTTTTATATATGGAGTACTTTCTATTTACTAAGCAATATGTTAGAAGTTTCAGGTACATTATCTGGTTCAATTTTCCCAACAATCTTAGGAGATTTAAAAAAATAATTTTATTGGGGTCTCATACAACTCTTATCACAATCCATACATACATCAATTGTACAAAGCACATTTGTACATTCGTTACCCTCATCATTCTCAAAACATTTGCTCTCCATGTAAGCCCCTGGCATCAGCTCCTCCTTTTTCCCCTCTCGCTC
>NW_022111369.1:42430137-42485264 GCF_000313985.2 Echinops telfairi
TTTTTTTTAATTACTCTTAAGGTTAACACTTTCTTTGACCCTACTGTTTTTTTATCTTAAGTAATTACACTTCAATGTTGGGTGTGTATTATTCTAGGCTTTTTTGTTGGTATTTTTGTGTAAAAACCATTAATAGAAATTTTATAGTATTACTTTTCACATGTGGCTTTTAGTGTGATAAAATTTATCAGAATTTATTATTATGCTTTTCTCTATTTTCACTCACCAATATTTGTAGGTTGTCTTACGCTATAGCCTATATATCCATTTATCCATCCGTTTTTATTTTTAATGGCTGCATAGACTTCTATTTTATAGGCATTATTTAGACACTTTCCACTATTTTTTGCTATTAACAGTGGTATGATAAACCTCTTTTGAAAGCTGATTCAAATCAATGGGTTGTGTGGCAGATCCTCAGAAATAACATTGCTGAGTCACAGGGACATGGATGTTTAAAAGTTTAAAATGATGCCAATTTGTCTATCAAGAATCTGGAGCAATTATATTTGTACCGTCTGTACATGCTAGTAGGAGCCCTGGTGGCACCGTGCGTTCAAAGTTCAGGTGCTTCCCCCCACAGAAGGTTAGAAGGAAGGGATGATTCATCCAAGGTGCAGCATAGCACCCGACGAATCACACATCATTCCTCTAGTTCCTGATGAATATTTCCTTCCCCCCACTCATGACCCAGTTCTAACTTACAAATCTGGCTAGACTGGAGAACACACATTGGTACAGGTAAGATCTCTTGACACATGGAATTCCGGAAAGATAAACGCCTCAGGAACAGTAAGGGAGTAGCCATATCATGAGGGTAGGGGGAAGAGTGAGAAAGGGGGAAGCAATCACAAGATTGGATAGAACGTCCCCCTTCCCCCAAGGGGACCATTAACAGAAGTGTGGGCGGAGGGAGACAATGGACAGTGTAAGATATGAAATAACAATAACAATATATAATTGATTAAGGACACACCAGGGAAGGGAGGAGGGGAAAGAGGAACTTATACCAAGGGTTCAAGTAGGAAAATGTTTTGGAGATGATGATGGTGACATTTGTACAAATATGCTTGATACAATTGATATATGGAATGTTACAGAGTTGTAAGAGCCCCTAATAAAGTGATTAAAAAGAGTTGGATTGCCAACCTCACGGTTGGTGGTTCAAACTCATCAACAGCTTTACTAGGAAAAGATGAGACGGACTGTTCTTCCCATAAAGACTTCCCATAAAGTCTAAGAAACTCTAATCCTACTCTGTCTCGTAGGGTTACTGAATTGGAATTCACTTGATGGTAGTAGGTTTGGTTTGATACGTAAAACTATGCAAGTAGCTGTCTCTTAATGCAGTTATCAATCCTTGATATTAATAACTTGAAAATTTTGTCAGCCTGGGTAAGTTATCTCATTTAAAACTTTTTATTGGTGTGGAAATTGAACATCTTTTCATATGTTTGTTGGCTCTTGGATATTGGTGAACATCATGCATTTGATTTTTGGTCTATAATATATTCACACATTGCTTAACATCTGTGATACGTTTCATGAAAAAGGACATCAGGTGATTTGGACATTGTACAAAAACGATGTTATATACACATAGTCCCCAGGTCATAAATGTCTGACTACCTAAAATGGTTGGTAAAAATAAATGGGTGCTACTTTGATGTGCTATTGGTATTATTATTATTATTATTATTGTAATATTATGTTAAAAGTGTTTTCACAAATCTAGAAGTGTTTCATTTTCTCCCCCTGCGATTTGCATACAAGCAACATTAGATACATATGTTGGGTGTGCTGGAACTTATGTGTAGCTGTCTGTTGACACTCCTTATTTTCTATTTTCTGATCGGGATTTCTGAAGTCTATTACTTTATTATGAAGAACCAACAAGTTTGTCTTTGAAAGAGTACAGCTGGAATCTCCTTAGAAGCAAGGATGGCAAGAATTTGTCTCATGTGCTTTGAAGATGTTATCAGAAGGGGCCAGTCCTTGAAGAAGGACACTATGCCTGATAAAGACCTGATAAAAAACAGAATGGCCCTCAGTGAGATGGATTTACATATTTATTGCACCAATGGGCTCAAACATAGCAATTGTGCTGATGGTGCAAAGTGTTATGTTCTCTTGTACGCGGGGTCGCTGTGAGTCAGAACTGACTGGACAGCACTAACAACGTCAGAACCTTATCGGGCCAGGGACATAAGTGCAGCTAGAATTACCTCATTGGATGGGTTTTGACGTACAAATATATGAGGGGGTAGGCATCCCCCCCCCCCAAAAAAAAAAAAACCCAGAATTCTTTTTTCAAAGCTATGTATTTAAGTGTTTTTGTTTTAATGAATCATTTTATTTGGGGGCTCTTACAGTTCTTATAACAGTGCATACATGAATTTTATCAAGCATATTTGTTCATATGTTGCCATCATCATTTTCAAAGCATTTTCTTTCTACTTGAGCCCTTGATATCATCTCCTCTTTTCCTCTTCCCTCCCTCTTTGATAAATTATCAATTATTACTTTCATGTTTTACACATTCTGCTGTCTCCCTTCATCCACATTTCTCTTGTTCATCCCCCTTGTGGTGGGGATAGGGGGTTTAAATTTTTTTACAAAGCAACCATATCACCTTCAAAGTACTTTCAATTGCATTTAATCCGTTTGTCAAATCTGCGATTCCATTCTGGGAAACATTTTTCAAACTCACTTATTTGGATGGTGGACAGCATCTGCCTTGTTTTTTCTTCACCTCTTTTAAGTTGTCAAATTGCTGTTCTTTCATGTCCCTCTTCATTCACAGAAAGTTGCACAGAGTGAGGTCAGGTGAGTAAGTGGGACAGGAGAGGCATGTTGTTTTCTGTTAAAAACTGGCACACTGAGATGGCTGCTTGAGCAGGTGCATTGCTACGGTGGCAAAACCAGTGCCCTCTCTGCACAAATCAGGCATTTTTTGTCACACACTGTCACACAATTTGTTCAGAACCTGTAAATAGAAAGCATGATTAATAGTCTGACCCAGTGGAACAAACTCCAAATACACTATGAGTTGCTATTTTCAACCCTCAAAATGAGGTTTATAATCATCATTTCACCTATTTTGAAATGAGAAAATCACTCATACATTTAAGTTTTTCCAGTAACGCTGTCCTTGTAAGCTGTGTTCAACATCACAGCAGTTTCTGCGGCATTTTTCCCAAGCAGGAAACAAAATTTCCAAGCCAACATGCTCTTCTCTCTTAAATTGGCTATCATAAAAAAGTTCGAGTGAAAGTGTTTTTAGGAAAAAGTTCATTGTGACCAGAGAGAATCTTCCCAGGTGATGCCACTGGGTGCACTAACTCAGAGCAAGTTGCTCATGCTTAACTAGAAGGAAAAATGCATACTCACAAAGCTCCATTTAAACATGGAGTGTTTTCTGTTACTGTTTGGGTACCTTATCATATTTTGATATATTAATAAAGATGACTTGTGATCATTAGTTAAGATAGGGTGTCTTAGTATTCTAGAGCTATAGTAACTATCATGAAGTGGATTGCCTTAAAGAACAGAACTCTCTCAGTTTGCCAGGCTAGTAGATTGGTTGTACAGTGAACCCTCGCCACTTCGCGCTTCGACTTCCGCGGCTTCACTCTATCACGGTTTTTGCGTAACAGCACCCACTGCCTACACCCACTCCTTCAGAGGAAAAAGACGGCGACCCACCTGTAGAGTACATCCCTTAAGTCATTTCATAGGCTATTACAGCATTTGTAAGAACTATGTATAATAATACTGTATGTGAAATATGTAATACTGTAAACTAGATGCCATAAATAACATAATAAATAATAAATGATAATTGTAACGTCCAAAATGTTTTACTGTATTTTCCCTTTTTCGTTTAATAAATTGGGTAATACGAGTGTAATGGTGACTAAAGGGTGTTTTTTCATGTCCTCTATGCTCTAACTATGAAAATATTTGATTTACAAATAAGGAATCCTACTTCGCGGAATTTCATTTATCACGGTAGGGTCTAGAACCGATTAACCGCGATAAACAAGGGTTCACTGTAATCTGTGTCACTTCCTTCTGAGGGCTCTCATAGAGGAATTGTTCATGCCTTTCTCCTAGTTGATTCCTACTTGAAATACTTGGAATTTCTTTGCTGCTTGTAGATAGATGCATGGTGTCATCTTCATGCCTTAACTTTGCCTCTTTCCAGTGTATGTACCCCCTCTCATAAGACAATACTCAGAAATGAGTAAAACGCACCTTATTCCTATATGACTTTGTTTACTTGTTGCATGTACAAAGAAAAACCCTGTCTCTCTAAATACGGGGGCATTCACAGGTACAAGGATTGGACCTTAAGCACAGTATATAGAGGAACATAGTACATTATGGGAAACATCAAAATATCTGCCTCATTTGTTTTATTTTGAGAAGTTTCCAAATTTCTGATGTTTTAAGCACGTTAGTTTAGATGGAACTTATAAGGAAATCAGAAGCTGGTTAGCTCCTTGTTTGTTTATATTTTGGGGTTTCTATTTTGGGACACTTGCTATGATTTTGCTATGGCATTTTTAGTGGGTACCATTATTAGATTTAAAATATGTTGAACTAGCTGCATGAGCTGTCGTTTTATTATAACTTTGCTTGCCTGGAAAGATGAGGTTGTTAGGTGCTATTGAGTTGGCTCTGACGCATAGCAACCCTATGCATAACAGAACAAAACACTGCATAGCCCTGCACCATCCTCACAATTGTTTCTATGCTTGAGCCCGTCGTTGCAGCTACTGTGGCAGTCCGTTTCGTTGCTGGTGCCCTCTCTTTTGCTGCCCCTCTACATTATTAAGCATAATCCCCTTCTCTAGGCACCAACTGGTGTCTCCTGACAAAATGTTCGATGTATGTAAGATGAAATCTTGCCATCCTTGCCTCTGAGGAACACTGTCCATACTTTTTCCAAGACAGATTTGTCTATCCAATTAGTAGTCCCTGGTACTTTCAATATCCTTCTCTAGTATCATAATTCAAATACATCAATTTTTTTTCAGTCTTATTATGAGGAGATTGAAAATATTATGGCTTGGGTCAGGTGCACCTTATTCCTCAAAATAACATTCTTGCTTTTCAATAAGCATTCACACAAAGAGATCTTGTGTGTCCCAATGCAATGATTTCTTGATTGCTGCTTCTGTGAGCATTGATTGTGGGTCCAAGCAAGCCAAAATCCTCAACAACTTCAACCTTTTTCTTTATCATGATGCTGTGTATTTGTCCAGTTGTTAGGGCTTTGGTATTTGGTTGGAATCCATAGTCCTCCTCACTTTCAGCAAGCAAAGTTGCATCATCTGCATATTGCAGGTTGTTAATAAGCTTTCCTTCAATCTTGATTCCACCTTCTTTATATAGTCTGGCTTCTCTGATGATTTGCTCAGGTTGAACAAGTATGGTGAGAGGATACAATCCTGACACATACTTTTCTTGACTTTAAACCATACAGTATTTCCTCATTCTGTTGGCACAATTGCATCTTGGTCCATGTACAAGTTCCATGTGAGCACAAGGAAGTGTTATGGAATTAATTCTCTTTCTTATTAGGCTATCTGTAGTTTGTTATGATCCACACAGTTGAATGCCTATGTGTAGTCAATAAAAAAACACAAGTAAACGTCATTTTGGTATCCTCTGCTTTGAGTCAAGATCCATGTAACATCAGCAATGATATTCCTTGTTCCATTTCCTCTTTTGAATCTGGTCTGAACTTCTGGCAAATACAGTTCCTTCATCTGTACTGCTGCAACCATTGTTGGATCATCTTCAGCAAAATTTTACTTGCATGGTGATATTACTGATTGATATGTAATTTGAGCATTCGAGTGGAATGAGCACAAATACCGATCTCTTCCAGTCATTTGGCTAAATAGCTGGCTTCCAAATTTCTTGTCGTCGACGAGTAAGTGCTTCTGGTGCTTTATCCGCTTATTGAAACATTTCAGTTGGTAGTCCATCATTTCCTGAGCTTTGTTTATGGCTAATGCTTTCAGTGTTGCTTGAACTTCTTTTTCAGCACCTGGTTCCTGCTCTTAAAGTCACCTCTTGAAACGGTTAAATGTCAAGTACCGTATATACTCATGTATAAGCAGAGTTTTTTTCAGCACGTTTTTAGTGCAATTTTTGTGGTAAAATTAGGTGCCTCAGCTGATATTCAGGTCGGCTTATACTCGAGTGTATATGGTAGTTCTTTTTGGTACAGTGACTGTGTATTCTTTCCATCTTCTTTTGATGTATCTTGCATTATTCATTATCTTGTTCCTGGAATCTTGCAGTATTACAACTAGGGGTTTGAGTTTTTTCTTGAGTTCTTTCATATTAATATTTAGCAAGCATGTTTGTCCTTTTTGTATTTCTAACTGTAGGTCTTTACACATTTCATTATAATATTTGATTTTGTCTTCTCAAACTGCCCGTTGTCATTTTCTACTCAGCTTTTTGACTTCATTTCTTCCTTTTGCTTTATCTGCTCTTTGATTAAGAACAAGTTTCAGTCTCTTTTGACATCACTTTCATCTTTTGTCTTTCTTATCTTTGTAATTACTTTTTGCTTTCTTCATGAATGATGTCCTTGATATCCTCCCACAGCTCATCATGATTTCTGTCATTAGAGTTCACGAAGCAAATTTCACAAGATGTTCTAGAAATTCAGGTGGGTTAAACTAAAGGTTGTATTTTGTCTTGTGTGGACTTGTTTTAATTTTCAGTTTCAATCTAAACTTCTGTCTGAGCAGTTGGTAGTCTGCTAGTTTTTCGGTAGTCTCTTCCCACAGGCGTTGTCAGTTTGGCCTCTGTGTTTTACATCTGTAGAAATCCATGTGTATAGTCATCATTTGTGGTGCTGAAAAAAGGTATCTACTATGAACAAGTTGGAACTCCAGCATCGTTCCTGTTAACAAGACCTTATTTTTCAACTACAATTCCTTCCTCTGTTTCCAACTTTTGCATTCCAATTGCCAGTAATTATCAATACATCTTGATTGCATGTTTCTTTAATTTCTTCATCACTCTCTTTGGTTGGTCCATACATTTGAATAATAGTTGTATTGATTGGATTTCATTGAATGTGGATAGATAATAATCCTATCACAGACAGCATATACTTCCAGTTAGATCTTAAAATGACCTTTTTGACAATGAATTTGTCATTCTGGGATTGAAAAGATATGGACTGTGATAAATAATGTTCATGCCATTCAAAAGTATGACTGCTATAGAAAACATAACATCCTTTCAGTAGACTTATGGCATACCACAATGGTTAATAGTATTTACTCTTTGAAATCTTGTATACTTTGGCCAAAACTTGTTTGTGGCTGAATAAAGATGGGAGTCTTTTTATTTTTAAGCAAATAAAATTTTTCAGAGTCCAGATGACATAAATCATTAACCACTCAGTTGCAAACTAAAAGGTTGATGGTTCAAGTCCACCAAGAGACACCTCAGGACACTAGGCCTGGCATTTAGTTTCGGTGGGGGGGATGAGTGGGGTGGCATGGATATCAGCCATTGGGAGCACTGTGGAGTACAATTCTACTCTGACATACCTGCAGTTTTCATTAGTTGGAGTCGAATCTATACCAACTTGACTGTTTTTTTCCTGCTTTCATGCCCTGGGTAAGCCTGCAAACAGGAATTAAATCATCCTATACTTGTAGAATATTTTAGGGATTTGAAAAGGGGTTAATTAAATCGTAATAAAATTTCTGCCTGGTTGTTGGGGAGTATATAATTTCATGATATTGATAAAGATAATCTGACATAATGTTAAACTAGTATCTTCCTTTTTCTGTACAATTTACTTCTATTACCATTTTGCACTGCTTTTATAAAGGATTCATAGTAACATAGTGGGTTATGTATTGGGCTGCTAATCACAGGTCAATAGTTTGAAGCTTCCAGCCACTTCATGAGAGTAAGATTAGGCTTTATATTCCCATAAAGACTTACAGCCTCGGGAACTCTCTGGGGCAATTCTACCCTGTCCTATAGTGTTGCTATGAGTCTGAATTGATTTAATGGCAGTTAGTATATTTATAAAGAAGGGAAATACTAAAATTAGGAAATAAAAGCGCCATTATGAAATTGAATAGTTTTTATTATAAAGTCATGTATTTTTTATTATAAATATTTTGGGGGTTTAGTTTTATCAATATATTGTAACTTAATGTAGCTTTGATTTCTTAGTAAGGAATTAGGTTTAGTCAGGAGAACTTGCATACTTAATAAAGGCATTGAAATGAAGACTATTAATTTTTTTCCCCTTAAATCCCAGCTAGTGAGGTTCCTAATGTTCTTTTCTAGTACTGTATGTTTTCTGTATACCTAATTTTATACTTCCTTTAGTTTTTATATCTTTATTAAATCCAACATTAAGTTTTTAAGCTTGTGAAGTAGTATAGTTGGAGATAATTTGATTTGGTTTCATAAAATAAATAGATCCAATTTTAGAAACACACACAATTTAATTAAAACAATTTTTTTTTCTTTGCAGTTCATCCTGAGCAGCTTCCTCCGAGGCCATGGATTACATTAAAAGAACGAGACCAAATTCTGCCCTCAGGTAAATGAGTTTTTCTTTTTAGTGGTTTTCAGAAGTATTTGAAATGCCATTTAAACTTTGTGACATATAATTAAAACAGACCTTTCTTTACACTTGCACTGGTACATGAGTGTTAAAAATACTAATGGGTATACCAAAAAACATTCATACTATCATAAGCTTATGTACAAGTTCTTATATCTTAACAATACAGCACTTGGTTTTAGAATTATTTCTGTAATATACCTTTCTAGATGTCATGTACAACTAGAGTCCACACAGGACATTGGTGGACTTAAGGAAAATGAGTAATAATATTTTAAACAGCTTGGGTATTTTATTGACTGATAGCATTCTTTCAGTGGAAGAATGATTAAACCGGTCATAGCTGTGGGTTAACCATTGAGCTGCTCCAACTGTAATGTTGACAGTTTGAACCCACCAGCTGTTCCATGAGAGAAAGATGAAACTGCTCCCCTGAAGATTTACAGACTCTGAAGCCCTAAGGAGCTGCTGCGTCTTACTAATACGGTCATTCTGAGTTGGCATTGACTCCATGGCTATGGGATCACTTGTGTGCACGCTCTCCCTTCCTCCCTCTGTCTTTCTCCCCCTTTCCACACCCCACTCCCTCTCTTTTAGAAATGCTACAGGGTGAGTATTTGAAAAATTTAAGGGCTTATCATTTCTAGAACTGTAGTAATCTAGAAAATATAAACCTTTATCTCTTTCTTGATACATATTTTTTGACATTGCAGGACTTCCTATTAACATGTTAGACATTTTAGGATTGGGGATTCTGCTTTATATATATTGCTATGAATTAATACTTAACCAAGTGCCTTTTCTTCTTTTTTAAATCACAAGAGTAGTACATTTTCATGATACCTAATTTAATTTTTAAATTAACAAATAAAAATATCACCCTTATGAAGGTTAAATTAATCATAAAATACTATTTCAATGATTTTTAGCATAAGTTGAAGTTCTTAGAATAACTCCTTCATTTTCCCTTTTTAAAAGTAAGGTTCAGTTAAATTTAAATGAGGGGTAATTTGTTTTGTTATTAGGATAATGTTGGGTTTGAAAGCCTGGGAAGTGTAACATTCTGTTTATATTTTACAAACATTAAGTATTGTAGTATACAGTACTCTCTTGTGTCTGTCACTAAAACAGCAAACCCATTGCCATCGAATCAGTTCTGGCTCATAGCAGCCCTATCACAGGGTTTCCTAGGCTTTACATTTTATGGGAATAGACAGCCTCATCTTTCTTCCTTGGAATAGCTGGTGGGTGTGAACTGCTGACTGTGGGGGTCTGCAGTTCAGTGCTTCCAGAGCTTTGCTACCAGAGGTGATAATTGTAAACTATAGAGCCACAGCATCAGCCTGATATAACAGACACTGTTAGTTTTATCATAAATATTATCAGGATTCAGTTAATAGGTTTTATATGGATGCTTTGAGCAAAATATGTGGAAAGCTAAGGTTTTTAATAAAGTCTTATGTCAGGTAGACTTATTTTATACTTGACTTTCCCTGTAATGTGTAATTATTTTCTTTCTGACATTAAAGATCATTTTCTCATTTTCAAAGTAATCCCCTTTGAAAAGTGGGAGTAAGCATATTTTTGAAAAAAGGCTTTCTTAATTTTGCACAACCATATTTCTATGAAAAGGAACAACATTTTTTTAAGAATAGTTTTATTGGGGGCTGTTAGACCTCTTATAACAATCCCCACATCAATTGTATCAAGCACATTTATACATATGTTACTGGCATCATTTTCAAAACATTTTCTTTCTACATGAGCCCAACAAAATTTTTTTATTTAATTGCCCAAAGCTGAAAATAGATACTTTTCTTTGTTAAAAACTGTTCTGGAGTTTTCTTGGAATATATGTATGATGCTTTCCTAAGTAAACTCTTGAATGCTGTAAAAGTAGAGGGATATTTTTAAATGCCTTTTAACTACATTTTGGGATGTGTATGATAACTGGCCACAGTTAAGGGGCCATAATGATAATTAAGCCATGTAAGAATCAAAGCCAAGATAATGAAAATATACTATAATATGTAAACAGAGTATAGGAGATTAGTGATGAAAGTGACTTAATTTATTTCCATCTGTTTAAAAATTGCTAGTTCAATTTTGGATGTTGGCACTAGTATAAAGAGTTTTTAACATACATCTAAGGAGGCTTCAAAATATTTGGGATAATTCAATTCTTTTATTTCCATTTATTTCCACAAGCTTTTTGAAGCCTCATTATAGCTTTTAGTCATGGTGCTATGATTAAAAGTTCAACTGCTAACCAAAAGGCTGGAGGTTTACTCTTACCAGCCAGTCTGGGAGAAAGATGGGGCAGTCTTTTTGTAAAGATTATGGAAAGCAAACTCTATTGGATAGTTCTATTCTGTCCTGCAAGGTTACTATGAATCACAGTTGAATTGACACAACAGTTTGGTTTGGGGCTGCTGCTTGGTAGATATCATAAAATAGTAATTTCTGGCCCTTTGTGGAATATCTTATTTCACAAAATCTTAAATAAAACTGAATGAGGATAATAAGGTAATACAAATTAGCTCAAATTGAAATAATTCCCCAAATGATCATTGATCAATCATTAAACCCTCAGATGATCACTATACTAAGTAAGTTTTTCCTACTACTATTATTTGAAAATGAACTGACCCCAATCAAATATTATTTTACCTTGATTTTCTCACAGTTTATCTCAATATGTGATTGCTAATCATGTGTGTTCATTGTAATAATTTGAGATGCGTGTTAAATAAGAGTGCCCTAATATTAGTGCCCTAATATTCTGACTTTGGTATACCTGGTTGGTGAAAATGGTTAATTTGCTCTGCAGCCGACCATAAGGTTGAGTGCACCCAGAGACCTCTTAGAAGAAAGGCCTGACCAATGTAATACCAAAAAGCCTTTGACAATCCTATATACCACAGTTCAATTCTTTTCTGACACACACGAGGTTGCAATGAGTCAGAATGAAGTCAACGGTAACTGTTTTTTTTTTAACTTTAATTTGGTTATATGAACTTTTTATTTTTAAAGTTCTATGTGAAGTGATTCTGATGAACAGCCAGGAATGAGAATCCAGTCGCGCGTATAAATGACTTCAGGATTCAAGTAATTGGCAGATTTGAGTCATAGGTCTTAGGGCTGAGGCGCTGTGTATTTCTAACAAGTTCCCAATTGGTAGCTCATAGTATTGATCCTTACAGGACCCTTTGAATAGAAATGGTCTTCTACTACCTGTATTAAGTTTGTGCACAATCTTGCTACAGCCCAAGGGCATTAAAAATGAAATAAAAAATTCAAATTGATTTTGTGAGAAAGGAAATTTGCTTATTATTAAGATTTGTTAGTTTTCACTCTAATCAAGACATCAGTGATAGACACTCCTAAAAAATTTTAAGTATGGATATTTACATTACCCCTCAAACTAATGAAGTATTAGTCTTTAGTCAGGGTGAAGCGGAAATTTACTTTTGTTTCATTTACAGAGAATCTTTACATAGTAAATTACATGCAAAGAATCACCATTCTGACAAAATTTGGATTGTTTTTTTGGATTATTTTTTATTAAAAATCCTGAAAATTTAAAATACAGATTGCTTTGAAAAAAGTTGCCTAATTTTCTCCCTTTTGTCTGCTATTTTTTTCTCCCACTTCTTAGCATCATTCACGGTTATGTGTTACAATGTGTTATGTGATAAATACGCTACGCGGCAGCTATATGGCTATTGCCCATCCTGGGCATTAAACTGGGAATACAGGAAAAAGGGAATTATGGAAGAAATTGTTAACTGTGACGCAGATATCATTAGTCTTCAGGTAACACTATAGAAATTAAATTGGTTTTTAAACTTAAAAGGTAAACTTAATAAATCTTGCCTTTGGGTGAGATTACTGTATTCAAAGCAAAATCTAAAAGTTGTTATTTCTCTCTTCTTAAAAGAAAAAAAAAGACAACTTTAATAAGCATTTAAAATATTCTTATAGTAAAACTTCTGAATACGACCATTCGTTTAAATTCATTCACTATTTTCTTAAGTGAAAATGAATAATAATCGTATTTATTATCCATGTTAGCAGTTCACTTCATGAACAAATCATGGTTTTGACAAAGGAGAAAACTAGTTGGTTGTTAGCCCTAGCCTTTTGAAGTAGCATGTTAATTTATAGTGGCATCTAAAGAAAAAGTGCTTGTACACAGTTGTTACTTAAATATAAATATTTCAAATATTGATAATACTGCATTATAAACTGTCCATTTTTTATCTTATTCTAAATAACACTGAAATTTAGACTCTTACCATTTTTGACACTTTATAATGAATTTAACTGAAAAAGAAACACCTTTCCATGAAATACAAGTTTTATGCTTTTTATAGGAAGGCCTTAGTAATTTTTCTCCTAGCATCTTTGAAAGCATATTGTTTAAATGTGCTTCAGCATTTTGAAATGTTACAATCTCATACATTTGTTTTTAACAAAGCCTGAGATGTATTCTATTTTTTTTCTACTAGAGTAGCTTGATAATTTATTATGTTGTCTGTGATTCACATGATTTCCTGAGGAATAACAAGAGGTAAAAAGTTTCATAAATTAACCTTTCTTTGAATAATTTACTGATAGTGGGAAGGAAGAAGAAGGCAAAACCAAAATTAGATTGTTACAGTTATTTCACAGTTGTGCTTTATTCGTAGTATTTAGAAAGCATAGCTTAAAAAAATTATTTTAAAACTTTTTTTTCTTTTAAAAGTATTCTGGAGAAGTCAAATGTTTGAAAAAATTAAATCATGATTAGGGAAACACCTAATTCCGTATCTCAGAGGTATTTGTTGTGTTAAAGTGTTAGGTCTATTTTTTTTAGACTTTTTTCTATTTTCTTACCTCTGCTTACAGATAAATTATAAAATAAATTGGGATTACACTTTCATATATGATTTTTGTTTATTCACTAGTACACTTACTGTGTTATTAAAGTTCTTAATAAATTTTTCTATTTTAATTGTAGCCTTGTACCTACTGTTGGGCTGCTTAAAAGTTTTTGCTATTATAAAATCTCTTAAGAGACTCTTCAAACATAAATAATTATCTTCATATTTGATTATTTCATTTGGAAAGATTTTTTAAAATGTTATATGATTCAAAAAGTCTCATGTGAAAATTGCTAAATTAGCTAAGACTAAGAATAATTGATATCAGGTGCCTAAAAATTAGAGTATAATTACTTAATATAGAAATACTATTAATCTTATCTTTATCCTACTTTGGTATCATTCTTTTCACCAAGATTGAGGAGAATAAATAATTTAAAAATTACTTATTTATATATAATATTTACTATTTCTATTACCTATTTACTAGCAACAGTTGTGAGGGTGGCACAGGATCAGGTAGTGTTTCATTCTGTTGTCGGTAGGGTCACTGTGAGTTGGAATCCACTTGACAATCATTACCTAACAAGAACAACAGCTTCCACTTAATCCCATTTGTAACCAGCTTTGAGGAAACGAACTATAGTGAAATGAACTTTAAATTGGTTATAAAGAAAGGGGAGATGTAGTCCTATACCTATTAGTAGGTGTGTGAGCCTGAGAATCAAATCTCCTTGCTGATTCATTCTGCTTTGCAAAGCGGCCATTGTCAAGTGGCAGTTACTAACAATTGGATAGAAAATACTTGTTAATGTGAATTATTTTGACTTAAACATATCTTAGCCATGATGCTCAGATATTATATCTTAACCAGGCTTTCCTCTGTCATGTGGATGATAACTTTTCTTTTGTCTCAGGAAGTGGAAACAGAGCAATATTTCACTCTCTTTCTGCCAGCATTGAAGGAGCGTGGATATGATGGATTTTTTTCTCCAAAGTCACGTGCCAAAATCATGTCTGAGCAGGAGAGAAAGCATGTGGACGGTTGTGCAATATTCTTCAAAACAGAAAAGTGAGTTAAGGAAAGAAGTATAAAGATTTTAAGTAGCACACATTTAAAGTTGTCTTTAGCTTGCTAAGCTAGTAAACACCTGACATATGAAGCTAAATATTTTATTTCTTAGACTATTATTGGAAACTATTTTTTTACTCTTTATGCTTTCATTTTAAAAGCACACTAAAAATTATAGGACACAAAGACCTAATTATGATATTTTGATCTTATTTATTTATTTATTAATCATTTTATTAGGGGCTCATACAACTCTTATCACAATCCATACATACATCAATTGTGTAAAGCACATTTGTACATTCTTTGCCCTCATCATTCTCAAAAGATATTTTGATCATATTTATATTTCCAAAAATGTTTTCATAAACTATAACAATTTGTTTTGGAAAAGTCAGTGGTGCTTTTAAGATTAGAAATAAGTGATCCAAGATTCTTTATTTTTTGTTTTCATATTTGGACTCTTTTCAGAATCATTCACTTCATAAACCATTTATCTTTTATAATTAATCATTAATTCACTAAATATTTAATGAGCATTTGCTCTGTGACAAGTGCATTTTTGTCAACCTATTTCTCTTCTCTGTAGTCCTTTGTAATTTTAGTGTTCTCTCTTGTTGGCTTTGTTATGTCTTGTGTTGCTCTGCCTCTCTGTCCTCTCTTACTGGATTAGGAACTTCATTTTCTTCTAGATGGGGCAGTGCTGTAGCATACTCAAGAGTTGACCCTGATTGCTGCCTGAGTGATCAAGGGGCAGATTGTTCTGGTTATCCTTTTGAAGAAAAGAGAATAGCATGTTTCTGCCAACTGATTTTAGAGGAGAAAATTGGTAGAAACCTCTAAAAGAAGATTGACAGAAGTGGAGAAATCTGGTAGAATTCAATTCCATGGTTATTCATTTGGGATTGCTACATTAGATAAGAAATTGCATATTTACTCAATAGGTTATTTATTCTTATCATAACTTCTCCATTTAACACCTATTACAACAAAGCTGTTTAATATTTTTATTGATAAAGGCATGTTACCTAGGAACCCTAGTAGCATAGTAGTTAAGAGTTGGGTTGCTACCTGACTGCAAGGTCAGTAGTTCAAAACCACCAGCTGCTGTCGGAGAAAGATGAGGCATTCTATTTCCTTAAAGATTTATAGTCTCCAAAACCCACAGGGGCAGTTCTACTCTGTCCTTTGAGTCAGAATTGACTTAGTGGCAGTGAGTAAGATATGTTACCACCCTGGTATAAGCAAACCGAATCTTATGAATAGGACTTGGGTCACTTCTCATTTATTTATACTTACTATCCTATCTTTTTTATGAATTTCCAGCAGAGCTGTTCTCATATTGGTTAATAATCACTACCCTATAATAACTTGAATTCAGAGTGTACTAAATTCTCCTATTGGCTTGGAAATTTAAAAATTAATTATAGAATAATTGGTTTTATTAGCCATATCCTAACTCCTTATACATAACATTTACTTTTTATTTTTTAACAACTCTCATGTATTTCTTCATTTTTATAGAGTAAGACTTAGGCATAGTTTAAGTAATTTGCCTAAGGTTACACAGGAGTCCAACTTCATAGCTCATACTTTTATCCATTCTACTAAGCTGAATCTCTAGGCTTTTAGGTTGAACTTCTGATATTACTGTACATCTTATGCAGTAACCTCATTTTAGGAAAGTTGCATTGAATTTGTCATTTGTTCCTGTATTTATACATAAATATTCTTGAAAATGTCATCATTTTGAAAGCACGTTAAAAACATTGAGACAGCATGGAATTCTTTTTACATTTGCCATTATTTCTGAAGGAATACGAAAGATTTATATCATGCTCCTCATTGTTTTCTCTGAACCATGAGGAGAAATTCTCTGAAAGTTTACCAGAGGTTTTTAATGTTTTGAATGTACCATTATAACTCTTAACTACAAATCCTTAAACACTATTTGAAAAATTGATTTTGAATGAATTTCAGATATGTAATATTTGACAAAATGATTCTTGAATTATTTAAAATGCTGTGAACTAGTTAAGAGATGAAAATATAGAGTACAGTAGAACCCCGGACTTTGATGCTAATCTGTTCTAGAAGGAGTGTTGAGCTGTGATGCAGTCGAGTTCCGAATAAATTTTTTCCATAAGAAATAACCGAATGCTCCTGTTTTCCCATGTTGTATAAACCTTTTGCCTTTTAGTAGGGACTTTCATGGATACGTTCATACATACATAATTTTGTGAGCCGTCTGCAAAGGGCTCCCTGAAAAAACCCCAAAACAACAAAAAACGGATTAATTCGTTCTCAATCCCTAAATTTTTGCCCTAACCTTAAAGCCTTTGTATACAAAACATTACATAGAAATTTCAAAGTAAATAAGTTTGGAGTTAAATAATATAGTTTAAATAAGAAACACAACATTAAAAACGTTTTTAACAACTACAATATGGCCCATACCCTGAGATGGATGAGGATCTGTAACTGTGGACACGGATGTGGAGAGGAGCTGTGGAGAGAGAGTTGTTGGGAAGGGGAATCAATCCCCTTCCATAAAACCAACTGGTAGCTGCTTTTCAGGAGTTTTTTTTCCCTCTTCTTTGCCTTTTTTTCACTAGGACCTGGCTGGCTTTCTCTAATGGGTGTGCTGTTGGCTTTTCCTTAGCTGTTTTCTAAAAGGGTTTACTAAATTAACATCAACAATATCGATAACACACTGAACCAGTTCCTTATCTTGATGACTTTTTCAAAAAACCTTTCTAAAGACCTATGCTTTTTATCTGAAAACAGTGCAAAAACGAAAATTAAGAGCAAAACGCTTGGAATATAACTGTAAAAGGTTTAAACAACACATACATGCTAACACCACCAACTAACGCCGAGTTACCGAAACATGAACTACTTTTGTTTACAAAAATCATATATGTTGGGTTGAATTCCGATGTTTTATTTGAGATCCGATAGAAAATTTTCTTGATATTTCGCATCTAAGTCCGATTATTTTTGAGTACTGATGCGGTCGAGTACTAGGGTTCTACTGTACATCACTGGATTTCTACCCTTCCTCAACTCCTTTTTTCCTGAATATTATGGAATCAGCCACAGATGAAGACTGAGTGTAACACAATAATCCTACATTGTATTCCTTCTAAACTTTCCCCCCTGCATTGCAGGGCTCTACCTAGTAGATAGATTGAAAACCACCCTCTGTCCAGGGTGAAGTATTTACTCATAGCATATTTGGCAACTGTCTAATGCTAAAGTATTTGGAATCATCTTCCTTTATTCTGTTCTCTTTTCTTTAGATTGGATAGATAATATGGTACAAAGATCAAACTGAGACGCCAGGGAGTTCTTTACTTATATTATCTGGACTGTGTCACTTACCCTTTTGTGGTTAGTTCATCATTAGTTTGTCTGTTCTTTGTACGAGCATTTCATCTAAAATAGTCATGGAATTTCCAGGGCTATAAAGTTTTCTAGAAATAGATTGCCATAAAATTCTCCCATTGAGTGGCTGGTAGGTTTATGCTGCTCAATTTTTGGTTGGCTGCCTAGGACTTTAACCACAGCACAACCAGGACTCCTCATGAGTTGTGATCAACACCAGTAGGATTGGTTTCTTTTTTAATACAACTTCAATTTTGCTTTCATAATCTCCGTTAAGGAGAAATATCCTCAAAATGGGAAGACTAATAATAAGTCAGCTGAAGAAGAAATTTGGTAAGCCAACAAGAATGACTATTTTAAGCAGTTAGAGTTCTAAGTTAAGATGAATATGTCTTGTATTAAAAGATCTCTAAAAAATGTGATTAGAGAACTGGTATAAGAATTGGGTTCTTGAAGTTTTAGCATAGTAAGGGAAGAAAAACTTTCTCAGCTCCTGGCCACAGTTTCCTCATCTGTATGAGTATATTGACCATCATTATCATAAATTTTCTGTTTATTATAACAAAGCTATTTAATATTTTTATTGATAGAGACACATTATCAAGGAGCCCTGGTGGCCCTTGGTAAAATGGAGCCATAATACCTCTGGTTGTAATTTAAATTCTCTAAAAGAAAGATTCTGAGTTAGAGTTTGGTATTAGAAGTTTATTAGAGATTAATTCGCTACTATGAAGGAAGGGGGGAAAACAAACAGTGGGAGCCTCAGATGACCCCCACAGAAAGGAGCTCACTTTCTGTAGTTAAAAATGTCTGTGTGAAAGTTAACCTGTAGTGGACCCAAATAAAAAGACACATGAAAAAACACACTGTCATTAGTGGAGTGTGTCAAATGTGAATCAAAGAAAAATGAATTCTTGAAAAATGTAAGCATTCTTGGGCTGAATGGACTGGTTATTGGCTATTTTGGTTTGAAAGTTTTATTATTTTATATTTTTCAATTGGCCATTTTAATCAATCATATGAGCTACAATGCCAAGAATGACAAAGAGGAACAGTGTCATGTCACCAAAAAACAAAACAAAACAAAACATTTTAAGATCTATTCTGAAGTACCACTTCAGAATACTAACTACCAGTGCAAAAGATATAGAACTTCAAGGTTTTTACCCATTTTTGAAGTCTGAAATTGAGGAAGCATGCAATCAAGATACATTGTTAATTCTGGTGTTTGGAATATAAAAATTGGGAGCGGAGAAAGAGGAACAATACTTGGAAAATAAAGCCTTGTTGATAAACGTGACTAGGATCACATGATAGAACTTTACAAGACCAATGACTTATTTATTGGAAATAGCCATTTTCAACATTAACAGTAGTTATTCACATGACCCTCACTAAGTCGAGTAAATAGTAACCAAATTGACTACATCTTTGGGAAAAGATGGTGGAGAGGTGCAATATAATCCGAATGAGGTCAGGCTGTCTGCATAACTGTATCAGTTGCTCATTTGCAAGTTCACGGTGAAGCTGAAGAAACCATAAACCCACAAGGGCGGGAATGTGGCCTTGAGTATAACCCATCTGGATTTAGAGACCGTCTCAACAGATTTGAAGCACTTGGCACTAGTGACCAAAGACCAGATAAATTGTAGTATGACGTCAGAGATATCATTCACAAAGAAAGGAAATGGGCATTAGAAAGACCAAGAAAAGGTCAAAATTGATGTCAGAATAGACTCTGAACTTGCTTTTGAATGTAGAGCAAAGAAAAAGTAAGAAATGATGAAGTAAGAAAAACTACACAGAAGATTTCAAAGGGTGATTTGAGGAAACAAATACTGTAATGAAACGTGGAAAGACTTGAAGTTAGAAAATCAAAAGGAAGAACATGCTCAGCATTTAAGTTGAAAGAAAAATATTCAAGGCTCGAGTTGCTACATTGAAGGATTCTGAGCAAAATGAAGCCCTAGTAGCATAGTGGGTTAAAGATTGAGCTGCAAACCACAAGGTTAACAGTTCAAAGCCCCCTCCTGTTTCACCAGGTTGTCTCTCTTGTAAAGATTTTCAGCTTCAGAGTCCACCATGTAGAACAATTCTACTCTGTTCTATAGGGTTGCTGTGAGTTAGAATTGACTCATTGGCAGTTGAGTTGTGTGGGAAGGGCAAAATACTGATTGTTGTAGGAAGCATCAAAAGATCACTGTACCAAAAAGATTTGGTCTACATTCCATTTCAAGAGGATATGATTAAAAATTGAAGATACTGAAGGAAGAAGTTGAAGCTAGACTGAAAGCATTAACCACAAAAAATAAATAAACAAAAAAACCAAACAAACCCTCATGGCTTCAGAAATTGATAGTTGTATCGATTGAAATTATTTGACAAACAGATGGCAATATCTGTGCCAAGAAATTTGGCACAACTGGTTGGAAGGAAGAAGACAATAGTTCACTGAGGAAATGACCCTCTGGTTTCTGCAGGGAGAAAGAGAATACAGTTCCACAGTGGTCAGATATGACTCCACTCTCAGTTCTATTCTGACACCAACTCCTCCCTCCCCCTTTAAAACTTCTCTGGTGGTTTTTATAATTCATTGTAGTGGGCCCTCGGAACTCATAGCCAAAATACAGGATTATGGGGGCTTATTAAGGAAACTAACAGGTTACACAATGGTAAGGATACAGTTCTTTTGTTATCAGCACCTCTTCTCAGCCATGCTGGCACACCTGTCTCTCTGGTCCTTGGCTTATCAGCCATGAAGTTCCTTGGTCTCTGTCTGCTCTGTCTCATAGTTATCCTTAAAGGTTGACTTTTGTCCATTTGC
The DNA here is from genome assembly GCF_000313985.2 of Echinops telfairi. Taxonomy (NCBI): domain Eukaryota; kingdom Metazoa; phylum Chordata; class Mammalia; order Afrosoricida; family Tenrecidae; genus Echinops; species Echinops telfairi. Next base: position 42,450,915 of record NW_022111369.1, read on the forward strand.
TTTTTCCTGGGCGATCATTATTCATCCAGGCAGTAGCTGGAAGGAGCAAAGGTATGAAAGGGTGAAAGAGATATACCATATTTGCTACATATAGCTTACCAGAAAGTTTTGACATTAATCAGCCTGTCTCACTGGCCTGAAGTGTATTGCATGGTCTCTTGTAGGAAGAAAAGAAGGACTAGGGAGACAATGCTTTGTGTGCATCATGTACCCTTCATTTAATTCCTTTCAACATGATAATTTACCTAAAGTGATAATAATGAATTGTACTTTTAGATTTACATTGGTGCAGAAGCATACAGTGGAATTTAACCAAGTAGCAATGGCTAATTCAGATGGATCCGAAGCTATGCTGAACAGAGTAATGACAAAAGATAACATTGGTGTTGCTGTGGTATTAGAGGTCCACAAAGAACTCTTTGGAGCAGGTAAGTGCAATTTAAAATATTCTTAAAAATAAACACCATTGACAATTTTCCCATCTGTAAGCAAGTGGAGAGGATCTTACTATTATTTATTGCATAGTTATTTTCCTGTCTTGCCTTTTGACGAAAGTTATGGGAGATGGGTAAGAAAATAGCACTAATTGCTATGTAAAGGACCAAAAATGTCTTGGGAAATTAACAGGTATTCTGTATAAAGGAAGATTTGTTAATATGCCATTAATTGGAAAAACTGTCTTGAAGTAGCAAATGCTTTTATTAGGCCGAGTTTAGAAATTATGAGACCTGATTGTTTTTCTAGCCAGACTTTTAACTTCTTTAGTGGATTTTTGGTCTTCCAGGGCATGTTTTTGTCTGATTTGTTATATTTCAGTCATTGTCAAGTAGGATTGTACCTGGTACTTTTCTTTAGTATTTAGATTATTTATAGCTTCCTTCAGAGTCAGCATTCTTTGTATTTCCCAGGCCTCTCATTTTCTCTGTTTGCTTTTGAGCACTTAATTTTTTATTTATACATTTTAGGCAAGATGAAGGAGAAGGTTTCAGACCACATTAATCCCTAGCTATACCCTCAAACTTAATAACATCAAAATATTTTTGATAAGAAAATGGATAAAAATTATTCTTATCATTTATATCTGTTAAACCTATTTTTCTTGCTGTTCTTCAGTTTATCAGTATCAAAGACAGGTTTTCACAAAGGATTTTGAATTCTTTCCTCTTTTTCATTTTTATCTACTTTATGGTCTTTCAATTTCATCCTTCTTTAAAAATTGGCATGGCCCCCCCCACCCCCGGAATTGAGTTTCTTTGGGAATTTTACAGTCCTTTGAATTTGATTATATATTGAACATTTCTTCTATAGCCAAAAGTGACATAATAATATACAGAAAAAGAAGATAGCTTAGAAAACATTAGCTACGAAATTTTCTTAGGATTAAATTGCTTTGGAAAGTGATTTTTTCTGCCACGTGTGACAGTTATTTCAGTTGCTTGTTTTCTCAGCATGATAGATAATTGTAATTTGGTAAGATTAGAAGGAAACTTACTTGTGCCAAAATGTAGACAAAAATTAAACCCTTTTTGACAGCACTGGGGCCACAGCTTGGGGAGAGGGACGTGTCAGATTAGAGCACACAGGAGAAATGCAAAGGGATGGAGAGGGAGGAGAGGACATCCTGGTCCACCAAGCCTCAAGGACGATGTGTCTGCTCAGAGCAGACAGTGCATGGGAAAGGACCGTAGGGCTGGCCCCACCATGGGACACGTCATTCCTCACTGAACCATGATGCTGTTGGGGACAGCCCTGGAGATACAGTGCGGGAATAGTGCACGTTCTGGCCCCATCACACGGGGGTGAGGCACCGAGGGCATGCGGCAGGGGGAGCAGATTGATGAAACCCCTGGGGAATACCAAAATAGACTTTGGAGATAGTGTGGCACCCCATCAGACTCGTCTGGAAAACACTCACAAAGGCCAACAAACAGACCTTGAACTATTTATAGGCTTTTCCATTTTTGTCAGTGGCTTTCTTTTTATTATTATTTTGTTTTTTTGTTGTTATTGTTTTGTTGGTTTTGACTTCCTTTGTTGTTTTATTTGGCTTTGCCTGGTTTTTGCACTTATTATCTGCATGTCTATCTAAATAATCTATCTAGATAAGATAGGATAAACAATTCGGGAATGAAAAGAATGGGACCAATGGTTCTGGGGGGATATGGGAGAAGGGGAGGTGGTAGAAAGGAAGGGGGGGAAGACCAACCCAGGGACAAGGGGACAACAAGTAAACTAAAATCAATGGAAGGAAGGTCATAGGATGCCTAGTGGGACTCAATCAAGGGCAATATAGCTGCAAGGAATTACTAAACCCGAATGAAGGCTGAACATGATGGTGGGATAAGAGGGAAGTAAAAAGGAAATAGAGAAAAGAACCAGGAGGCAACAGACATTTATAGAGGCCTAAATACAGGCATGCACATACATAAATAAATATATATAAAATGAGGGGAATAGAACTATGCACTCATATCTATATGTTAAGAATTAAGGTTGCAGATGGACATTGGGCCTCAACTCAAGTACTCCATTAACACAAGAACACTTTGTTCTAATGATCCGGCATTCTGTGATGCTCACCTTCCCAGCACAATCACTGAAGACAAATTAGGTGCATAAACAAATGTATTGAAGAAAGCAGATGGTGCCCGGCTATCAAAAGATGTAGTGTCTGGGGTCTTAAAGCACTGAAGATAAACCAGCGGCCATCTAGCTCAGAAGCAACAAAGCCCACATGGAAGAAGCACACAAGCCTGTGTGATCATGAGGTGTCAATGGGATCAGCTATCAGGCATCTAAGACCCAGAATAAAACCATACTCAAGGTGAATTGGGCAGGGGTAGGGGGGCATCGGGTGGAGACCCAATGCCTATCTGTAGACAATTGGACATCCCCTCACAGAGGGGTCATAGGGAAGAGATGAGCCAGTCATGGTGCAGTATAGCATTGATAAAACACACAACTTTCCTCTAGCTCTTTGGTGCTTCCTTCACCCCACTATCATGACCTCAATTCTACCTTACAAATCAGATTAGACCAGAACATGCACAGTGCTACAGATTAAGAGCCTGCAACACAGGGAATCCAGGATAGATAGACCCCCTCAGGGACAACAAGGAGAGTAGAGATACTAGGAGGATTAGGGGAGGAAGGGGGAATCGAACACAAGGATCAATCTAGAACACCCTCTCAGGGGGACGAATAATGGAAAAGTGGGTGAGGGGTGAGAGGACAATGTAAGATGGAAAAACTAATCTATAACTTATCAAGGGTTCGTGAGGGAGGGTGGGCTGGGGAGGGAGCGGGAAGCAATGGGGAGTTGATATCGGGCTCAAGTGGGAAGAGAATGCTTTGAAAACGATGATGGCGGTATATATGCAAATGTGCCTGACACATTGGAGGAATGTATGGATTGTGATAGATGTAGGAGCCCTAATAAAAGTATTTTTTTAAATTAAAGCTCTTTTCTTAAGAGTTTATATTTTAATGGCAGAATTAAACCTTTTACAGACATTTCAGTCAGTAGAAATTTTTGTATGTTTAGTAATTCCAACTATTAAAGTGCAAAAAATGGAAAGTGTGAGTACTCTCATCTCATTCACAGCCCTAGGGATTAAGTCATTACTGTGTATAGTTTCAATCTTAGAGGTAGATAGAAGGGTAAGTCAAAAAGTATTGCAACAAAATCAAAGAGCTTTATTTTTTTTTTTTTTATTTTTTTCAAAGAGCTTTATAAACCATCAAAATGTAAAGCTGTTGTTTCTCCAGATAGTTTCCATCTTGCCTATACACTTCTGAAGAAAGTGTTTCCATCTCTCTTATCCCTTCCCTGATTTACACCTAGAGGAAACCCTGGTGGTGTATAGCGGTGTTATGCGTAGGGCTACAATCTACATGGTCAGAATTCAAAACCACCAGCATCTCCAAGGTAGAAAGAAAGACCGGGCTTTCTACTCCCGTAAATAATTACAGTCTCAAAACGCAAGGCGTGGGGGTTGGGGGTCACTGTGAGTCAGCATTGACTTGATAGCAGTGAATTTTATGGTTGGATCTACATGAAAGGGCAATTAAGGCATCCCTGAGGGACTCAAATCAATGTTCCTCTTTAGTGCTCTTTGAGTTCTGGGAACAAAAAGTGTACAGACATAGAGGGCAAGATAAAAGCTGTAGTGTGGGATGGGAAAAGGTTTTCCAAGGAAATGTTTAGAGGACAACTCTTGCAAATCTTGAGGAGTGAAATTGTGATGGAAAAAGATTCCTTAATGCATCTTTCTTGCTTTTTTTCTTCCAAATGTAATTTCCATTTTTCTTATCACTTCTTTATAATAAACCCCTGCAATTGATCTAGGTCCTTTAAAACTTTTTATCTAGATTACTCTTTTGGAACCCCAGAAAACTGTTACTATAACCTTCTGAGCTGACTTCACTGCCTTGAATTTAACTGGCCTAGGGGATTTCCTTGGAAGATTGGTTTTATCGGTCCTTACTCTCAGAATATTGGTCATTATTAAATCTATAAAATTGTCTTCATTAGCTTTGATGTTACTTAAGATACTGATGGATACATCTACCCATTGATCTTGTTTTAAGTTCCCTTGAACCAAAAACTTGTTGAAGCCAAGATGCTCTCTGAGAATTGAAAATGACAAAATGTGTGCGATTCCAATTTAAGGAGTTACCACAGTAGTGCTAATTACATGGTGTTCTTCCAGCAGTCTCTGGACTTCAACCACAGCCTTTACTTATTGAGGTTGACAGTGCTTTCCTCCTGGCTCATCTTTGAAGTCTTTCAGATCATCCTTAAAATATTTGACCCATCTAAAACTTCCTATTTTCTGTGGGGCAGCATCTCTGTAAACTTACTGCTAAGCTTCAATGATTTAGAAAAGTGGCCACTTTAAAAAGAGATAATTAGCAAAATTATTAGCAAAAATGTGTCAGCCTTCCAAATAGTTATTTTTCCCATAGCACAAAAAGTACATATTTTTTAAGGTACCATAACAAGACTATGAAGATCAAGGATTGCAGTCGTCAGTAGAGATTACAGCTCTGTCAAGAAATGAAAAATCCTCACAACTGGACCAATAGATAACATCATGATAGAGATAAGATAGAAGTTGTAAAGGATTTCATCTTGCTTAGATAAAATTAGTGCTTATGGAAGCAGAAGTTAAGAGATTAAAGGATGTATTGCACTGGATAAATCTGTTACACAAGATCTTTATGAAGTGTTGAAAAGCAAGAATGTTACTTTGAGGACTAAGGTGTGCCTAAGCCAAGCCATAGGATTGTTGCTTCCTGTGCTTGTGAAAGTTGGACATGGAATAAGGAAGACCGAAGAAGAATCTATGCATTTGAATTATGGTGCTGAAGAAAGTACCATGGACTGCCAAAAGAATCAACACATTTGTCTTGAAAGAAGTATGGCCATAGTACTCCTTAGCGGCAAGGACTTTGCTCACAATACTTTGAACGTATCAGGAGAGATCAGTCCCTGGACAAGAATATCATGCTTGGTTGGTAAAGTAGAAGGCAGGTAGTCAAAAAGAAGACTCTTGACAAGATGATTGACACAATCACTGTAACAATGGGTTCAAACATAAGAGTAATTGTGGGAGTGGCGAAAGACTGGGCTGTGTTTTGTTCTGTTGTACACAGGGTCTTGATGGGCTGGAACATATTCGACAGCACCTAAGAACAACGTGAGTTGGAATCAACTCCATGACAGCGAGTCTGTTTGGGTTTGAACCCTGACTCTTCCCCCAAAAATCCTGTGACAGAGACTGTATATGGTGAGAATGGTGATGCAATGTGAGAAAAATTGTTGTCATTAAATTGTACATGTGGAAACTGTTAAATGAGTATGGTCCGCTGTGTATATTTTCACCAAAAATAAAATATAGCCACTCCTTGCTTAGTGATATAGTTAACTTTCAAAGACCAGGATATTACTCGAGAATTGGCTTTATGTGAAAAATGAAGGTTGATCATATTATATCACAAAATGGAGGATAAGTACATCATCATCTAATTGCCAAACCACTCAGGTTCAGCACCCAGCCATATTGACATACTCTTAACTATCACAGCCAGCATTACTTTGTCTTTGTACCCAGGTGTTTTTTTCCTTTACTGTTAGACATATGTTAATGCACAAAATAGTTAGTAGGTTTTTACAATGGTTATAGATATGACATGCTGAATTATAAAATAGTCGGTAAGTGAAGATTAAATGTAAATATTAAAACAAAAACAAAACAACTAATGTAGAGGAGTATTTCTCACCAGGATCTCAGTACATACTTCAGCCTTTAAGAAGTACTTTGTTAAATAAATGTAAATTCATGGAAAAGAATAAAGATGGGACTGTGAACCTTTGGGGGAAGAAATCCATTCTACTTTTCTTGGCACCTAAAGTGTAACTGTATCCTCCTCTTTCTAATGTTTAAACTTAGGTATGAAGCCTATTCATGCTGCAGACAAACAGCTGCTTATCGTGGCAAATGCCCACATGCATTGGGACCCAGAGTATTCTGATGTGAAACTTATCCAGACCATGATGTTTGTCTCAGAGGTTAAGAACATTCTGGAAAAAGCCTCTAGTAGGCCTGGCAGTCCAACTGCAGATCCTAATTCCATCCCGCTGGTGCTATGTGCGGATCTTAACTCATTGCCAGATTCAGGTATTTATAATATTTTCTCTTTGCTTTTAGTTAGTGAGTCAGCTAAATCATAACTTTTAAGTATTGGATTTCTCTTCTGAATTAAAGAATGTATTAGAATTATAGGGATGGGAATTGGAGTAATTTCAAGGAGTTTTAAAAGAAGTTTTGTCTAAGTTGTGGACAGGGTTAAAGGAAACCAACAACGAAATATGAAATATTCTGCAGTAGAAGAGCTAGGGGCCCTTTATTACTTCTATGCCTAGGAGCTGTGTCTCTGAATTGTGGGATGTAGACCACTCTTGGCAAGCCGGCAAAATCTCCAGTGAGTGCTGTCATTGACCAAACCCAACTGGGAGATTAAGTCACTAGAAGGAAGCTGGAAGGCAGATTTGTAGTCGATATGGGACAAGCAGAAAATACTCAGCACAGGTGATTTCTAGTTTAATGACATTAGTACTTTTAAGTGAATTCACAAAAAATAATTGAATCTTGATATTAGATGCAAGGCGTGATTACAAGTCTCCTAGGATTTCACACTTAACTACTTTTGCCCTCATTTATATAACTTTTGAACCCACTGTTGTCTAGTTGATTCTGACTCATAGAATCATAGGATTCCCTGTAGAAAATAATAAACTCATCTATCAGATGTTCAAGGCAGTAATCTTTATGGAAACAGATGGCCACATCTGTGCGGAGTAGCTGTGGAGTACTGGGTTTGAATTACCAGTCTTTTGGTAAGTAGGTGAGAGCTTTAACTTATGCTCCACCAGTGCTCCTCTTGTGTCACGTAAAACTTTTAAAAACATCAAATGTAAAGCATTTGAAAGTTTTCTTTTTTTCTGTTGCAAGGCATAGTCTAAATTTTGTATATTATCACTTAAGCTTTTAAAGTGTAATTAAAATAATAAATATAAGCCAACTCTGATGTTGACAATAGGAATATTTATAAAAGTTAAAAATATCCTTTCCTTTTCCTCTGTAGCAAATATATGCTGAAATTATCCTTTACAAATGTCTGTCTTCATCTCTGACACAGCCTAGTTGGCACTTTAACCATATTCTCTTTTCGTAAGATTTTGAGATTTTTTTCTCCCTGAGTTTAATTGTCCTCAACTATAAGAAGTTTTTCTCCTATCTCATATGATCTGTTTAAGCATATTTGGCACTACAGCATAGAGTTGACTCTACAGCTAGACCCTCAAGACTGGATCTTGATTCTGTCACTTTCTAACTATGCATCTGTGATAAAATTCCTCACTTGTAATAAGGACACAATAGCCGTATTCATCTTATAGAGTTGTTTGTGAAGTTTGTTTCTAAAGCACATTAGAGCATGCCAGACATAGTATTGTAGATACTAGATAAATGATAGTGCCTTCTGACCCATTCACAATAGTGGGGATGACTAATTTCCCACATGACTAATCATAATAAATGTTGTGACACTTTCCCCCTTGTTTGTTTATTCAATGAAAGCAGTGAACTTAAAAACAAACAAAAAAAACTTGTTCTGTCGTCTTTAGACAGAGCTAATATTTTTGTTCAATTGGAATACTTTTATGGTGTAATGTTCTTTCTGGTGTCTGAAGTGAAATCTTATTCAGGTTCAAAATAATGATGTTGCTTAGCTTATACTAAAGTTGAGATTTTAAAGATAGAAAACCTATATTTGTTATAACTGATTTTTAAAATGTATGCTATATTTTACACATTCCCAAAGTTGATTGACAGCTTATTACAGGGAAGTGTAGTGACTTGGAACAATATTCTAAACATATTTAAAACTAAAGACTTACCTGGTGAATGCCACCCTATGTCCAGTAAATTACCTGTAACCTGAAGAACCATTAAAAAAATGGAGAAAATTCTTGTGTGATCTTGACACTTTAAAATAGGCAAATAACTTCCCTCCTATTAGGTTGAACCATATAAAGTTGCTGAGATTCCATTGTTTTTAACAAGAAATAAAAGTTTATTTGACTCAGCTTATTAAAACCATCTGATCCAGTTCCTGACAATGGTTCTTAGGCTTTTATAAGGACTCAATGCTTAATGGTAGTATTCCTTTCTTCTTTACTTCACTAGGTGTTGTAGAATACTTAAGCAATGGAGGAGTAGCTGACAACCATAAAGACTTCAAGGAACTAAGGTATAATGAATGTCTTATGAACTTCAGCTGCAATGGAAAGAATGGAAGCTCAGAAGGGAGAATCACACATGGCTTCCAACTTAAGAGCGCCTATGAAACTAACTTGATGCCTTACACCAATTACACCTTTGATTTTAAAGTGAGTGGCAGCCTCGGGGCTGATGTAGAAATTATTTGAAATATAAGTATGGGATAAGAAAAGTAAAAATGTTTCATTTTTATTTACATAATCAGGAATTTTTAGATTCTCAAAACATTAAGTTTAAGTATGGACCTAAGCATAAGGAAGTTTGTTGGACTTTGTGATTATTGTTGTTTTGTTGGGAATTCTTTTTGAACACCTGTTTGCATAATTTCAATAACAGTGACAATAGTAAAAACATCTAAAATGCTTACTGTATATGCCAAGTACTATTCAAAGCATTTTATGCATATCAGTATAGTAAATCCTTACCTGTCCATACCACTTCTAACTTTCAATGGGGACCCAAATATGGCTAGCTTTACTTTGAATGTTTGTAGTATTCCTTCAACATTTTTCTTATGAAAATGTTTCCACTGATCTCATTTATCTTTATTTATCTTTATTTTTGTCCAGGTTTCTTTTGTGGATGGGTCTAGAGAGGGTTATATATGAGATCCAATTATTTATTTAATTTAATTTATCTTTCTATCTATCTATTTATTTATTTATTTATAAGGCTTCACATTTATAGAAACATTTTACATTTTACAATATACATACCTTTACCTTAAATATGTATTTTAGGTTCTTTTTAAAAAAATAGTTAAGTCATTTTATAGGGGGCTTGTACAACTCATCACAATCCACACATACATCCATTGTGTCAAGCACTTTTGTATATTTGTTTCCCTCATCATTCTCAAAACATTTTCTGCGTTGTCTAATAACTTAACTTCTAGAATTCTTCATTAGTAAAATTCAAGTCCTGAATTTTTTCTTGAGATTTTTCAGCTGAGAAATGCTAGGCATGTTCGTCTTTCTTGATTTTTTAACTCCAAGTTTTTGTACATTTCATTATAGTTCTGTTTACTTTGTCTTCTTGAGCTGCCCTTTGACATTTTCTTTTCAACTCTTTTACTTCATCATTTCTTCCATTTGCTTTAGCCACTCTATTTAAAAGAACGTTTTAAGAGTCTCTTCTGACATACATTTTGGTCTTTGCTGCTTTTTGTGTTTTTTAATGACCTTTGGTTTCTTCATGTATGATGTTCTTGATATGATCCCACCGCTCCCCTGGTACTTGGGTACTAGTGCTCAATGCTTTAAATCTGCTCCTTGGAGATGGTCTTTAAATTCAGGTGGACTATGCTCCAGGACAGTTTGGCTCTTGTGGAATTTTCTTCAGCTTTAACTTGAACTGGCATGAGAGCAATTGATGATCTGATTTTCCACAATTGGCCTCTGGCCTTGTTCTGATTAATGATAGGGAGTGTCTCTCCTCTCTTCACAAATACAATGAATTTGTCCTGTGTCTTCCGTCCATGCGTATAGTTGCCATTTATGTTTCATAAAAGGTATTTGCAATTTGTAAATTACAGGTCTTGCAAAATTCCAAAATGTGATCGCTAACTTTGTTTCTGTCATTAATGCCATATCTTCTGATCACACTGATCCTTCCAATCATCAGTAATTAGCAGTGCATGTTGATTATGTGTTTGTTAAATTTCAGACTGTAGAAGTTAATGAAAAACTTAAATTTATTTTTGGTATTAATAGTTGATGCATAAATTTGAATAATAATTAAGTGATCTTTCTTGTAGGTGTATGAATATATCCTATCACTGTCAGCGCTGTATTTCAGGATAAATCTTGAAATATTCTTTTAACAATTAATATGACACTATTCTTCTTCAATTGTATTTCTGGTGTAGTAGACCATGTAATGATTGTCTGGTTCAAAATAGCCAACATTAGTTCATTTCAGCTCATTAATGCCTAGGATATTGATCGTCAAACATTCCATTACATTTTTGACAACTTCTGGTTTTCCTTGATTCAAAGTTCATGCATTCCGTGAACCTATTATAATGAAGTGCTTACAGCTATTTCTTCCCATTTTGAGTCATGCTAAAAGATATAAAATTCTACTGCTGTTGAATCAATTCAGACCCATAGCGACCTTATATAGGATTTTTAAGACTGAAAATACACTGTTTTTAAGACTCTACACATAGTAACCTGACCTTGCAGCCCACTCACTGACATGTTGGTTTTGACTCCTAGCAGACTTGTACAGGGTTTCTTACCCTTGGGTTAGATGTCTAATGCTTATCAGTCAGTGCCACCAAAGTTCTTCTAAATTGTACCAGTGGATATTTTAAATTATGTTTATTTGGGCCCAAGAGTAAGATAGAGATGTAGAAGAAGCTAGTATTTAGAACTGAGGGATAAAGAGTTGGGAGAATTACTCCTTTCCTTATGTTACTTGTGGACCAGGTTAAGTTGGATAATCAGATTAAATCAAATTATTCAAAATTTTTCCTACTTCTCCTTAAAGGGGTGTGCCTGAATCATTTAATAAAAGCGGACAGACGACTTTTCCTTTCTCTCTCACATGATCAGATTTGTATTATGATTTTCTTACATTGTTTTAGAAAACAAAGTTTAGCATAAAGCTAGTTGGTGTCAGTTTTCATTGTGTCTTTACTGTTTTCTCATATAGCTCGATACACTTCCTAATGATTGTCTTTATTAATATAAAATTGTCATTTCTATATTACCATACTTTTAAAACGAAAATGCTTGAATTAAAAAGGTTAAGAAACAATCGCCCATATCCTTCTATATGAATATGATAAAAGAGGCCTTCATCAAAGCACACCAGCCCGTGTGTCACGAGGTGTCGATGGGATTAGGGATCAGGCATCAAAGACCCAGAACACAAAATCACATCATTGTGAATAAGGAGGAGTGTGGAGTGGAGACCCAAAGCCCATCTGTAGACAATTGGACATCTGCTTACCAGAAGGGTCACAAGGACGAGATGAACCAGTCAGGGTGCAGTATAGCATTGCTGAAATGTACAACTTTCCTCTAGTTCTTTAATGCTTTTTCCTCCCTTCCCCCTCTCCCCTACTATCATGATCCCAATTCTACTTTATAAATCTGACACTAGACTAGAGCGTGGACATGGGTACACATAAGAGCTGGAAACACAGGGAACCCAGGACAGATTAAACCTTTCAGGACTGATATTGAGAGTAGCGATACCAGGAGGGTAAGGGGAATATGGGAGGAGAAAGTGAGAACCAATTAAAATGATCTATGTATAACCTCCTTCCAGGGGGATGGACAACAGAAAAGTGGGTGAAGGGAGACATTGGTCAGTATAAGGCATGAAAAAATAATAATAATTTATAAATTATCAAGGGTTCATGAAGTAGGGTGGGGAAGGGGAAGGAGGGAAAAAATGAGGAGTGATACTAAGGGCTGAAGTAGAAAAAATGGTGTGAAAATGATGATGGCAACAAATCTACAAAGGTGCTTGACACAATGGATGGATGGATTGTGATAAGAGTTGTATGAGCCCCCAATAAAATTATTTTTGAAAAAGAGGGCTTCTCCACAAATGCTTATGTGCAAATAATGGGCAAGTTCACAGAACTTGCTAAATAAAGAATTTGAGAACAGCCCTTACTATGTGGGCATTTTAAACCAGAAAAATAGATGCCTTTCAATTATTACATTTTAATTTCTGGAGTATTTAACATCTTTCTTTGGGACCTCTATTTGAAAAGCGTTTTATAATTCTAGCAGCTGATGTGCATGGTGACAATTTCAGAAATTGAATAGATATAGGAGTGTTATTTAGCATAAGTTATTGAGAATATTTTGTTTGTGTTATGTTGAAGCAAAGGGTAAGTCATCTGACCTCATTCACTTCTTCAAAAGTGTTACTGCAAAAATAGGCATTAGCTAAAATGAAACCTTATGATCATATCATTTCTTGAGTATTAAAACTATTGGATGGAATTTATTATATTTTAATTATAAATAGATACTTCTAGAATGTGGAAATATTACTTCATACTCTTGATTTGGAGAGGAATTAACCCAAATTAACCAAATTGCCATCAGGTTGATCCTTATTCATTAGTGATCCTATACAGTATAGGAGTTCCAACACTGTAAATATTTATGACAGCAGAAAACCTCATTTTTCTCATGAGGAACAATGGGTAGATTTCAACCACCAACCTTGTGGTTAGCAGTATTTTACTTTTCTTTCCATATATACCTGAGACAATGGTACATAAAAGTACACTGGTTTTGAGACTTACTAGTCACACAGGATCATCAAACTCTGAGAGATACATCTGATATTTATGAGTCCCTACTGAATGCTTTTTGCTAAAGTGTCCAGAATTTACAGTATCAGTGAAAGTTAATACTCTGAACTGAAAACCAGCCAATAGAACAATCTCATATATGGTTTTTTTATACGAATTTAGCAAGTCTGAGAAGTTGAACAGGGATTAGCACATCTGAAGACATGGCTTACCATGACTTGTATCAGACACTTTCATATATCTTTATACACAAATAATTGGAACAATTCTTATTTACAATTCTACTTATATAACTTGTTATACCTTTTTATTAAGAATATAAATATCTCACTCGCTGCCACTGAGTCAGTTCTGACTCATAGCGACCTTATAGTACAGGATAGAATTGCCTGGGGTTTCTGAGAGCATAACTCCCACAAGGGAGTAGAAAGCGTCATCTTTCTCCATGGTTTTGAACTGCTCATCTTGCAGTTAACAGCCCAACACATAACCACTGTGACACCAGGGCTCCTACAGATGTTTATATAGTCTTATTTTTAATGTATTGTAACTGAGTAGTATAATTTTCATCATACTTACATTGATTTCACTACAGCAGGTCAGTTCTGAGGATGCTTCAATACAGTGTGATGTACTTGACTTCTCAATGTGTCATTTATGCATGAATGCAGGGCTTGGGGTGGGATGCTTTCTATAGAGTCACCTTTATTTCAAGTTATATGAAGGCTTGAGTCCTTTATGATAAATTATTAAGTTAGATTACTTAGATAATTGGCTTTTAAAAATTGTTTTTAAAAAATGTATTTTGAATTGGTTCTTTATTCTAAAGTGTATATTTTTTCTTTCTTTCCCAATTCCAACCCCAATCTCTTTCTAGGGTGTGATTGACTACATTTTCTATTCCAAGACTCATATGAACGTGCTTGGTGTCCTGGGGCCTTTAGATCCTCAATGGCTGGTTGAGAACAACATCACTGGGTGTCCACACCCACACATCCCTTCAGACCACTTCTCACTGTTAACACAACTTGAACTCCACCCTCCACTCCTGCCTCTTGTCAATGGTGTTCATCTGCCTAATAGGAGGTAGTGGAGTACTGCCCCTCCAAGACGGGGATCTGTTGCTATGGACCTGTACAGTTGTAAATCAGAGTCTGTAGGAGTGAAGTATGGCCATCCTTAAAGCTGCTGCTTCAGGTTCCTTTCATTATGTGTTTGCTCTACGATTTTGTGCATTTTTTGTGCATATTGGTATCATTTGGCACTAGGGTTGGAACCAAAGTATTACTCTTTTCCAAATTTTTAATTTACCATGTTTTTAAATTAGTCCTTTTTCATAATATGAGTCCACATTCTTAACTGATAAAATGCCAGTTAGAGATCCAACAACAGTGTATTTGTTTTTCCAAAACTGATATTTTCTTTGGGATGGGTTCACATGAGCTAACCATTTTTGTAAAAGGCAATTTAAAAAAAATTTATAAAGTTTTAAAGTGATTGATGTCATGCTTTTCAGTGAAAACTGCCTTGAACTTCTGTTTTCCTGTGTTACATTATTTTTGTGTTCCCAATTATTTGCACATTAAGAAAGCACTTAAATTTGTCCCATCTGTGTATAAACATGATATAGCCTCTAGCCATAATAAGAAAAAGTGAGAAAATAAAGATGGTTGCACAATATGCTTTCATAATCAAGCATTTAACAGCACATAACAGCTTGTCGGGTAAACACTTTTCTGCTCTTACTAGTTTTGTTTTTGAGGAAGTGCTCTGGGTTTTTGGCTCCCTGTCAAGTTGGTTATAACTTGATTAGAAATATATATTCTAAGCCTGTCTCTCCCAGTTGTTTATGGGAAACAGAAAGTAATTTGTACTGCCACACATTTTGAAAACGGAGTTTGATTTGTTTAAGATGACCCCCAAATTAATGTCCGGTATTTTCTGACCCAATTCACCTTTCTTTCTGGTTTGGCTGGAAGAACTGATAGCGTGTGCTCTGTATCATTTCTACTGTTACAGTCAAATGTTAAGTAATCTGAATAGGAAGGCCCTGATTATAGTTTTCGGAGGGGAAAGCCATACAAATATTTTAAGTGTTTCTCAAATAGGTTGGTGACTGTTGGTCTTTAGGGTGACAATGGACGGGATTGAGGGAAGAGAACAGTGTAGTGGAAAGCCTTGGACAATTTTTCCTGACTCTAGATGCCAAATGGCCCATCATATGCTTTTTTAACCTTTGTTTCCATTGTCTGTCAGGGTTGAATTAAGAAGCTACTGGTTTATTCCCACTGTTGATGCTGTAGATAATGCTTTTTTTTTTTTTTTTGCCCAGAAGGGCCCATTTGAAAAATCTGTGACATCAAGAAGATGTAAATGCAGCATCACTTTCTGGGGGGAATTGGTTGGCTGCTTGATGTTAGTTATGGCACAGTAACAGGAAAAGGTTGTGTCTGTGTTTTTAAGTTTTTCTTTATTCTGCTTTTTTGCTGCTATAAGAGTTTTCTGAAATTATATTTTAAACTTTTCATGCACTTTACTGTTTCTAGTCTCAAAATGTGATATTTTTAATAAACAAGAAGTTTTTCATTATGTGAATGAAATTTTAAAAGAAAATAGCCTATATTTGTGTCTCACTAATATATAAAGTACAGGTCAAATTTAAATTATTTAATTAGTTTTAAATATATACAATTTGTCTCCTCTTTCAAACCTGACATCTTAAGCTGTTTTATTAGATTTAAATGATGATGTGTTTCCTTTGGTCATTTTATAACTAATTTCTTCCACAGTAAATTAATCAGGCTACATAAGATAATATTTCCCTAAAGGATAATTTTAGTGGGACTAGGGTTGTGGGATGATGTAATCACATATGAGATTATATCAGAAGGGTAAAGAAATTTAAAGCCTAAATCAATCCCCCTTTAAAAAGTGCCTAGTGATAGAGGCGTGGTTTGTCATCTTTTAAAATTGGAATGCCGTTACAGTTGAATGAAGTTTGATGTAAATAAAATTTTCTTTTAAAAATGTTAACTGAAGTAATGAAATAAAAAGAAAACAACCCTTAAGATGACAGATTTTCCTCAGTGTGCAGGTATCCCTTATTATATACCTCAAGCATTCAACATCTAGCCATGCAAATTGATTACCTGAAGCATAGTACTGGAAAGTAGAATAGCATGAAAAACTTAATTTTGTGGACATTACCTTTTTTTGTAATCAGCTACTGTATGTTCTTGTTTTAAATCTTTCATTTTGGGTGGACTTTCTGCTCTGGAGGTATATGCACTAACGAAACATTTTCCTTTCATATGCGCATGTTAATTAGCAATGTGAGCAATATTTCATACCATACTTCACTCCCAATATTTTTTGAGATGTTTGTATAAAATGGAATTTAAAGTTCACTTATGATTGTATATGAACCACAGAGGAGCCCATTTATTAATAAAAGCTTTTTTAATAGTTAAATGTAGAGGGAAAAAATAAAAAAAAATTGGGAAACATTGTAAACAGCTTAAGTTTATTTTGTGTATGATCGAGGCACTCTGTTGCAGAAGGTGTGTACTTGGGTTCTCTCTGCTTCCAAATGCACTCTTTCAAACCATTCATTATCCTGTGTATTTTTAACGTGGTTTTAGTCAATGTTGGTGTAGTAGCTTTGTTGACGTAGGTAATTTTACTGTGCTTTGGGTGGCGCACAGCCCTGGGGCACGGTAGCCCAGATTTCATGTGCACGTTTCTCTGTAGCCCACTGCTCAAGATCACCTTGTTCCCCTTGTAAAAGGAGTGGTATCTGTTTTGAGCTGCCAATTCAGATGATCAGAAATGCTGCTCTCCTCAGTATTGTCTGTACAATGCATGCCATTTGGAACTTTGGCAGTGAGAAGCCAAAAGGAAGAGGTAAATGACAGAAGGGTGTATATTCAGTGAAAGTAAAATACATGGTCATTTACTTCTTAGTTCTCAGAATATGTTAATAAGCTT
This sequence comes from Echinops telfairi, assembly GCF_000313985.2. Classification (NCBI taxonomy): domain Eukaryota; kingdom Metazoa; phylum Chordata; class Mammalia; order Afrosoricida; family Tenrecidae; genus Echinops; species Echinops telfairi. The sequence continues at coordinate 42,468,033 of NW_022111369.1, forward strand.
TATGCAATGGGGCTGCTGTGTATTTTATCTAAAGGTAAAGGAAATTTGGACATTTGTAGATTGTGATATATATTTTTAATTATTACATATGATTTCTGGTATTTCTCTACAAACTGGAGTGTTCTTTAAATTTATTACAGCAGTGTTGTTTGAGGAAGAGAAAACAGCACTGTTTGCCATTGCAATCCCTGTACAAGTGCATGTCAAGTCACCCACTCTCTCAGGCATCAGTATCCGCCTCATAGCTTTACACAATTGTGATGGAGAACATTGCAGCATCCTCAGGACTGACATCTGGGAAAGGCTCAAATCCACTTACTGCTCCTTGCTTGTCGACTTGTTTTAAAATATTGTGCCTGGTGTCAACTTTTAAGCAACAGCACTGCCTAAAAGCAAGCAGAGAACAGAATCCCAGCACCATTCTATAGGTAACTTTTTAGAATTCAGATAAAATAAATCTGTTCAAGATTTATGATGTTTTATGTAAAAAAGATTTTGTACAATGTAGCTGAATATTTTTGTTTCCTTTCTTTGATGTAAGGCGTGTGAACGTTTGAATCACATGTGAAAGTCAGGTTTGGCACAATGGGTTCTGAGACCAGCTTTTCCCCCCTCCCATTTGCCTTGCTTCCTAGCTTTTTCTTTTCAAATTACTTTTCTGATACTTATAGGCCAATATTTAATTTTACTAATATGCATCCCGTGTGACCGTATTAAAGAAGCCACTGTGTTTTAGTGTTGTAGTTTGCAGAAATACAAAGCTTTGTTTCTTACTTGTCTTCTTATTTTGTATTTAAAGTTATCTATAAGTCACAGAGAAGCAAAGGGGAAAGTTGAAAGATCTAAGGCTCATATCACTTGATTCAGTTCTGGAATTGAGGGATGGTGCATCCAAACTGGAACAAAGGCAACATTGTGTTTCACTTTATAAAGTTACAGCTACCAAGTAATAGAAATGAAAAAGTAAATTTGTATTTGCATTTTAAGGAGTTTCTAAAAATCATTAATGCCATCAGTACTTTCAGTATCAAATAGCAAAAAGTAGAGAAAGCACAAGGAAAAATAGGTTAACCTTGTTCTTTGAAGGAACCAGAAGCTCATTCCTAGGTTTTCTATCAGTAAAAATTGGTGGTGCCCAATACTTACACAACACTTATCTATTCAAGGATCTATATTCTGTGTTCCTGTAGCATTTTAGTAGCTTACTGAAATATGCTGACTGATTAGTAGCTTCAGTCATACACATCTGAAAGATCAGCTTGTGATTTGCTTAGCAGTTCATAAAACCAATAGTTCAGAACAAGCAAAGGCTCTGTGGCACATTTTCAAAAGAGCACTTATCCGTGCTTGTGTTTTGACAAAAACATGAGTTCTTAAATTTGTAAGATTTTCTGTTTCCCATCTGCCCTCCTCAAAAAAAAACATAACTTTCTGATGTATGGAAGAATCCACTTTTCCAAAAGTAGAAAATATGTTTAGAATAACCTTGTGCTTAATTCTTGTTTCCAAAATGATTATGCCTTTCTTTCTGAGTTGCATCATGTTAGTAGAACTCTGTGAATTGTAGATAGACAACCTGAGGAAGTTAGAGAACATTATTCTAAGCCAGGAACTGAAGCTACAATTTTAAATGTGTAGCCAGATGACAACTTTTCTGCTTATGGCTGCCTTGGGTGATTTCAGTAGCGTCCTGAGCACCATACTTGCAGTTCTAATTACCTGGCTTATTTACCAAAGCAGTGATCTATTTAAGAACAGGATGCTAAGACCATCTTTCGGATTACAGAATGACGTAAATATATGTTCTGGTGTCATCATTAAGGGTAGGATGAAAAATAAAGACCTTTATACCAATACTGCAGAATGTTCTGTGTAAGATCCACAGCAAGAAAACAGTTCTTTTCAGGAAGGTAGTAATGAAGGTCATGCATATTTACTTTTTTAACCAAATAATTTCTTGATATGAATTTCTCTGTTATGAACCATAAACTCTACAACGAGAAGGGAACTATCAGGAAAAGCAAGCTTTATTAGTAACTTCTTTTGGCGTACATTTAGTTGGTTAGACTTGGGTTATTCTTGGGACCAAAGGACAATAAGCATATTGAGGCCTCATACAACAAACATGACATTGAAGTAATGGAAATGCTTTTAAGTAAATAATGTTCACTTTCAAAACATGAGAACTGAGCACTTCTATTGAATGTTAATTTTATGACACTGTATTCATAGCGTATTCTCAGCATGTACTGACATTAGAAGTGGTCGTCAGAAATAAATCGCATTATGAAAAGGGTATGCAAATGCTGAGTGATAGGACTCTTGGGGTAGTAGTATGGTGCATTCAACTTTCAGAATCTTCCAGAAGGCATAGTTTGGCACGTAACAGTTATTTTGGTTATAACAATCTTCCTAAATTTTGAAAATTTCTTTGTGTACTTTTAACACTTTCACTTTTAACTCTAATGCTTTAGAATCATGGTGGCCCTTGCTGAAAGAGTCCCTTCTTGCTTGCTTCAGTGTTGTATTAACTTTTAATTACTGATAATACAACTATATTTCCTTTCAAGCTATTAAGTGTTACATGTACCGCATTTGCTTAATTTATCTTAGTTACCTAAGCTCACAAGATTGGCTTGGTATCAATTTGTCAAACAGCAGCTTTGTTTCTTACGGAATAGGGTAGAACCCTGTTTGTCTTTATCTTGATGGAGTAAGTGATGCCGTATCTTGAGCTTGTATTTATTCAGAAACTGCACTGTCCTTTCTTTGTGCTTGTTGCTTAAACTATATCCCCATACCTGTGAAATTCCTGGGCGGTGCTCTGCCAACTTTTGGAGGGGAGAAGTTTGGATGGTTGTGTTACTCCACACTGGATTTGATCTGGAATTGTTCAGTGTTGTGAGTAGCAAGTCTTTTCAACACCAGCAGCACTTGAGAAGTGCACTATGGCATTCGTACAGTTGTCCAAATGCAAGAAATTCTTTCATCTAGGATAAGCTGAGGAATAGCATTCAGTAAGCATATTGAGGCCTCATACAACAAACATGACATTGAAGTAATGGAAATGCTTTTGGGATACTTTTAGGAAACTGAGTGTTTCAATTTGGTTTTGTTATGTCTGGGTTGGGGTGCTGTGGTGTTTTTTATTTGTGTTTTGTTTTGAGAAGTTTGTGTCTGTATCTTTTTCTCTGAGAGGACCACAGCATTGGTCACATTTACCATTGGTCACATTTAATGTGACCATTATTGGTCACATTAATTTGTATCTTTTGTTGTGATTTCTTTTAACCATAAAACAAGTGCCAACTAATTGTCCATGGGACAATCTACTCTCCACTCAATTTACCATTTGAGTAGGAGAGCGTCCAGTTATTTTCATTACCTGGCATTAAGTTGAGTAATCCATTGTTTGCGTTACATTTGAGTCATTGGCCTGTAGTGTCTTTTTGTATCTATTTCTATTGATTGGAAAGCAAAGCACATGAGTAGAAAACTGAGCAAAGTTTTTTTGGCAATCTTTTCCCTAAATACTTGGTGTGGTAGCTATTCCCAAGCAAATTCTACTGTTTCAAATTGTATATTTAGTTTGCCTTTGTCCTGAGAAAAAGCAAAGCACCAAGTCAATTAGTTACTGTGTTCTAATAATCAGTTTAAAATCTAATATATACTTATTTTAATTAGAAGATTTAATGAAGTGCCATGTAACTGTAGCTTGCTAGTGTCTAATGTTTAATAGAGTGGCTCTGTGATGTTCTGATCATTTAACACTCTTGTCATCATCCTGGAGAAAGTGGTTCTACTCTATTGAACACGTTCTCTCTGATACGATCACCAGCTGCTTTATTTTTCTATTTATTACAGTTAAACAGTTGATGAAGTCTGAATCTTGACCAAACTGCTCAGCTGAGACGTGTTGTGTTCACAGTAGACACTGTACAAAACGTGCGTGCAAAAGGACACAGTTGGGTGGTAGTATTTTTTCATTAATGTGAACATTGACTAAACAAAGCAGTCCTGCCTTTTAAATCTTGTGGCAGCTCAGAAGGGAGGTGCTTAAGAACCTTTACTATGTCAGACGACAAAATACTTTTTTCCATTTTGGAGATTGGGTACTGCTCACACATGATGTATAGGGCTAAATATACGCTTGTTTCCTTGCACCTGTGTACTTCCTTTCCCTCCCCCCTTCCTTTCCCTTCTCCTGTAGGCAATAAATGGCCATTTTGCAATTGCATATCTTGTCTTGTTTTTGTTTTTAACTATCTTTGAAGTATATGTTTTTGTGCTCAAAGTGATTACTTGTGCTACATTTTTTGCGGGGTGAACATGACATTCCTACTTAAACAAGTACTTTGGTTAAAATTAATTCTGAAATTTCTTGGTTAATGTGACTTGCTTTGGCTGACGAGATCTGAGGAAAGAGAGATGTATCACTTTGAAGGTGGAACTTAAAGACAATAGGCAGTTTGCCACATTTCCCATTTTTTTGCTTTGGTGATCATGCAAGCATATATTGAGGTGGAACCGCTGGTCTTAAGATCACTGAATGATTTTGATGAACATATGACTTAACCTTGGGCAGACAAGAATGTCACACAAAACTTATAGAAAAGTTCCATTTTTAATTCCATTTTTCCAGGAAGGCTTTGAAGTCCTTTTGTATAGTGTTTGAGAAATAACCCCCAATCTTCATTCCCAAAAGTTTGTTATTCGGGCATAAACTAGTTCAGTCTGACATATTTGGCTACCAGTATTAACCAAACTTAACCACCAAACCTGGTCAGATTTGGAGTAAAACACATTCAAAGTATGACCATGGTGCCCTGGGTGGCGAAACACCCTGCTTTCTTCAAGAGGTCATCTGCTAAACACTTCTATTTATGACATAACCTCAACAATACTGAAGTCTTTCTTAGTGAAAGGGTAGGGTGTTTTATAATTTTAGAAAGTGGGGGAATACGGGAATTCTATTCATGGATAAAAACGAAATTGATGTTTTGGTCATTGTGTGGGGTTGAGAACAAGTTATTCTTGAGGGAAAATAAATTGAGCTGTGTTTTTAGCTTATTAATGAAGTCTTTGGGGCAATATAATGGTATATAGTTTTGCAACAGATCGCCAGCATTTCTGTAGGCTGAAAGCTAGTGCAGGCTGGCTTGTTCTTACCAAGGATGTAATAGGAAGCAGACCCTGAGGACCTCATATTCACAAAGGACTTAGCCATTATGTTGGCCAACCTTCAGGAAATCCTCCCAAACAGATCACCCCTGACGTTGGTTGTGAAAGGCCCAGACCACAATATATTCCCTTAGTAACAGAAAAAGACAGTCCTCGGATAGGACACTCATGGCATTTTCCAATTACCTACATTGGACCTCTGACCTTTGGGCAAAGCATCCAGCTTGGTAAAGAGAGAAACAGCTTATAAAATGATTCTCCCATAAAACAGAGAATAAGATAGTTTGCATGCAGGGTTTATTTGGGGGAGATGATCCCTACAATGCAGCGTGAACTGGAAAGGATGAAATAGGGAAGGAGGGCAAACCAAGTTCAGGGTGCATTTTTGAGCTGATCACTGGGGCAGGGGGAGGGTGATGGACAGGCATTATTCTTTGAGGATATGAAAAGAATATTCCATACTGGTGTTTGTAAGGGAGAAGAGTTATTTACTGGTTCCTGCACCCAGGGTTACTCCTTTTCCCGTCCATGTGTGTACATGTATCATTTTCACAGAGTGAGTTTCTGCAGATGGTGGTAGTGGAGAGAAACATTTGGTTCAGCCTAGGCAACAGGCTACACCTGAGTGCAGTTGGTTGCCAAGGCAACGATGAGTAAAAGCTGAGAGGAAGGATGTGAGGCAGCGCAGAAGAGCACAAGTGTATGTCGTTAAGTCCTTTTCATCACAGAGCTTTCTAGGTGGCAGCAGGCTGTGATCTGAATCAAAAATAGATGATTTGTGGAACAAAGTACAGCCAATACTGCAGCTTGTTCTAACACTATAATTAATGTGTCATCTCCCTCTTCCATCATGTATTCTAGATTTTATTCAGCTGTGCACCCCATATCAGTAGGTGTAAGTTGCTTCCTTGTGATTATGGACCCAAACTTTCATCTGATTAGTGCTCTAGCTTGCTTTCCACTTGGGCCATAGTAGCTGAAAATTTACGTTCACTCCTGACAAAGCACCAGTAAATCCGCTAGGTTCTAGACATGCTCCTTTCCACCTTCTATGGTGTAGTGACAGCCCTAGCTTCTCTTGCAAATATGTGAGCCCCAAACATTTCTCGGGGGGCAGCCTATATCCAACGATTAGATAGTGTAGTTATAAAGGCCTGGGTTCAGCCCAATGTAAGAAATTTGAAGGGCAGTCCCATTTGAGAGCTCATCAGAGTGTCTGTTGAGACTATAGACTACATTATAAGGGCGAAACTGTCTTGGCCAATCCTGATTTCTTTCTCTGGTGTTGATCCTGAGAGCACTCATTAATTCTCTGCCCGTTTATCACCATGGAGACTGCTTTAGGGAATACAACCTGAACATCTAGTGTTATGGATTGAATTACATACCCTTCAAATTATGTGGCCACTTGATCAGGCCATCCTCAGTATTCAGTAAACTTCCATTCTTCAATCTGATGTAATCTGATGTGTAATTATTGTAAATCTTCTAAGATGTTGATGCTATCATTTGTCAGTTTGTTGTCACTTTGGTGATGTGTGTGTTAGTTACTGTGATGCTGGAAACCATGCCACCAGTATTTCAAGTGCCAGCAGGGTCACTCAAAGAGGTTTCAGGAAAGCTTTCAGACTAAGAAGGAATAGGCTGTCCACTTCTGAGAAATTAGTCACTGAAAACCTTAAAGACAGCATTGAAACATTTTGAAAACCTCATGAAAAGAAGCAGGGCATTGTCAGAGATGGTGCCAGAAGAGCAGCCGCTCAGGTCAGAAGGCACTCAAAATATGACGGGAAAACTTTCCTTCTCAAAGTATAGTTGACTCTGGTGACGTAGATGGAGTAAAGCTTGTGGCAGTAAAGCCTTCTAGACCTTCATTTACTGATGGAGCACAACTCAAAATGAGAAGAAACATCTGTGAACATCATTAATCATTGGAACTTAAACTTGAAAGACATATTTGGCCATCTGACAGAAGATTCCATATTTGTACCTATTCCAAAGAATATGACCCAAAAGAATGCATCAATTATAGAACATCATCATTGACAACACATGCAAGTGAAATTTTGCTTAAGATCATCCAGCAACAGTTGCAGCCAAACATTGACAGGGAACTGCAAGAGGTTTGGATCAGAAGAGTACATGGAGCAAGCAAGACGAAATATGTGACAACTGCAGTCTTGTCTCCCACCATGTTACCTACTGTTTTCAGCAGTGAGGGTTTTTCTTCACATTGAGTTGGAATCTGTACTGAAGGCTGCATCATTGATCTTAATCAGCAAGTGCTGACGTCAGCATTGCTGATGTCAGATGGATCTTGGTTGAAAGCAGAGTATATTAGAAAGGTATTGGTATTTTATATAACTACCACAGACCAACATGAAATTATGGAACTACCATGATAACCCTGGGACCAAAAGAACTAGATGGTGCCCAGCTATGGCTGCCAATCGCTGTGAAAAGGATTATATTGGAAAGTCCTGGATAGAGTGGGAGGAAAATGTGGACAAAACTCAAAATCATAAGACAGGCCAAGCTTGCTGGTCAGGTAAGAGAAAGATGAAACCCAAACTCTGGCCATTAGTCACCCTTCAGGTTTGGAAATGAACTCACGACGCCCTCTGTCAGATCATCAACCATTTCGGATAAAAAAGCGTTAGGCAAGAAGGAGGAATGGAAACAGGAAACAGGGAGGGAGTGGGATAAGTGAGGTACATTGGGATTGCAGTGCCTGAGTTGAAATAAAAGGTGTGGATAGTTGAATGTATTATTTGCTCTGTAAACCTTCACCTACTTCACAATAAAAAGTTTTAAAGATGGAGAAAAAAATATGGTGAACTGACATTTATTTATGCTGAAAATCTTTATTTTTAGTATTGTCTAAAAAATACCACCAATGGAGATAAGGAAAGAGGGGTGCCCTTCTATTTTAAGTGTCTTTCTTTGGATTGTTAAGTAAAAAAATACAGCATTTTGTTTATGCTCTTAATAGTAAGCTATAATGACACCCAAAAAAGATAAGTTTAGAAAGTTTGTGCACTTTCCAGTCTACACAAAATTTAATAAGAGAAAACTATGTTGTAAAATTGTGAATATTCTACTCTGGCCAGGAAGTTAGATTCAGGTTGTGGGTTCATTTATCCATGAACCACGGTGTTTGTATTTTCCCCGAGCGGAAGAGGGAAGCTGTGCTCTGGTGGCTGGCCGCATGAGCTCGTACAACTAGCTGCTTTTAACCCACCAGATTAGGTTTCTCCGCAACGCAACTGTCCACACAGTTGTTTCTAAAGAATCTTGGAATACTGTCCACATGGTCAGTCTCTCCGTTTTGCGTGGTAACACCTTCCATTAGAAACACGGGGCTAGCTTTGGTTAATCACCCTAAACATGACTTCTGGGTGAGCCTAAGGGGGGATTTACTAAGTGTCTGTAAACTCACCCCTTATAAGTGGAGTGACATTGACATACTGTATTCAGGTGGAACCACAAAAGAGAACTGTGTCTTCTAATTTCCTAATACAGGGCAGAGGTTACACTTTTGAGAAGGACAGTGGGAGCCGAAGCAGGGTACCCACATTAGAAAATGGTAAGTTAGGGTGGTGAGGGTGCCAAGACCAAGTTCATTTGGCAACTCCCCAATTTTGGAGAGTGGAACAGTGCCCTTGCACTTTGCACAGTGCCCTTGATAAATCTTCATTTGATTAATTCATTAATTAGTGAATTAAAACAAATAGGATAACTTTTTAAATATTTGAGAATTATAACTACATAGAAGAATTAATTATTGAGACTATAATAACCTCAATTTGTTCTTCATTTTGCTCCCCTTAATGGCACATGGAATAATGATAAAAGGGAGCATTATTAAATTATTAGAGGTGTTTATAAAAGACAGACTGCCTTCAGACTTCCCTGCTGCTGGCTGCTGTGTCTGAAAATACCATAGGAGAAAATAAGCTTCCCACCGATGATCAGGCTAGGTCAGTGCTAAATGGCTTTCCAACGCTGCCATGTAGTAGTACATAATTCTTTTTTGTCATTTTCATTAATATAGTGATGCTTGTCTATGTTAGTTTTTTAAAATGTCATTAAAGTAGGCAAAATAACCTAGATGAGGAAAATGGCTAATGGCTAATTTATTTATAAAGCATCATTGAACATCAGCGCAAGCTCTTAACATATTTAAGTTTCTTTCATCCAATAGAAATTTCCTTTGATTCTCATTTTAGAAGATGGGCAATGAACAAGTTTGACGGTGAAGGGGAAGGGATGTCTACTCCTGTGTTTCCTTCCGATCTCCCTCACTTGCTTTAAACTCTGGACCTGAGTGGAGAAGGGGGTCTGAATGACAAAGGTCATCAGCCAAATCCTAGGTATCAAATCAATGATCTTGAGCCTCCGTTTCCTCTACCTTTCTGCAGCAAAGTAATTATCAATCATAGTAATTATCAATTTCTCTTGCCCTCTGTGACCTTTCAGAAACATTGAAAGAGACTAAGGGTTTGGGGGATGGGGAGCAGAATCTAGTTCCTTTTCTTTCTCTACTGCTCTTAAGTCATCCCCAAACAGTAGCTCTATTTGCTTTTCTTCCCGTTTTTGTTATTCCATCCATAATGGCTGCTCATGCCCTCCTAATGTCTCCTTCCCATCCTCATCACTTGGCTGATGATTCTGCTGGCCGTTGCCATGGCGCCCGCTCTGTCTTAGAATTCTCACGCATACAGAATCGAAAGGCGCCACAGGGCTTTCTTGGCTGTGACCGCTTGGTCAGACAGCCAAGTCTGCCTTCAGTGGCACTTACCTTTCAGTTAATAGTTGAATGCTTAACCACTGTGTCACCAGAGACTCCTTGGAAATTCCTGGGAGCACCTACTTTTAGTGTATTCCCACTTGCCACCCTCCATTCTGTTTGTAAGCTTGTGTTTCTTCGGTGATGGGTTTACCCCTCTTGACTAAAAGATTCCAGGCAAGGTTAGATTAAGGTTTAGGAAGCCACAAAAAGTTAATTCAGACTTATTACAGATATATGATTAAGAGTGTGTGATAACGAGTATCTTCCGCCCACTCCATTTTAAGCACAGGCCCATTTTTTACTAATGTAAGTTATGCAAAAGGTCATTTCCTTGACTGTTTACTGTGTTGTTTTAAGTTTAGTTTTATTATAAGGGACTTTAATAATTTCAGCCCTAAACTCATTCTGTCAACCTTTTTTTTTTTTTTTTTTGCATGGTAGGTTCTTAAGTTCCTCAAATCCAGCATCTTCTGTATTGTGGATATTTGGAAACTTGATCTTCACAGATGAGGGGTTGGTGACATATATATGTATGTGACACAATAGAAGAAGGCAAACATATATGCTCAAGTAAAGACATTCATGAAGATGGGAGCCTAGTGGTTACATATTGAGCTGCTAACCAGGAAGATGGCAGTTCAGAACCACCATTTGCTTCATGCGAGAAAGACAGGCTGTCTACTCTCATAAAGAGTTACAGCCTTGGATACTCACAGGGGCAGTTCTACTCTGTCCTATAGGCTTGCTCTGAGTCAGCATTGACTGGATGGCAGTGAGTTTGTTTGAGTTATACTTTCCCTCTGTATACTTCCCCAACTCTAAGCCAGAATGAATGGGCTTGATTTGTTACTGACGTCTACGGACCTACTCTTTTTCTCTAACGTTCTTGGGGTATTGCTCTGAGCCAATTCCATTCTGAGTGAACATGGCATGACTGGAAATAGCACTTTGTCTGACAGGACTGTCCTGCGTGCTGAGCACCTGCTGTCTGTCCTCCCAGTAGATGCTGCTGCCTCCCCATGAGATGCTCAGCTGTCTGCAGAGACAGGTGCTGCATCATGTGGGCTCCAGCTCCTCTCCTGCCATCCAAGAGCAAATACCATAGAGACAAATAAAGCCGTGCAGTTTATGTGCTGAAAGCCTTATTGTGGATGGTTATTAACAGCAAGTTTATATATATATATATATATATATATATATATACACACACACACACACACACACACACACTTGTATGTGTGTATATTTATGTATATATTCATATATAAACAGGCAACAGAATATATAATATATATATTATATATAAACAGGTGATTATATATACACATGTATATATTATATATACAAAAAGAATATGTGTGTGTATATATCTATATATATCTATATATATATGCAATCATATATATAATTGCCTGCTTTCCAGAATTAGGTGATTTGTATTCAAATTTCTGACTTTCCAGTCTGAAAATGCAGAAGGGACTGTCACCTTCCAATGGAATTCTGAATTCACTGGTGAACTGATTTTCCTCTAGTGATAGTGCCCTTTTCAGGAAGACAAGGGGAGTTTTGTTGACAAGATGGAATGGGAGAAGTGTCTGCGATGTTCTACACTACTCTGTGATGAAGGAGGCTTGGTGGCACAGTGGTTAAAGTGCTGGCCTGCTAGCCAAATGTTGGTGGTTGGAACTTAGCAGGCACTCCTTTGGGGAAGGATATAGCACTGTGAGCAAATAATAATATGATAGTCTCTTTAAATGTTTCTGAAAGGCCACAGAGGAGAAAGTGGCATCCGGATTGAAGACAGGCGCACTACAACTTGAGCTATGCAGATGACACGACCTTGCTTGCTGGAAGCCAAGAGGACCTGAAGCATTTACTGATGAAGATGCAACACTACAGCCTTCAATATAGCTTACAACCCAATGTAAAGAAAACTAAAATCCTCTCAACGGAATAGATAGCATGATAAATGGAGAAAAGATTGAAGTTGCCAAGAATTTAATTTTACTTGGGTCTACAATCAATGCGCACAGAAGCAGTAGTTGAGAAATCAAATGATGTATTACATTAGGTAAATCTGTTGCACAAGACCTCTTTAAATTGTTAAAGAGAAAATATGTCGCTTTCGTGACTAAGGTGTACTTGATCCAAGCCAGGATCTTTTCACTTGCCTCATCTGCACGCCAAACCTGGACAGTAAATGAAGGAAACCAGAGAAGAACAGCCATATGTGAATTATGATGTTGGTGAAGAAAATGGAAAGTACCATGGACTGACAGAAGGACCAGCAGCACAGTCAGAATACTCGTTAGAGGAGGGCATGATGGGCCTTCCTCTTATGTACTTTGGACATGTTATCAGGAGAGACCAGGCCCTGGAAAAAACCCTAATGCTTGGTACAGCTGAGAGTCAGCAAGTAAAAGGAAGGCCCTTGACAAGATGGCTGGATCCGGTGGCTGCAACCATGGGTTGACTCAAGCACAGCTATTGTGAGGATGGCAGGGTTTCATTCTGTTATACACATTGGGAGTAGAACACAGTCAACTGCTATCTGCAGAGTGGGCATTGAATCCACCAAGATGCACCTAGGAAGAAAGGTCTGCCAATTTAGCTACAGACAAACAAACAAACAACAACAACAACAACAACAAACCCTATGAATAGTTCCAGGTCTATCTGCTGACCTTTATGAATGTCTTCCAATCAGGTCTGATGCAGTGCCAAGCCCTGCCCCCTGAGTCCAAAGTGTATTTTCAGAATTCCTCGAGGACTTTGTTGCTTTGCTCCCCTTGCTGATCTGGTGCACTCCCTTCGTGTGCTGCCCTGGGTGGGGCTGGGGCTGGGGTGAGGGGTCAGACCGGGCACAATTCCTGCACCAATTCGTGTCTCCAGTGCTGTCCCCCGTGGCACTGTGGGCCAGTAAGGGGATGTCTTGTCTCGTGCTGAGGCTGACCCTACACCTCCCAACCCCCAGCTTCACCTCCGTTACTGTGACTTGGTTAACACGCCACACATAGAGTGATCCGACTGACATTGATTTGGTATTTCTCTGGATATAGAAAAGTGATCTTTAATCTAATAGTCCTTTGTACTTTGAGATGGGTAGAGGTAGAGCAAGATTTATTAGCTTGAATTTCTTCATCTGTTAAAGAGGGATACACAAAATCTCTAAGGCATGCAGGTGGGAAGAGCTGAATTTGAACCCAAGTCTTTTTAATCCACCCTTAGTGCTATTTTTCACTCCACTCTGCTATCTCTGTGCTTTAGAAGACACAGTTGTGAAAACACGTAACACTAACAGAACCCTACTTCATTCTCAGCATTAGTGCAGGCAGTAAGCGCAAAAACAATTGCTTTTAATGGTACCTTCTACATGACTTTAAAACCTAATGCTAGTAAGATGTAGGAGGACATACACAGTGGATTTTCTTTGTCTTTAAATATATATGTGCAGTAAAAAAATGGTTGCATAAAAATATATTAAAATTATGACTACTTTTTAATGAACTTATACATTTTTTTCCATTTAATATTATAATGTAAGCACTTCTTCAGTTTACTAAATATCTGTCTAAGTTACAGGGTATTATATACAAATGTTAAAAGGCTATTGTGCTGTATATGGCAGAGTGGTGTATTTCTTTAAGCCGATTCTACTATTTTGCCACTACCTATGTCACTGGAACAAAGCTGACTGTGCTAACGTTTTTCCTATCAAGGTCAAAACTTAGTTTCTAACATTTAGAATGAGTGGAATTTCCGAGGAGCATGAAGGTAGCGTGTGACTCAGATCTAGTCACAAATGAGAGCTGGGGTTTGTAATCCACCTCCACCGTTGAAGCCCAGGGAGGCAGGAGTTAAACTCCTAGAAAATGCTGCTGTTTCTCTTGCTAACAGAGCATCCCAGGAATTTAAAGACTTGCTTAAACAGGGTTAATGTAGGGCTTGTGGGAAGACAGCTGGCCTGGAGCAGAATTAGAGGTCAGGAGGTTAGTCACCCTTCCCTGGAAACAAGACTTGCCGGAGTCAGGATTGGTGAAAGCCATTTAGGGAAAGGAGAAAACAGAGTTTCTATTTAAGGGAGCAGTTGAGTGAGAGGGTAGTTGGTGGTAGGGTAGAACATAACAGCGACCAAATATGGAGGAGGGGGATTGGGAATGAAGAAAGACTAAAACCAGGATGGTAGAACACTGCCCCTTCAGTCTCTGCTCTTGAGATGTGGAAAGAAACATACCCCCAGCTCATTTTCCAATGCCACGTTCGTTGTTCGATGTTTTCAGCAGAAGGATGTGAATTAAGAGAGGTTGGATCCTGCCAGGTTAGAGAGTTAACATGGCTAGCATGTCTCTAAGAGGAAACAAGGGAATGCTATCCATTTGGGAAAGGACATTAACCTCTTGGAATGAAAACTTCAATAATAACAAAAAGCTAGTGCAGTGCAAATTCTGCGTAAGACTTGAGGACGTGTTCTTTGTGGAACACGGTGACAAGTGCTATAGGAGTTAAGGAAAAGTAGGTCACAGTACTTACTGACGTGTGAAAGGGAGGCTAGAGATTCATAACAGGGAGCAGAGACATTTGGGGGAAGAGGTGAAATAGAATACCAGGGATGAGGAGTTTGAACTGTTAAGTGCAGAGTTGATGGTCTGAAATGTGAACCCCCAGCTAAGTCACAATTAAAAATTTATTTTAAAAATATTTTAAAGTAAGTCATAGTGATACAAGGAAAATGGACAAAGGAATTAGACACATAAATTCATGGTGATAATTCAAAGTAGCTAGGATTAGTTGTATGGAGAAAGCGATAGGAGGCTCAGAAGTAAGGGAGAGAGAAGGATCAGTAGAGAAGGCAGTGGATATTTATTAAGAATGTAGAAAATTCCTAACAAAGATGTAGTATGGTATTACAAGTGAAAGAAATCACATCAGCAAAGGCGCCAAGGCACTGTGCCCTATCATGCTCACCTATACACACATACACATACATATGAGGGGGTGCCCCCTTATAAAACAGAAAAGCTCCACTGTGCAGAGCTCTAGCACATATTTTCCCTGCTAGGCCAGCATAGAGCAACTCGCTCTTGAGTTAGTGCACTCAGTGGCATTGCCTGGGAAGGTTCTCTTTGGTCACAGGGAATTTTTTCATAAAAGCAGTGGTGCTGAAACGTTTTTTGTGATGGTTGATTTAAGAGAACTGTGCGGCTGTGAAATTTTGTTTACCGTTCAGGGAAAAAATGCTGCAGAAACAGTTATTACTGGTGACAAGACATGGTGCTATTCTTACAACCCCCAAAGCAAACACTAATCAATCCAGTGGATGACACCATGGTCACCTTGCCCCCGAAAAGTGTATCAAGTGAAATCAAAGATCAAAACGATGCTCATTTGTTGTTTGTTTTTTTTTCATGTGAGGGGGGTAGTGTATTTGGAGTTTGTTCCACCATGTCAGACTGTTAATTAAACTTTCTATTTAGAGGTTCTGAAAAAAACAGCATAACTGTGTGATAGAAAGGCCTGATTTGTGGCAGATAGGGACTGGTTTTGCTACCATGACAATGCACCTGCTCACACAGCCAGCTCAGAGCCCCAGTTTTTGGCAAAAAACAACATGCCTCTCTTTCCCCATGTACCTTACTCACTTGACCTCGCTCCTGTGAGACTTCTTTTTGTTTCTGTGAATGCAGAGGGACGTGAAAGGACAGTGATTTGAAGACTTAGAAGAGGTGAAGAAAAAAACGAGGTAGGTGCTGTCAGCCATCCAAACAGATGGGTTTGAAAACTTTCCAAGAATGGAACAGCAGATTTGACAAATGTATTAAGTGTAATGGTGGAGAGTACTTTGAGAGTGATATGGTTGTTTTGTAAAAAAATGTAAATACATAGCTTTGGGGCAGGGAGATTCCATTTTTATGGGGGGGGTGCCCCCTTGTGTATGTGGGGACTTAAACAAGTTCATAGAAAAATCCCATCATCTTTTTTTTTTTTAACTTTTCATTATGCATTGGATGAAGGTTTACAGAGCAGGTGATCAGTTTTACATTGAACAATTCATACATTTTTTGCTTCGTCTCATTCCTAATCATTTTTGAACTTTTCAAAGCCCCTCTTTACTTCATCAAATAACCGTGGGATCACTTGTGGGATAAGTGAATCTACCCTGGAGTTTAAATTATGGCATAACATGGGTGTTAAATCAATACAAATATTTGAAGACCCAGTTTTTAATTTATCTGATTTTATCTGGTTGTGGTAAAATGTGAATCATAAAGTTTGCCATTGTAACCACTTTTAAGTGTACAATTCAGCTGCATTAATTATACCTATCCTGCTATGCAGTTATCAGAACTATACATTTCAAAGAGTTTTACATCTTCTCAAGCAGAGACTCAGGACCCCTTCAGCATTCACTTACCCCAGCCCTCCAATCCCGTTGTTGTTAGGTGCCATCTACTCGGTTCCACCCAACCCGTAGCCATCCTACAGCATGAAACACTGCCCGGTCCTGTGCCATGCTCACACTTGTTCCTGTGCTTGAGCCCATTGCTGCACCCAGTGTATCAGTCCATCTCATTGAGGGTCTTCCTCTCTTTTACTGTCCCTCTACTTCACCAAGCTTGATGTCCTTATCCAGGGACTGGTCTCTCCTGATAACATGTCTACAGTACACGAGATGAAGTCTTGCCATCCTTGCTTCTAAGCAGCACTCTAGCCATACTTCTTCCAAGACAGAATTGTTTGTCCTTTGAGCAGTCCATGGTACTTTCAATTTTCTTCTCCAGCGCCACCATTCAAGTACATCAGTATAAGCCTCTGTTAATCACTAACAAACTTTTGCCTCAGTACATTTGCCCATTTTAGAAACCAGAACCAGCCGTTCAGACAGAAGAAGGGGATATTGCATGGTTCAAAATCAGGAATGGTATAGGACGGGGTTGTATTCTTTCACCATACATTTTCAATCTTTCTGATGAATCAGGAATCCGAGGAGCTGGGTAATATGAAGAAGAATGGGGCATCCACACTGGAGGTGCTCATGAACAGCCTGCTATATGCAGAGCCCACAGCCTTGCTGCCGAAAGTGAAGAGAACTTGAAGCATTTCCTGATGGAGTTTAAATAATACAGTCTTCAGTACAAGTTACAGCTAAACATAAGACTAATTCTGGCACAACTGGACAAATAGACATCATGAAAAATAAGGGGGGGGGGGTTGTCAAGGAAATCCTTTTATTTGGATCCACAATCTACCCCCATGGAAGG
>NW_022111369.1:42486380-42504111 GCF_000313985.2 Echinops telfairi
ATATGCACATAGATCTATTTCCCCACCATCATATATAAATATATTTACATATGTACATGCCTGTATTTAGACCTCTATAAATGCTCATTGCCTCCTAGTTCTTTCCTTTTACTTTCCTCTTGTCCCACTATCATGCTCAGCCTTCATTTGGGTTTCATGAATTCCTCTCACTTACATTGCCCTTGGTCACTCCCTACCAGTCCTCCCACCTCCTCCTTGCCACTGGTTTTGAATCACTTGTCCCTGTGGTTGGTCAACACCACTTTCTTTCCCCCAACCAAACAACAGCCAGGCTGTGACGTGGATCCACGTTTAATTTCTCTTTAGAACTCCATTAGAGGGCGTGGTTGGTGTAAACTGTTCAGCAATAGACACTCCCTGAAAGGTTGGTAGTTCAAACCTGGAGGTGCCTGGGAAGAAAGGCTGTGACGTTGAACATCCTGTGGAGCCATTCTCCTTTCCACACGCAGGGTGACTGGGTTCCCCTCAACGGCAACCGGCAGCAACATTTCATTACGTAGCCACATCACATCTTTTTGATCACCCATTGATGGACAGTGAGTTGCCTCTACCTACTGGTGATTGTAAATAATGCTGCATTGAACACTGGGGCGCACATGTGTGTTTGAGTCCCTGATTTCAAGTGTGGAATTGCTGATCATATGATAATGTTCTATTGAAGCCACTACACTGTTTTCCCAGCTGTGGCACCGTTTTCCATTCTCTTCAGCAGAACTGAGGGTGTCAAGGTTTCCACATTCTAACACTTGTTGTTTTCCATTTCTTCTAATAATTGCCATCCTAGTGGATATGAGGGGATAGTTCATATTTTTGGCAAGTCCATAATGCGCATCTTTTCATGTGCTTATTGGCCACTTGTAGATCTTTTTTGGGGCAATGGGTACCTATCAGGTTCTTCATCTATTTTAAGTGGGTCGTTTGTCTTTTTGTTGTTAAGTTGTAGAAATATTTTATTTATTCTGGATATTATACACTTCTCAGGTATAAGGATTTTAATATATATTTTTCCCATTCTGGAGGTTGTATTTTAACTTTCTTGATAAAGACCTCTGATGCACCATGTATTTTCTTTGATGAAGTCCAATTTATTTTTTATTTTTCAACACTTTATTTTAATAAATCATTTTATTGGGGTCTCTTACAACGCTAATTAACAATCCATACATCAATTGTATCAAGCACATTTGTACACATGTTGGCATTGGCATCATCGTACCACCAGGGTTCCTTTGAACACTGATGAACTTTGTAAGGATTCAATAGGTAAATACTCGTATGTCAGCTGATACATTTGCTTGGTATGAGCTACTGTTCTGCTTTTATTGTCTTAACCTTAGTTTTTCATAACTAAGTATGAGTACGTGCAGCTGTTCGTTAGCTCCTTACTAACACCAGAGGGCAGCACCATCCCGCTTTTAAATCAAAGGCTTCCCGAATGAGCCTTCTTTTGCGTGCAGATTTCTTCCGAGTGCCTCAGCAAGGGACGGACTAGAAACACATTCATATTCTCCAGCATGAGTAGGGCAGTAAGAGATTACTCAAACAAGGTCTTTGGAACAGATGCGGTGCCTCTCTGTGGATAACAGGTGTGCATGAAGATTTCGATAGAAGGTGCTATTCCAAGCATCTCTTTAAGTCAGCTGGGCGGGGAGGACTTCTGGCGCTAACATAGCACACAGAGCCTTGGATTAAGCGTCTAGGTGAACCTATTTGATGACTGCAAGCAAACAAACACTGAAACAGAAACCCACTCTGCTGTGTACGATCTCTGAAAAGGCTGATGGAAGGTGTTGTTTGCTAGAAAGCCAAACCCATAGGGACTGATTTGCCTGCGGCAATCCTGCAACCAGCAAGCATGGTCCCAGCACACTTGACCAATGCTGTCCCCTTTTAATCTTCAAGTGTCTTGACTTCGTGGATGAGTCACATTATTACCCTACGTGGAGCACACGGGGAGAGGCCCGGGGCGGAGTGGTGCGTGTGCCCAAACTAGGGAGAGATTCCCTCCTCCACCGGCCCAGCATGCCTGAAAGCGAGGGGCGGCCTGAGCAGACTGCTTTTACACCCCACTGGCTGGGGAAGGGTGGTGGAGGGTATTGGCCGACCTTATTGGCTGAGTGTAAGCCCACCTGTGTGATGTCATGTGCCTAGGTTGTGGCCAAGTTTAGCTTCACTTACGCTTGGATGCGCTTCACTGCGCATGCTTAGTTTGGACCTGCCATAGCTGTCTGATTAGTGTGCCTGATTTATTTCCAACCCCTTTGTTGTGGCCCGATGTAGGCATTGGGGAGACAGCCCCCCTTAGCCCCTATTCTGGTTACCTAACACTATCAAGAAGAACGAAGCTATTATTGCTGAAATGGTTCAAAGGTAGAGACACAAATGAGCACCCATTTCTCAGAACTTCTTGTGTAGTGCACCAGGGTGGCTGCTGTCACCAGAGCTCGATCAAGGATTAAGGAGGTGGCCCAGCCTTTTGCGGCTACAGGAGCATCAGGACCATAGGCATTTAACCATTTACTGATTTTCCATGTTCTTTTAGTGAAAAATGTTTCAAACCTATGCACAAGGGAGGAGCTTGTCATGACCATCCGTTTATCCCTGATGTAACCGTGTGCCACATTTGCTCAAGTTGTTTTTGGAAGAAGTGAATGTCATAAATGTAAGCTTTCATTTATTCATTTTCTTCACGACAGACATGTCAACTCCCCCTGCTTCTCTCTGCGCTTCGCCGCAGGGAGCCCATTCTGTGCATGAAACTCCGAACATGTGTGAGAGTGTCTCTTGGGCTCATACCCAGAAGTGGACTTGCCAGGTGTTACTTGCATAAGTAGCTATAACTTTTCTCAACATTCCCCAAATTTACCAACTAATACCATACGTTTTCCAGTGTGGTTGTTCCCCTGTGATAGGGGGATTCCATGTACTCTTTGACTCAATCCTTCTACCTATTGGGCACCAAATCTACCTCAAACAACGTCTCTTAACTTTGCTCCTTCTACATGTCCCGTAAGAAGACTTTTTTGTAAAATGACGGATGACACCTGCTGCGTGGAACCACCTGGCCCCCTGGCTTCATGTCTTTGCTTTCACCAACCCCTCTTTGCTGCTGGCAGCGTTATGTCTCCAAACGCTCACAGGAGACCGCCACTCTCCTCCGTGGGAATAGTTGAGAGGATAAACTTTTAACTCTTTTTTCTTCTTCTGGCTGTCAGATATTGGAAGGTCTTGAATATCATTGGACCTTTTAACGTCACCTCCTTCCTCTCCATTCACTCTTTATTCCTCTTGCCAATCCAGATGGGTTAGTAGGTCCTCAAACAGAGCATGTACGACTTTTCATCCTGGGGAAGGGCCTACGTGAAGACATAGAAGTTGGAATGTTCTTTCTACTACCCTGTAAATATAGTTGCGTGGGAAAAAAGGATAGCTTTAAATCAAGTAAAGGATTACAGTTTAAAATGAACAGGACTGAGTCATATAAGGAAAGGCATTCCATGTTAACATCTGCCAGGGACAGCAAGTGATGGACCAGGACGGGAATGATATGGGGTCCTGTTATCTAGAAAGAAAAGGGGTTGACAGAATAGAGCTGAAAATATTTACTGGGAAAGTAGAACAGTCCTATATTTATACCCAAGTCGTTGAGGCTGCTCAGTCAAATTGGTTACATAAGCTGACAGAGGTTCATGCGATGATTTGACTACTGGCATCCTGCACCAACAGGACAGGGACTGCGTCTGTTTTCTTTCCTTCCCATTCTATTCCTCTGCTCAGCAGAGGGCTGGCACATAGTAGGTGCTGGTTCAATATTTGCTAAGCGGGTAGTATGAAGACCTGTTTTTCTTATCGCCACATTCTTGAGCTGTAACTAAAAGACTGCCCACACTCCTATTGATAATTAAACTCTCTGTGAGAGCAATGTTCTGTGAAATTTAGTCCGTTTTTTTTTCAATTGGCAGCATCTTTGGAAAGATCTAGTTTTGCATTTTAGCATCAAAGAAATACACCATGAGTTACAGCCAACTTGCTAGCCCCTAACTACAATGACCTTCCATCAATACAGATTATTAACTGAAGTCTACACTTTATTCAGATTTTCTCTTATTTATTTTACTTTTACTAATGCTTGAAGTTAAAGTAAGAGAGTTTCTGCTCCCTAATTGGAAACTAATAGTACTCTATCTATTATTTGAACTTAGAAAGAGGCAAAAAAAAAAAAATGAAACTGAACAGAAAATATAGTTCGTGCCTATAGCATCACTGTGAGTTGTAATCAACTCATGGCAGCAAGTTTGGTTTGGGTTGAATTATCTTTTTTTAAGGGCTACAAGCTTCTTTCCAAATTGGTTAACTGATTGGCTGAGTAAGAGTTGCCCAAAGGTCTCTGGGTGGTACAAATGTTTTGCTCATAACTCCTAGTGGTGTAATGGTTTCCCGTTGGGCTGTGATCTGCGTGGTCAGCAGTTCAAAACTACCAGCAGCTCCGAGGAGAAAGATTGAGCTTTACAATCCCATCAACAGTTATAGTCTCCGAAACCCACAGGGAGTCATTGTGAGTCGGCATTGACGCAATGGCAGTAAGGTCGGCCATTCAAGCCCACCCAGAGGCACGTTGGAAGAAAGGCTTTTGAAATTTCCCAGTCTTTAAAAGGCTTTGGAGCCTAGTTTATTCTTTAACACATGGGGCTTCCAGGGGGCAGACACAATTCATCAGCAATTGATTTTTAAATTTAAGTGCTGAGCAGAGTTTAGAATGTTATGGTATTTTCATTACATTGAGAAGATCCCTCCCCCATGCCCCCCTTAGTCCCTTAAATTTCTTCCTTTAAAAAAGATTGTTTTATTGGAGGCGTGTAGAAGTCCCCTAAATTCCAATACAAGTTCTAGCTGTATGATCTTGAATGAATTACTGAGTCTCTCTGAATATTGTAAATGCCAAGTTCAGTGACTAATGGAGCTAAATAAGGATAGAGCCCTGGTGGCTGAGGAGTTATGTGTTAGGCTGTGAATCTCAAGGGTGGCACTTAGAAACCACCAGCCAATCTCTGGGAGAAAGATGGGGCTTTCTACTCCTAGAAAGCGTGCCGGTCTCAGCCGCTGAGTCGGCGCCGACTGGAAGGCAGCGAAGTAACAGCGTGCTTCCCTCGTGCGGGAATGGTGAGCCAGGCTACCGCTAGGCGGAGCTCCTCAAGTTCCCTGTGACCCAGGCGTTCACCCACCTCTTTACTTTTTGGACATTCGACGGAGCCTTTAAGTACCACCCAAATGTATTGTACTTGTAGAATGTATTTTACTTGCTCTATGAACTTATGAGGCAGGTCCAAGGCATTAATGTAGCAGGACTCATAACAAATCAGTTATGTTTATTTCCGTTCATAGTCTATGGGAGACCTTCACTAGAGGAAATAAGCTGTGCTTCTTCTATTTGAACACAGATTTGATATTACAGCAGTTTTAGATATACAGAAAATCTGAAATAACAGTACCGAGAGTTCTCATCCCAACACGCAGAGCCACTCCCCCAAGCCCCTTTGCTAACATCGTATGTATGATACTAATTCGTTACAGTGGATGAACCAGCCCACCACTTGTCGGCCAGTTTGCTGTCCTGACAGCCAGGGGTGGCTGCAGTGATGGGCACACATGACGCAGGACTGGGCAGTTCTTGGTTCTGTGGTACACAGGGTCACCGTGAGTCAGAACGGAATTGACAGCGCCTACCCACGACAATGAACCTCCATCAGTACAGATTATCAGCCGAGGGCTGCACTCTCTCCAGACTGTCTCTTACTTACTTACTTATTATTATTTTTATGAGTGCTCTTTTTCTATTCCAGTGCCCCTTTCCGGAGATCAACATTCTGCTTCGGTGTTTCCCTTTGGCTTCTCTCGTCTGTAACAGGTCCACAGGCTCTTCTTGTTTCTGAAGACCTTGACCGTTGGGAACTGGTCAGGTATTTTAGAGCCTGTCCCCCTTTGTGACTTGTCTGAGGCTTTTCTCCTTCCTCGGATGGAAGTTACATGTTTTGGGGGAGGAAGGCCATACAGCTAGCAGGCCATTATTTCACCTCCTATCAGAACAAACCAAACTCACTGCCATCGAGTCTGAGCCTTTAGGACAGGGCAGAACTGTTCCTGTGAGCTTCAGAGACTGCAACGGCTTATGGGAGTAGAAAGTCCTGTCTTTCTCCCTCAGAGCAGCTGGTGGTTTCGAACTTTGGACCTTGTAGATCTCAGCCCAATGCGTAACCACAATGCCACCTCATATGAAAGGTGCACATGAGTGTTGTTGTGAGCTGGGGTCTGCTCCTAGCAAGCCCGTGTACACGAGAATGAAACACACTGCCCAGCCCTGCCCCATCCTCACAATCGCCCTTTTGTTTGAGCCCATTGTTGCAGCCACTGTGTCCAGGTGGAGGTCCCAGTGGCATGGTGGCTGATAGGTGGGACTGCTAACTGCAAGGCCAGCAGTTCGAAACCGTGGGAGAAAGAGGAGGTGGTCTATTCCCATCAAGAACTCGTCTCAGACCCCACAAGTGCAGTTCGACCTTGCCCTATGGGATGGCTGTGAATCAGAATAACTCTGTGGTGGCAAGTTTGGGTTTTATACAAATGTCATCCCGTATTACTGTTGGTAGTTACCTTGGTCTCCTGACTGAGGTAGTGTTTTTGAACTTTCTCCACTGTGAGCTTGCTCACGAGCCTCTCCACTCTTACCCCATCCCCTGGCCAGGTTTCAAATTGGAGTCTCTGGACATAATGGACTCACCCACTCCCTCACTTTTGCGAGCAGCGCATAGGCTCTAAAAGTTCGTCTTCATTCTATTCAGGGACAGTGCTCGGACTGGAGCCCTATGGCGTAGGGGTTACGAATTGGGCTTTTAACTGTAAGCTCTGTAGTTCCAAACCACAAACCACTCCAAGGAAGAACGACTAGGTTCTCTACTCCGGTGAAGAGTTATGGTCTTGGAAACCCACAGGGGGTTTTACCTTCTTCTATGGGGTTGCTGCGCAGTACCATCGACTAGTGGTACTGGGTTTGGTTTTTGGTTTAATGTTCTGACCCATGTTCAAATAGGTGTCTTAGGTTCCTAGGGCTGATGACTCCAGGCCCACGAGCTAAGGATGTTCAATTCTAACATGTAGCGTTCCAAAAGTGTGTCTCCTTCTCTGGACTAAAGATAAAATGTACAGCTGCAGTAGGAACTTTTGTTAAATAAAATTAGAGCTAATTAAATGAGCTTCCTTTGTTCCTCTCATAGATCAAAAGACCGCTACCCTTGGAAACACCATGTGGGGATGTGACAGTGAGCTTGTGCAGTGCCTATAAAAGGCCTGCGCTGGCAGCTCTCTGCAGGAATCCGTGCCTCGCCCACAAGCACACCCAGACTCTGCTGCAGTCTTCATTGGCGTCCCTCCTCATACCCTTGGAGAGTGCTTACTGGTTTGAACCTGGTTTTCAGTAGCAGGGCCGCCATAACAAAATACCGCAGATGAGGAGCTCACACCGGAGGATTTTGCTGCAGCAGGGGCTGTGAATTCCACAGAACCTACGATATTATTATCTGCTGCTTTACACACGGTGGATGACCTCTCATTTCCTCATTTGCTACTTCTGTGAAAGACATGAGTGGTTTCAATCTTATTATCACCTAGTCCATCATCAATTTTCTAAGATTTAACTCCAAAACTCAACTGCCATCAAGTTAATTCTGATTTATAGTGACCCTATAGAACAGAGAAGAACAGCCCCTATGGGTTTCCAAGACTAACTCTTTAGGGGAATAGAAAGCCTCAACTTTATCCCTCAGAGCAGATGGTGGTTTTGAACTGCTGACCTTGTGGTTAGAAGTTCAATGTATAACCCACTAAGCCACAAGGGCTCCTTAACTTTTCAAGAAGGGCAATGATTTCATGACTCCTCAGTGTAGAAATGGCATGGCAGAGGTGTCTGAATTCTCCTAACTTCACAACGGAGAGAATCGCCATAAGGAACATCAGCCCAAGACATTTATTCCTGTGAGACAGAGGTTAGCTATATCTCCTCTCTCCAGCCTTTTCACCAATTCTGACAGCAACCGTGCCACCAAGAGCACCCTGTGCTTCTCCACTGAGTTTGAGCGTTCATTGCCATGGCCTCAGAAGACTCAAGATTATGGGACTTAATTGGAGAAGTAACAGGATACAACTCAGAATCAGCACCAACGTAAAAGCCATAGGAACAACTCAGATTACAGTTCTTGATCAGGACAACTTCTTACCCTCTGCCATTGTGCTCTTGAGCTAGTGTTATCACTCTTAGCTCCATGGATTGGCAAGCCCCACTGCAGCCATTCTCCTATTTCTTGCTATTTCCTGCCCCCATCACTCTTGCTACTGTTGTGTTGCTATCTCTCACTGTCTTCAATGTTAGAGTGCTGTACACGCTCTGTGTGTCTCCCTTTAAGCCTAATGGGATGGTAAAGCTGACCAATCCCCTCTTGAGGGTTCCATAGACCTTATTTGCATATAGTCCCACCCCTACATTGGTGCTATGCACTTTTTATTATTGGAAGGAGCCTTAGTGGTGTAGTGGTTACACATGGGGCTATTAAGCACAAGGACAGTAGTTTGAAACCACCAGCCAATCCTCAGGAGAAAGGTGAGGCTTTCTATTCTAGTAAGGAGTTACAGTCTCAGAAACTCACAAAGGTAGTTTTACCAGGTCCTATAGGGTCACCATTGAGTGGGAATTGACTCGATGGTAGTGAGAAGCAATCTAATCACCTTGGTGGGGTTCAAACACATCCTTTCCCATAGTCCCAGGCCCTCCCAGTTATTTGATGGACGTTACAAAGACTGTGGCTTGCAGGGCCATATTAAGGAATTCATTGCACCATACTCAGACACAAATGGAGATCTGTTGGCAATCAGAATGTTTCATCTCTCTGGGGAAGACAGGAGGAGGGATGATGGTTCCATTCCTACACAGAACCCCTGCTGAGAAAAATGGAGAGCATCTCTTTGGGTGATTAACTGATGCTTCCTGCCATTTGAGGGGTATCAGTAGTCCGTCAGGAAGAAATTGCCTACACTGGGAAAGCCTGCCTGGAGAGTAGCTGGGTGGAGCGAGGAGAGGGGTCCATAGTGGATATGTCGCCATGAACAGAGATTGCTGCCATGATTTCAGCCAAAGACAGAGATGAGGTTGATTTGAGAAACTCTTAATTTATTCTGCAAGCAAGACAAAAAAAGGAAATAGTGGGTTTTTTTGCCTCCATGCTGCTTCAAAAATCCAGTGAAAATCTGGCAAGTTATGTTATACCCAAAACTATGTGACATAAAAGGAGATTTTGCAATGATCACAGGCTACAATGATATTTATCTACATTTCTCCAGGAGTTACCCCGCTCCCTTCCTGATCTAAATGGGGGATGCTTTGTGCCTGGCTACGGATCTTTTAAAAAAAAATCATTTTATTAGGGGCTCATACAACTTTTATCACAATTCATACATACATCAATTGTGTAAAGCACATTTGTACATTCATTGCCCTCATCATTCTCAAAACATTTCCTCTCCACTTAAGCCCCTGGCATCAGCTCCTCATTTTCCCCCTCCCTCCCATTCCCCACTCCCTCACGAACCCTTGATAATTTATAAATTATTATTTTGTCATATCTTGAAATGTCCGATGTCTCCCTTCATCCACTTTTCTGCTGTCCGTCCCCCAGGGAGGAGGTTATATGTAGATCCTTGTAATGGGTTCCCGCTTTCCACCCCACCCTCCCTCCACCCTCTGGTATCATGGCTACTGGTCTTAATGGCCTTGCCTGTCATCTTCTTGAGTTAGACATCTCGAGTAATTAAGCTGAAAAGGAATTTTTACAGTATATGGGTGGGGACTGTTATGTTTTGGATTTCCAACAAACTTGATCATACATTATGTTATCTTTTTGTAATGTCTTGGTTATCAGCAAGCTAACATTTTCAGCCCCTCTAACAGATACAGTGAGCCTGGTAGAGTAGTTGTTCTCTTTCTTCCTCCTTCACAGCTTGGTTCAGATATTATTTACATATCATAACATCTGCCCTTGTAAATTATTCATTTCATGGAGTATAGTAAAGGCAAGCAATATGATAGGCAGGAAGCTTAGGGAAAAGGGGGTTGTTCCCGTAAAACCTAATCAGCAAAGAATAGCTGGCCATGCACAGATAAAAGGGAGGGGTGGTTGGGGGGTCCTTTAAGAAAAATCAGGCACACACTAGAAAGCTAGGGGCAGAAACATAAGCAAGCCAAAGCTAGAGCATGCGCAATAAGGACCAGTTGCCTGCCTCCCCACCCCCCTATAACGCTAAAGGTTACATACACGCTTGAGCGCATCCACCGAGAATCCACCTGTACACACCAACCACACCCTCCAAGTGTTGTGGAGGAGGCCAGTCAGGGCGGGAGGGCGTGAAGGACAGGGACAGCCTGGAGTCTCTCTTTGGTTCCACCTCCTTTCAGCCCTTCTCTTGTCTCTCTCCCCTCTTCCAGAGGTGGCACCTTCTCCCCTCTCTCGGTTCGCCACCCCTCCTTTCCCCACGCCGCCCTCCATGTTTTCTGGAGATGCGCCCCCCCCACTTTTTTTCGGTCTGAGAATGTACTAGCGAAAGCTTTACTTGCGCTCATGAAAGTGACGTTGACTGGCAGTCGTGCTCCTGCTGTGCGAACTCTTTCAGTGTAGAGACGCAAGGCCTGAGGAAAACCATCCCTAACTCGACCCAGTCCCGCGTTGTGCGCCCATCAACACTAATATTTGGAATGTTTAGGAAACTTGTCCGCAGCAGCAGTGTCTTCTCGCTCATCTTTCCTCTCTGTGGACCCACTCATTCTGGGTATTTCAGACAATGGCCTCACACACTACATGACTTCTGGTTGTCCGGCTTTTTTGTTTTTTTAAACTTTGTATAATTTTCAAGATGATATGCTATAGCATGGAGCAATACTTTATTATTTGTAATTGATAGTACTATTTGATTGCATAGCTAGGCCACCTTTTGTCCACTCGTCACCTGATGGACATTTGGATGGTTTCCGTGGGGGCTGTGAGGTATCCCTGCTGCTGGGAACATTCGGGTCCAGGTTTTTGTATGGACGCATGTTTTCCGTTCTCGTGGGGGGTGTACCTGGGCATGGCATGGCCGAGTCACCATGAGTCTGTTGGAGAACTGCACATGGTTTCCCAAAGCAGCTGTACCTGTTTGCATTTCCACCAGCTGTGTGCCAGGTTTCTCGTTTCTCCCTGTCCTTACCCACACTTGGTTTTGTTCATCTTTTTTTCTCCTTTTATCACAGACAGGCTAAATGGTGTGAATGAAGTGTTATCTCACTGTTATTTTTATTTGCATTTTACTGATGATCACACTGCCGATAATATTTTCAATCACCTGACACGTAAAAGATGGACACTGGATAGGGAAGATGGAGAAGAATGGATGCATTTGAAGGAGGGTGCTGCTGAAGAATTGGGAACGTATCACAGACGGACAGAAGACCCAGCAGATGTGTCTTGGAGGAAGTACAACTAGAATGCTCTTTAGAAGCGAGGGTGGTGAGACTTCCCTCTCCCATCCTTTGGACATGTGGTCAAGGAAAGATCAGTCCCTGGTAAAGGACTTCATGTTTGGTAAAGTCGAAGGTCAATGAGATGAAATGATATGGTGGCTGCAACAATGGCTCAAACATGACAGTCGTGAGACTGGCCCAGAGTGTGCATGCTGCACTCCGAGTTGGAGCTGCCTGGGAGGAGCCTAACAAAGGTGTTGAACATCTCTCAGGTGCTGATTGGTCTTTGAAGAGATGTATTCAATCCTCTGTCCATTTAAACTTTTTGATTTGTCTTTTTACTTTTGAGCCATTGGAGCTGCTTTTGGGTTGTCTTCAAAGGTCCTTTGCTCTATGGGCCTGCCTGGAAGGGTTGTCCACCACCGGTCTGCAGTTTGCCATGCTGTGGTGGACTGCATGCTGTTGTGGTGCTGGACGCTCTGGCACTGGTCTTTCAAATGCCAGCCGGGCTGCCCAAAGTGTACAGGTGTCAGCGGAGCCTCCAGACTAAAAACGGACTCGGGAGAAGGGGTAGGCTTTCCACTTCGAAGAAGGAAGACGCTAAGAACCATGTCCATGGACGCTTTGTCAGCCAGTGACGGTCAAATGAGTGGAAGCAGAACATCGTCAGATATAATGCGGAGGAGGGAGCCCTCGGGTCAGAAGGCACTTGAAATGTGACTGAGGATGAGGGGTTTTCTCAGAGGGAAGGATGGCAAGACTACGTGTTATCCAGAGAGACCAGTCTCTAGAGAAGGACCTCATGCTTGGAAAAGTAGAGGGACAGTGAAAAGTAGAAGGCCCTCTGCTGGGCAGGATGGGCATAGCGGCGGCAACAATGTGCTGAAGGATGGTGCGGGACCGGGCATTAGTTCTTTCTGTTGTGCTTGGGGTTGCCGTGGGTTGAGACGGACTAGCTGGCACCTAACAACAACGCACACCTCGAAGGCTGTGACCGCACTGGACTCAGCGTCACCTCAGGACGTCCCCTTTGTGTTCGAGCTTCAGTCCTGAGCAATTTTCTGTTTGCAAAAGGTAGTGATGGCCCAAAATCCATCTGCAGAGTCCCCACCTAGATTAAGCCTCCATTGGATTCTTTCTGATAACTAACCAAGGAAAAGGAGCCCTGGTGGCGTAGGGGTTATGCACGGGGCTGCTAACCACGAAGTCCTCAGTTCGAAACCACCAGTGGCTCTAAGGGAGAAAGACGGGGCTTTTTACTCCCGGAAAGAGGTACAGTCTCAAAAACCCACAGGGCAGTTCTACCCTGTCTTACAGGGCCAATAACAGTCTTGGAAGCGCACAGAGGTAATTCCACCCTGTCGTATGGGTTGGCTGTAAGTCAGCATTGACTCCATGGCAGTGAGTTTCGGTCTTGGTAGATAATCTTGCCCTTAGGTAGAGTGCCTTGGAAAGTGGATTACCTCTACCCCTCCCCAGCCAGCGCAGGGAGGAAGAGTATTTCTTAGCGGTTTGCCTGGAGGTAACCATCCTGGGTGCAGTACAGGAGGTCAGATAGTCAAGATTCAGGCTCTATCAGTTTTGTCCTGACAGCCTGGGTCAAGAGGCCCTGGACCAATTTCGTAAGCCTTTCTATCTCACATCATGTACGTGCCCCAATCAGGTCCGACCCTTCTTCTGTGGTCCCACCGGTAACTGCGATGTACTGATCTGCCACCAACCATGACTTTGTGATGCTCCCCCTTGTGTCGTGCCTTGTTTGACTAGTGTCCTGACTGTGAACCCTTGGAAGCCATTTTGACCTTGTGCGAATGGCCTCCCTCATCCGCATGATGTGTCTGGGTCTTTGTCCCTTTGAAGACTTACTAAATGTGCTCCCTAAATTCCATTTGAGATTGGGGTCCCTTTTGCACCCTAAAACACTATGCGCAAGAGAATAACACCCTCCTCAGGCTTGTTTCATTCCTATGATGGGTTGCAGAGCAGACCGTTGGGGTCCAGTGGGTTTACTGGTTGATTTTCCAGAAGTGGATCGCCAGGTCTTTCTTCCTGTGGAAGGAGGAGAGAGTGAAAAAGAACAAAAGAGGGGCTAAGGCCTCAGAGCCAGCCCATGTATACCACCAGTCGGACACATCGCCCCTGTGATAGGACTGTCCGTGGGTCTCCTAAAAACCCAGAAAAGCGCTGAAGAGAAAAAGGGCCAGAATTTGGGTATGAACACAGAGATTTTCCTGGCCTGGGGCTTATCAAACTTCTGCCCCTGACACAGTTTGTAACCTTTCTTTGTAACCTTTTCCTACCCTGGCTGGAGAACAGAAAGAGGAGTCACTTACCAATAGCAGGGCTCAGGAGGGAAGAGAATATCTGAAGGTAGCTCGATTAGGGATAAAGGGAGGCGTCTCCACCAAATGCCAACGTGGAACGAAAACCAGCTGTCCGGCCACAATAAAGGGTTGTAGGAAGTCAGACACCCATCGGACTCCCATGGGGAAATCCAACCTGGGCCCCCACACCATGCCAGGCACCAGACGCATGACATCACACAGGTGCACCTAAACTCGGCCCAGCCTCCCCAGCCAGTGGGGACAGGAGGGGATAAAAGCAGGCTGAGGGCAGGCTGCTCTCAGGCCCCTGTCTCCCAGGAGGCCCCCTCTCCTCCTCGGCTCCACACTCTGGATCCGGGCTCCTATTCTAGTACTCCATCCACGTGGCTTTTCATGCCCCCCCGAAGTGGCTAGGAGGGCAATGCAGCCTTGCACACTTTC
Source organism: Echinops telfairi (assembly GCF_000313985.2). Classification (NCBI taxonomy): domain Eukaryota; kingdom Metazoa; phylum Chordata; class Mammalia; order Afrosoricida; family Tenrecidae; genus Echinops; species Echinops telfairi. The sequence goes on from NW_022111369.1 coordinate 42,500,700, forward strand.
CTGGGACAGTGTATACTTTTTGAGACTGTACTACCGGAACTTTCCCTTTTCCCTCAATAAAAGTCACTTGGGTTTACAAAAGTGCTTCTGCCTCGTGAATTCGTTCAGCGTTGAGGAGCAAGAATGAGGTGACGCCATCAGAAAGCTAACAGTCCAACCTCTGTGTGGAGAGGATTACTGAAATGCAATGAACATGTAACATTTCATTTAGCTTTAGCTAAACTTGAAAAAAATCAAAATCAAAGATCAAACTATATTTATGCATTGTAATAATCACAAAAAATCATGGAATCTCCCTGGAATTTCATGGAGACAACAGTATGGGTTCAATGGAATCAAAGGCATTTGTGTGAAATTAAGCATGGCACCAGTTTATAATACACCTCTACTGAGTCCAGCTGGTTTGATAGGCTAATTACAAGGACTTAGATTTGATTGCCATCCAGTACGAGCTGCTAGGCATGTCTTCATGTATGAGTGGATTACAATTCAAAGACGGACATTTCTGGATCCCGTGAGGCCAAGATGCTGCTGTATGGTCAATTTTGACATTGAACTCCACCCACAAGAGAGTAGAAATGAAAACAGTGAGCTTGACATAGAAAGGACTGAAGGGTGTTGTCGAGGGTGATGTACCACAGCCACAAGAACATTGAGGGAATGTTCTTGAACAGGGATGTATGAGTAGAAGGGGATTATTGGTAAGGTGTTGGAAGACTGGCGTCTGGAAGCTTCCGTGAGGAGTATGCCAAGCATATTTCCTGCCTTGGTTTTGTGTTGGGGTGGAAGAAGGCAAGGTCATTAACTGAGACCCCTGAGAAGAGACAGTATGTGAACAGATCACTGGGCTTCAAAGCGGCAAGCTACAAGGGGCCAGCAAGGATTGTTGTTGGAAAGACGCAGGGGCAAGGCTGAGAGACTAACAAGGGTAGACTCTGGAGAGCTCTGAAGAGGGGAGGGGTCAATGATCATAGGGAAGAAGGAAGTGGGGAGGGAGTTGGCAAACAAGAGTAGTAGGAACAATGGAGCTTTGACTGAACTAATTAGTCCTGAATTTTCCATTGTAAATTTGATATATTAGTGTCATCAACCTGGCCATATGAATAACCACCCCATTAAGCTGCAAATCCAAACACCATTCTAAGAAAAACCTGGGGTTTCTCTGACCACTGCCTTTTTTTGTCGTTGTGAAATTCTTCCACTTGAAAAAGGGACTTTCCAGTGGAAATAATAAGACTGTAAATTGTTTACTTGGCAAAAATCCATTCGACTAAGCTAAGGTCCTTTATACACAAGGATATAACAGAAGTTTACCTGCCAAGTGCTCTCAGAAGGAGATGGTAGGGACATTTTTTTCTGACTTGCAAAGTATCAGAAATATATTTCTTTCTTGTTTTAAGTATAAGGAAGAAATATTAATTTTTAAAAGTAAGAGCAAGAGCATTGGGCGATTAATGAATAAACTGAATAGAAATCAGGCAAATGACTACTTGGCACTATTTTAAGTGTTCAGCTAAAAACTGTAGTAAATATAAACAGCATTTTTGAGAGCTGCTACACTTAGATTTACTTTCCCAGTTTCTTTCCAGATTGTATTTAGTGCTAAAAGGGTTCAAAAAGTGAAGATGGCAATTAAAGCACAGAAATATTTAGATGGTATATTATTAAACACATCAAAATATAAAGAGTGTTTCATAAAAGTCTGCTTCTTAGGCATTTTAAAGATTTTTTTTCACCTGTTAAGGAGCCATTAAGACTAACCATGAATCATGCCTAAAACTACACAAGTTCTAGGCACGCTTTAACAAAGGTGTAAGCATCATTCTAACTCTTACAAACCTGGGAAAGCAAGACTAACTTCATGAGGAAATTGGACTTGAAATTGAGAGAAGCCAATACAAGAAGCTTTGGAATAAATTACTTAATTGAATATAATCATTCACAGTGACAGAATTATGATAGAACACTGATGATGAAAGCAATTGCTTCTCAATTTTAATATGAATATGTCTTGCGAGATGCTATTTCATAACGTCTGCAAAAACATTGCCCTTGACCATGTCTGTTAAGTTCACATGCTAACTCAAATCTAGACAATTAGTCAGAAGACTATTTCCTAGCGTTTGCCGAGATGTCTCGAGGATTCCAAAGTCGAATCTGAGGAATGGGACAGTGTCTCCTTCCTGGAGAGTCATCGCATGTGTTTGGACATGAAGTGCCGTAGTCAAGAACTCTTGTTAAAACTGTGCAAGATCGCGTGTCTTCATTGCGGTTGACTCCAGCACTCCCTTAACCTGTAATTGCTGAATCCACCTAGGAAAATGCTGCCTTAGAGTCTGGCTACATAACTGACATTCAAGATTTGATGACCTGGGAAAGCAGTGAGCGCATGAGTGTGACCTGGCCCTGGTCAAGGGGGTTCTTATCAATATTCTCAATGAAGAAAAGCCCAGGCCTTGGTGACTTACCCACTGGAGACAGTCATTGGAAGCAACACAGAACACAATCCCAGAAGCATCAAGGAGTAATATAGGTCTTACTCTAGGATTTGACACAGCATGCATCACTATTGTTCCCGTTACAGGCCTGTCTATTATTTGGCTAAAAATTGAGTGCTGGTGAGAAGCTCAGTTTTAGGTTTCAAGGGTTATTAAAGGCCCCAGGTTCTTGGGGGTTCCACTAGTCTCTATCCCATCCGTAAGCCTATTCTTTTAAAATATTTTATGATTTTAAGCTTTGTTTCACATTTTCTCCTCCCTCTTTCCGGGACCCTCTAATGTGATCCTTTCGAAGTGGTGTGTAGCAATAGCTGGCCACCATCTTGAATGAAGAGACCCTCAAACTCAACAGCGATGAGAGAAATCAGAGAAATAACTTGCCAGATGTCCAAAATGGAGAAAGCTAGGAAATACCAAATGTTGAGGATGTGAGGAAACCGAAAACTTCTTGTACTTTAATGGGAATGTAAAATAGTACATAAAATAGTACCCTTTCTGGGGTGCACTCTGGCATTTCTTAGGGAAAATAAGTATTCTTAGATTCTGTAACTGGGCATGTGGCGAAGAGAAGCTCCTGTTTAGAGCCATTGGGGTCATATGGAAGGATGCTGATCATCGCATCGTCTCTCGTTACGGGGCATTGAAATCGATCTGTATGTCCACTTTCAAGAATGGATGAATAATAAAGAAGTAAAGTATTAAAAGGTATTATGTAACAATTAGAAGTTATAAAGCAGATAGTTTGTAAGAATAAAGTTATTGCAAAAAGTATGTCATAGAATGAGATCAGTAATAAAATGTCATTTATTTAATTTAAAAACATAAAATATTCGTCCACATGCATATGTCCTTATGAGATATATACATATATATAATTTTATTGGGGGCTCATACAACTCTTATCACAATCCATC